>NW_020799097.1:11601814-11616943 GCF_003259725.1 Athene cunicularia
CGGGGCGGCGCGGGGGGGGCGGCGGGGCGCGGAGGATGCTGCAAGGCCAAGTTTCGGGAAGAGGAGGAGCCCGAAGCCTCCTTGGGCAGAGACAATCCTGCTCGGGGCAAGCGTTTCGGGCACTCGTTCCCCCGGCGGTGAGATGGCCTCGGCCGGGGAGCCCGGCATCGCCTCCGCATCTCGCTGAGACGCCTCGGCCTTGCGGCTACCCTCTCCCTTTTCTCCGCTCCCTCTCGCCTCCCTTCCCGCGGGCAGTAATGCTGAGCGCCTGCGGGACGGCACGTACTGCCCGCGTCACCGGGACCGGCGTTTTACCCTCAGCATCACGGTTTGTATCCCTCGGTGCTCTGCTTCACGTCTAAGGCGGGGGTAAGGGGCAACCTGCATTTTCTGCTGGACACGGGCCACACAAAGCGCCTTTCCTTCTAAGACTATTTTCAGTTAAGACAGGCCCACAAATTGTTTTAAGTTTGTGTCAACCTCTTCCCCTCAGAAAAACAAAGCATCTTAGTTCCTCATTCCGTTTTTATGCCTCAGTCATAACAGGACTACTATGGTTGAAGACAGCGTTGATTCAATATTATTTGAATTACTTGATTAAGAAATGAACTTTTTTGGTCAGCTTTAATTTGTCCTTACTTTCATTGTCACCCTGGAAACTGTTCTTGAGGACCAGCAAAAAAAATAGACCCCCCTAGTTGGGAGTCAGGGTTCAAGCAGAGGTGAAATGGAATATTTTGCTTTCGTTGCACAAGATAAGAGAAGTAGCCAAGTGTCCTGCATGAAAAGCAAGTTAAATTAAAAAAAAATAATAAAATATATATATATATATTATATATGGGTTTGGGGAACACGGGTTTTAGTGGGACTGACTTGAAAAATGCCACCTACAGAGTTCTTTTTATGTCCATGGAGAACGGTTTGATAAGGTCTACTACAGCAGTTTTAGAAAATTTATTAAATCATAATTAGCAGTCATACTTGCTGACAGCAGAGTTGTGGCAGAACACTTAAAGTTTTAAAAGTAGATTTTCATTACTTCAGTTTTAGTCTCCAGAATTTAAAACATTTACCGCTTTGATCATGTTTTGGAAATACAGAGTGGAAAAATTACTTATGCCAATACCCACGCTGTTGTAAATACATGATAGATGTTATTAGCATTAATAGCACAAGCATTGTAAAGGTGTTTCTAACAGAAGAGTGGTCATAAGATATTTCACTCTGTACACCAGTGAGGCTAGGCTGGCAGTGAATTTACTGCATCTTTTTCTGTCTGTAGTGGCTAGATAGCTGCTAGCACTGAGTTTTCAAGAGATTTGATAGAGTTCAGTGTAAAATTAACTTTAAATATATGCAAGATTTGACTGTTTAATTCTTCACACTTTGAAAATCAGAGCTGTTAGCTATGCCCAGCTAAATGCAACTTGACCTCTGTTCCCTTCTGGTATGCTATTTGCCTTTGAATTTCTGTATTTTTTAAGAGATTCATAAATTGCTTAGTCACAGGAATCATTAGGCTAGAGAACTGTGGGTTTGTTGGGTGATTGTTTCTACTTGGAGACAAAGAAGACAAAAAGAAATACTACATTTTTGTTTTGATACCTTTACTGATATTTTTAAGACACTAATTGTAAAGTATCATAGTTCATGGTTGTAGCACTTAAAAATCTTAATCACAGGCCAGGATTCCCTTGGGCTTCAAAGTGTACAGCCTGGACAAAAAATCTTCAACTCTTCCATTCCCCCTTATCCTCTAATACTTTAAGAAATGACCAGTGTACTAGATTATTAGCAGTAGAAATGGGTTATGACCACATACGAAGATTTTTTTCCTAGGTCTTAAACCAGTCTCTCACTCAGATTCTTCCTAACCATAGTCCCACATAACATAACCATGCTTTTTAAAGTGAGATTCCCAGAATTTAATTATGAAATCTGTCTTTTCATTCTTAACCACTGGTCTGACTTTTTAAAGCACCTCAATGAAATTGCATTGATTTGATGATTCATTGTTGACTTTTTTGCTGTAATCCCAAGGAATTCCATTCAAGGGCCAAAGCAGAGGTCTGAGTATAAACCCAAAGCAAAAAGCAAGCCTTATTCCAAGGGAGTAAGTTTCTAAATAAGATGAGAGAAAAGATTGATACAGAGAGAGATGGGCACATGAAAGTTCAAGGAAGTAAGAGTGCCAAACTGTGGATATAACAAGTTGGCCCATTATTTTTAAAGAGATCTCAAATGAATCAAAATCTGTCTCATTCAGTACTGCAATTACAAATCACCAAGGTAATCATGTTTGACAGAATATGATTTTGTACTAATTACTTAAGGACAGTATTTGACACCTGACCACCTGAACTGTGTCAGCAAATCTTTGCATAAGCACATGCCCAAATTCACATTTGTGCATGCAGAACAAGTACTGGAACATATAAATTCCTTTACACTTTCTCCTTGATTTCACAAGAATAATTTTCAAGTGAACAAGAAAGTCCAAGTATCAAGAGGACAAGAAAAAAAAAGACTGATAGGGATTCGGATAGAGTTCAACAATGCATTGATTTATTCTGAATGATTATGGTGTCCCAAGAAAAAGCATTTCCATGATAAAGTTAAATTCTGTAACTCATCAAAAGAAACTTACTTACTTCCTTCCAAGTGAACCCAGTCAAAAGGTTGCTGGGAGCCGCAGAGCAGAAAGGAATAAAACAAGTTTGGCAAGTTAAACTATCAGGTATTTCACATTCTCCTTCAAGGCAATCCTATCACTAAGACCACAGTGATTAAGAAGGGAGGCACATTCCACTTGTCTATTGACTTTCACATTTTTAACCTGCAGGCACTGGAGCATGTCAATGCCCGGCTCCTTGAGCTGTACCCTGATGATGAAGAACGATTTGATATTGTCCTGATGACTAATAACCATGCCCAAGTAGGAGTGAGACTCATAAACAGCATCAATCACTATGGTAAGTAAAATAAATATAACTTTGTAGAACTGCCTGCTGTTACATAATAAAATGAATTAGTTTTATTTTTCTGTTCTGACCTTGGTAAAAGCAGCTTCTTTGATACTGACACCTGTTCCTCAGAGGATGTTACTTAATTTTGAGTGTCAGCATAAGTGAGGTAGTGTTAAACATAATTTGGTCCAAAGCTCTAGATTTAACTTGTCAGGTGTGAATCTTAATTTCTGAGAAGTCTTTAAACTTTTCGCTCTTCAGTATTTACACCCCCTATACATATACCTTCACAGCAGTTATTCTGCTGTCTTGCCTTTTTATGGGTTCCTTTCACATGTTTATAGTGTCAAGGCAGAGTCACACCTTGTTGTGCTGTTCTTACTTTAGGCTTAACAATTGAACGTTTCTGTATGACGGGAGGAAAAAGCCCTATCGGTTACCTGACTGCGTACCTTACGAACTTGTACCTCTCAGCAGACTCTGAAAAAGTGCAAGAAGCTATAGAAGCAGGTTTGAATCGACTTTCTTTTGTTATCTCTTCACTGAACTTGTTAAAAATATATCGTGTGACTTTCACAGAAAGTAGTGCTGCTTCATCAAATACAGAACATGACAACTTTGTATGATGCAAACTTACCACTTAATTTTACTTAATGAAATAAAATCAGGTTATTTCTCTGTATTGTTCTTCTCTGACACTTCAGCCTGCTGGTAATGATGACTTAATCACCCTCTACGTTTGTTACACCTTTCTGTCTTCCATGCTACAAGAGATGAATTCCCATACGTACCTACTCACCTCATTTCAACTTCTGTTTGAACAGAGTCATCTCTGTGATATGACTTATAAAAACCAGCTTCTGATTTGTAAGGAATTAAAAAATATCAAATTGTTTGTTTCAGGGGTCTCCTTGGAATTTTCCGCTTTGTCTCATTTGCAGCATACCTTGGGGACAGTTTTTGTATATTTGTATATGGAAGGGACATGTCTGAGAAGTTATGTCCGTGGAACAGCTTCCATGTGTTTATGTTACAGAACAGCCATTACTAATTAGCTTTAGTGATTGTTTCTGCTCACCATATATAAAGGTCACCTCAAATAAGCTGTTGGAACCGAACTGCTGACAGTTTAATGAATGACTTTGCAGGACATGCTAACTGAGGTTCTCTGATCCATTTTCAGGCATCGCATCAGCTACAATGTTCACTGCCAACAAAGATGTTGCTTACTCGGATACACAGTTGAGGGTGGCATTCGATGGGGATGCGGTTCTCTTTTCTGATGAATCAGAACAGATTGTCAAAGAGCAAGGATTAGATCGGTTTTTTGAACATGAACAGCTGAATGAAAATAAGCCTCTTGCACAGGTTTGTACTTCTTGAATTAGTAAGTTTTCAAAACATTTGTTAATTTTCATTGCTGATGTATTTCTCCAGTTTCTCCAGTTTATATGTATTCTTCTTTGTGGAAGCTGATTGCCCTATTTATTTCCTTTTTCAAGGATAATCTTTAAAATGCTGTCATGGTTTGAGCCCAGAGGGCAACTCAGTGTCATGCAGCTGTTCACTCACCCCTTCCCTGCCCAGTGCTGGGAAGGAGAAGATGAAGCAAAAGGCTTAGGAATCGAGATAAGGACAGAGAGGGGTAGCTCACCTGTTACGGTCACAGGTAAAAGACAGGCTCGTTATGGGAAGAAAAAAGGACATCACTTTAATTCAAAACATTAATGCCAACAACATGTAGCAGACAGAACGGGACAGTGAGAAGTGTCACCATATCTTAAGAACACCTCTCCCCACCCCTCCCTTCTTCCTGGGCTCAGTTTTGTTCCCAATATCTCTCTCTACCTCCACCCACCAGCAGCGCAGGGGCAGGGGATAGGGGGTGCAATCAGTCTGACACTTCTTCCTGCAAAGAGGGGGAAGCACTCTTCTGCATTCTTCCCCCTGCTCCACATGGCGTGCCTCTCACGGGACACAGTCCTCCACAAACTCTCTCTGCCATGAGTCCTCCCCACAGGACACATTCTTCTCGAGATGCTCAGGCATGGGTCACCTCCACATGTTGCAGTCCTTCCCGTGCCAAACTACAACAGTGGGGGCTTCTTTCCAAGAGTTTGGGGGTCCTCCACAGGCCGCAGGCGGATCTCTGCTTCTCTGATGTCCTCCATGGGTGGCGGGGTGGGGTGCACCTCGCCTTCTTCCTCCTCCTTCCTTCCACTGACCCCAGTGTTCACATAGGTGTCCTTTTCATAATGCCTCCTCACAAGTCCCCTCAACACCCTCTCAGGTTCCCCTTCCTAAGTATGTTATTGCAGAGGCACAGCCACCATCACTAATTGGCTCAGCCTTGGCCAGAGGCAGGTCCGACATGGAGCCAGGGGAACTTTCAGAAGCTTCTCACAGGGGGCCACCGCTGTAGCTCCCTCCTCTGCTATCAAAAATCCCACCACACACACCCAGCACAAATGCACATTTGACATAAAAGAGCCCACCATTGCAGTCCTTTCACTATATCTCCTACTTCACTGAGAGAACTACATATATAAGACAGTGTCTTACAGTTGTATTTTAATTGTATCGTTAGAAAAAGGAAAGGCTACTACTGATTTCCTTGACGTTTTTTTTATCAAATTGTGTATGTAATGTTCATTTCAATCACTGGGATATTCTGGTTATAGAAACGGGGTAATATCTGTGCTTATTTCCATGTGGTACTATGCTATTTGTCTAAAACCCACAAATATTTTAACATTAACTTAACCTGAAAGACCAATTCTGCTATTTTTAAAAATTGTATGAATTCAGAATAAGAGATTAATTTCTGAAAGCACTAGACAGTGTAACATATTGTAGTTTAACCCAAACTATCAATTACTTATTTTAATTGGAGTGAATTATAATATTGTCATTAATCTGGAAAGAGTCCAGTGATGTCTATGTAATTAGGTCTCTTACTGTTTTTTGCACAGAAAAAAAATTGCAGCTCATAGTTCATAGTAAAAAGAGTTAAGTGTTTTTAAAGAACATCTTATTAAAGACTACAGTTATAAGTTAAAATTGTAAGACATCTTGTAAGCTTTACTGAGAATCAGTTTCCTACTGATCATACCAGGTAGGTTTATGGTTTCAACTTTTTTCCAGATTGTGAATTCCTAGTGGGGGTGCAGACACATATGGACACATCACAGAGGATTTGATGAGTAGCATGGCATTAGGGAAGGAATCCTATATGTAATTGGCAATCTGGAAGAGAGCAAAAGAATGATTTCAAGAGCTGTGGACAAATGCTAAATATACTTCTGGTATTTCTTATTCAGGGTCCTTTGAAAGGTTTTCTGGAAGACCTAGGGAAACTCCAGAAGAAGTTCTATGCTAAAAACGAACGATTAAATTGTCCCATAAGGACCTTCCTGGTCACAGCCAGAAGTGCAGCCAGCTCTGGAGCCAGAGTGCTGAAGACTCTTCGTAGCTGGGGTCTGGAGATCGATGAGGCACTTTTTCTAGCAGGAGCTCCTAAAGGACCGATCCTGGTGAAAATCCGCCCTCACATTTTCTTTGATGACCAGATGTTTCATATCGAAGGAGCACAGAAATTAGGCACCATAGCTGCGCACGTTCCCTATGGCATTGCTCAGAAATACCACAAATCTGCATGACTGGATGGCACCATTAACGATAAGGTTCTTAACTCAGCCAGCCTCTAATATACCAATAGTTATGTCTGAAAACCTCTACATTTGTATATTGTAAGCACTGTGTTTAAAGATTTTTCTGTCTCTAGAACAGCCTTTAATGGAATTATTTTTAATATAAGTAAGTTTTTAACAGAGTTATTTTAATAGCATTCTTAAGCAGTTTAGATTTTTTTACTGGTCTGAATCTAACATTGTCATTTTGATCTTAGGAAAGTATTTGTACTGTTTTTATATCTTGAGACATATTCCGAGAAACAGAGAGATCAGTTGTATTTTCTCTGAAAAACTGTTGACAGGTTATTTATAACAAAAATCATGCTGCAGTGCTCTAGTCCTTGATGGTTATTTCTGAAGTTACCAAAAGCACAGTTTACATATAAGTGTTTACCTGTTGGTGGTTTGCTTGTTAAATATGTATTCAGTAGATCTGTTATCACAAGGTTTCAGCTTCCAGTGAAATGTTAGCTTATTTGATCTTGTGTTTACAGGATCCCTTTATTTTTTTATATTGTTTTCCTATTCAAATAAAGCTGGCTTTATAGAATGTTGTCATTTTTCTATGACATTTTTCTAGAGGTTTTAGTATAATTTCCTATGCAGAGTCTGTGTAATCAGCATCTCTGTGTCTCTTGCCTCCTCCAGATATTTAGAACCAGAAGTGACCACTCTCAGCCAAATCTGCGAGAGCTAGAGGTCTCAAAGATACATATGTCCCAACAGATTTCGCAGAGCTGGGTAGAAGTCTGAGATACTGTGAGGATCTTGACTGGGACAAAGACTGAAGCTTTAGAGCATACTTTTGTAGCAGCAGAGAATCTACCCTGAAATAATGCTGTTGATGGAACTACTTGTTTCTTAGCTAGATTCACTTAGAATTTACAGCTGTTCTGTGATCTGCGTGAACTCTGGCAACCTCAAATGGGTTTCCAGGGGACAGGTGCCTACTGCAACATGAATCCAAATTTACATCATAGGTCTGTTCTACCTCTTCTGTGCTAAGTTCCTGTATCCCAATGTCATCCATGTATCTAAGTGCCTTACAAATGACACAACTAACATCTGTCAGGTGGTGTTTGTTCTCTTTCTCTCCCTAGTGGAATTAGTGTCCTGTTTTATTTTTATTGTGTATTTTTACCAGACGAGATAAAACAGAAAGAATGTGCTTTGCAGTGGGAGTAGAAGATGGTGAAGGCTTGTGATGATCTGTGGTTCCTGGGGGAATTCACTCCAGAATCTCACATTAGCCTCTGAGAAAGTTTGGTCTCTACAGTTCAGATGAACTGTCCTGTTATTGCAGAAAGCTTCATTACATTAAATGTGGTTTCCCTCCCAGAAATATAGGCAATCTTTTTAATGTTCTGGGTCCAAGCCACAAATTTCTTTGGAAACAAAGGCAAAAGCCTTGATCCTTCATGAAACTTGAATGGAGACCATTAGAAAGGATTTTATATGTTCACACCAGCATGTGTTGTTGATGGGATGCACTGCAGATTTCTGGTGTACTTGGAATTTCATAAGCGCTAAAGGCTTTGTGCCCAAAACGTATCAGTTTCCCAGCCCAGCCAAGAGGTGAGGAAGACATGAATAACTGAGGCCTGGTCATTGTCTGCCAGGATGGGGTAGAGTTACCTCACCAAATGGAGATTATAAAAAATGTTATTAGCAGATGTTTTTATGTGAGAGCTCAGAATCAGCAAAGGAATCCAAAAATATTCCTTAGCTGTGGAATATAAATTGTCTGTGTACCTTCACCACAAAAGCGTAGCTGCAAATTCCAGGAATGCTGGTTTTGCCTTGCTGAAGCAGAACAAGGATCAGCCATTCTTCATCCATGCATTGTGACAGCTATAGAGGTTGGGTGCAGGAAAACATAATGGATGTATGCCATGCACAGATTGCTGGCACTTGACTCTCATTAAGCACTGGCAATTCAGGCTTGATACTGAAAAAGGCTAATGGGATCCTTGATCCCTGTGGGACTCCAGAGGTGAGTGTCTCCTGCCTGACAAGGTAAGCATGTAAATCAGTGAATACATTTGAAACTGAGTCATCTGATCTATTATGTTTACCCTTTTTTCCAATCAACTGTCCACCTACAGAAAAAATGAAACCTACTGGCCAGGACATAGAAGCTTCCAGTTCTTACATCTTTTTTGGTGTGAACACACACATTACTAGAGGACTACCTCTTGCACTGTCATTCCTGACAGCACTAAGGCATGTGTGAAGAGAAAGAAAGAGTTCACATATTAGAGTTACATAGTAGAATTTACATTCTTAGTCACAGAATTCAAATTAACATTAAAATCCAGAAATTGATATTAAAGTCCACAATCATTTCTGTTAGTTAAGTTGAGCAAAATGTCCTTAGATGTTTTTTCAGATTATACACTGCCTTTTAATTGTCAGGCAACTGTCCCAGGCTTGACAGCTGCTTCTCTGCAAATCCAGCTGGCAGCACATTGTGGGAGTAGAGCCTCATTCGTTCATGCAAGTGTCTTCCAGATTAATCTGGATGTTTGGGGAGACTTGGGTTTGCCAAGTAGTCTCTGCCCATTACAATTACTGTCTTCTGCTCCAAGGCACAGCTTGGCTAGTGGACCAAAATAATAATTTTCAAGAAAATTCTCTGAAATGGGATGGGAGCTGAGGGAAAGGGTTTTCTATTTTTGTAGACATAGACCAGAATTGTCTCTCAATAGCGTTCCAGTCCACCAAACAAGCAAGCAACAACAACAACAAAACCCAACAAAAAAGTCTTGCTTCTCATGCTCATGAGGATACCATGAGTTTATGTCCTGGCACCTCGTAACCCTAAGCCAGTCACAGTTACCACAACGGATAGCATTTTTTCAATAGAGGAATAGAGATGAGTACTATTGTTCTGAACTGTCCTGTCTATCAGCCTGCTTATAACGCTGGAAGAAAGACTCATGAAAAAGAAAGACTCATCCCAGCCAAAACCTGGAAGAGGATTAATGATAATACAGATAGAATTCTGCGTAGAAACAGAAGTTTGCAAGGCAAAGACAGTCCTTGTTCCTTTAGCTTCCAGGTTTGTGCACCACATCACAGTGAAAAGACCAGGTTAGACAAATGGGAATGCCTCCTACTGCTACCAATCTGCATGGACAAAAATGTTGGAAATAAGATCCTGAAGGTGACATGACTACTTTTTTTTTTTTTTTTTTTTTTTTTAAAACGGGAGAATATATCCTCAGAATGTGTTGAATACCTCCCATCAGCTACCAAGACATAATAAACCCATCTTCCCCCCCAGTTCCTTCACACCTCTAAGACATCCTTTCAGTTTCCAGGCTAGCATGTCACACATAGTGAAATAACCATCTGGAGAAAACAAAATATTTCAGATGAAGATTTGGAGATGGTCATCATCACACGTGTTCCAACATGTGTCCTGTGTTCCTAGACTGTGTTCTGTTCTAAGCACTTGGGAATCAGAGGGCTCCTACATCCTGAGGAGGATCCTCAGGTACCCTCCCTCAGGCTCCTCTGCTAGATCCTGTAGCCTGCACTGGCATGCAGTAATGCTGAACAGAACACACCCATCTCCTTGAGTCCGACAGATGGGTAGAGAAAGCAAGGAAGCAAATCAATGTCGTTGGAGAAAAAGTAACTTTCAGTTACCCTGTTCAGTAGTATCTGTGACCAACAGCATCTGAATGGATGTCATCCCTGCCTATATGAGCAGCTTCTGATCACTATCACCCATGAGCTCCTGTGCACGGTGCTCCTTGCTCCTGAAGGCTGCATTGACCACCGGTGAACTCAGGCAGGATCCTTGAGGCAGTGCCTTCCAACACGTTCATAGTCTTCTGAAGTAGCAGGTGTGTCAGAGATGATTGCCAGAGTCCCCACTGCCAGATGCTGAATAGCAGATTATTTAACCCCCACCAGGAGGATTTCTTACAGGCTGAATCTGTTCATCTAACAAGGTTCTCCTGGTTCTCTAATTTTGGCATCACTTTGGCAACCACTGTCCCTTTCTCATGGTCCTTGGCTGTAAAGTCGTTAGGCAGCAGAGGTGGGCATGGCTCCAATGCTTCCCAAAGATACGATTTACTATGAGCAGAGCATATGGAAGAGCATCTCAAACTGGTTATAGTTCTTACATCAGGTTAAGGATGCCAAAAGCCCTATGCGTCACAAGCAGATGCAGTGGTGTGGCCTGGTTAAAATACCCTTTGGTGTAGCCATGAATCTCACAATGGAGTGAAGGACCAAGAATGAAGAGAGAGTTTTCTGTGGTGAAGACAGAAGAGGTCTCTCAGTGAATCCAATGTGTTTAGATGTGGCACCTATATAGCCCTTAAATTATCTGAGAAGTGTGACAGAGTCAGAGAAGAGATGGTAAGGACAGTTCCAGAAAAATCTGTTAAGTTTCTTCATCTTTAACATGAGTTGAAGTCAGTCTCAGAACAGACTGCAGCAATGTGAACTGTGGGTAGCATCAACAGGTGACAGTTAAGGGGAGGTTACTATCGCAAATGGTTATCACATCTAGACCAGCCATAAGAAATCTGATGAAAGCTTCATGGGTTTCCTCTTGGGTTTCTGACTTATTTCCCCAAACATGCTAGGTCTTGACTCAAGACAGACACGTTCGTAATGAGCCAAGTGTGTTGCTGATCTTCCCCACAGGCTGTTGTCTTCCTAGACTCTACTCAGCTCCATGCTGGCCCCTAGTCCTGATCCAGAATTTTTCTTAATCCATGTTGTTCTATCCTTATTATCCCTATTTTGTTCCTAAATCTGCATTGAACTCTGTTACTGCCTTTTTGTTTTATTTTTTGTCAAACACCTTTTTTTTAATTTACACTGCTCTTGATCAAAAATCAGTTACCTTTTAATTGTGCCTCTGTATATTTCTACTAGCAACTCTCCCAGGGCTAGGATGAAATGGATTTTAAGTGGAGGAACCTGAGTGGCCACTCCTAACTCCCTGGATGGGTTCATGTTGCCTTGGGTGGGTTCATCAAGGTCTGGGATTAGTAAAGGCAGGATCTGGAGACACGACATGAAGAGGATGGCTGGAAACAGATTTTGGATTGAGGATTCAAAACTAAGTTGGCAGGTCCCAGGCGCCCAAAGGTCTCAGTGCCAACAACTGGAGAGGTCTAGTCTGGGTGCGAGCTACTGAAAAAAGCAGCTGTTCAGGGGACCCATGTTATGTGCATATGTGAACCACTAACACACTTCAAATTGGACAAGATGAAGAGCCCAACACCTGGGAGAACCCAGTGTCAGAGCTGGTGCCTGATCTCTGGGTCTTAGGGTCCATGTCAATATCTGAGAGTAGTGAATGTAAGTATGTTTGTAAGGTGAGTGAGTGGACGTATGCATATGTTCTGCAAGCAGCCTCCCTTCTACCAGACTGGGATGGGACAGATCCCCTCGGTCCTGAAGCCCACTAAATTTGGCTACCTCAAACAAGCTACCTCTAAGATAATATTACTCAGCTGAAGCTAGTCCTTGAAGCAAATGTTCAGCAGGTCTGAATGTCAGGTCACTGGTATGTTTAGACTCTAGAGTAGCCATCAGAGTAGACATCGCCATAATGACTATTGTAACATTCCCTCTCCTCACTTCTGCTTGCAAGATGCAGGTAGGTTATCAATGGTCACGTACTAACATCTCTGCTAGACTCAAACACAGAATCCAACTTGATTCAGAGCCACAGAACCTGCTGAAATACCTAAGAAATCTGGTCTTGAAGGCAGCATGGGGGTAGGTCTCAGCATGCTCCTCTGACATACTCTCTCGCTCCATTTATATTAGTATCCTAAACTTTCCCGGAACATTTCATTGGGCAGCTGGCAAGGAAAAGTCCACAGGTGTGCTAACTCTCCAGAACGTGATCGTTACCTCCATACTGCCTAGCAGGAGATCATGAGCTGTGGGAGAGCCCTAACCAGCTCCCAGCCTTGGGCCAAAACTCTGTCACAAGCTGCTGTTGCAGTATAACAGCAGAGATGTCGCATTCCTAAGCTAGGAGCCTTCCCTGGCACTGCCTCATCTCCTGCTCCAGCCTCTGTGTCTCAGACTGAAGACCCAAGGCAGACAGAATTGAATGTGGCTTTTGCAGAAGCATTTGATCTGCCATAAGGCTCAAAGACTGGTAATGAAATATTACAGGTGCCCTTAATGTTTATTTTCCCTGCGATGGAGTCACCTCTGTGAGACTGATAAATACAAAATATTTTTGTTAAATATCTGCTAGCAAACTAAATGCTACCAGGAAACACTCTTGGGCCCTAGAACTCTACCATCATTAATTGTCATTAAATTGTTATCACTGTCTTCTAATTCCAAAATTATTAGAACAGTCTCTGGTTTGGTTTTGGCCCAGGCCAGCTGGCTGTCTCCCAGACGATACCCATCCACATTTCAGGAGTCAGCACGGGACAAAAACCAAGAACAAGCTTGGACGTTTTAGGATTTAAGAGGCTATTTTATGCCAGTTTGCTTCAGCACCAAACAGAAGCCCCTGGTGCATTTAATTTACTAGTGTGGACACATTATTGAAACAGCCTTTGTATGGTTGGAAGGATGTTGTTGTGGTTTGAGGTCAGAGGGTAGCTGAGCACCACAAAGCTCACTCACCCCTTCCCCCTCAGAACTGGGAAGGAGAAAATAGAGCAAAAGGCTCAGGAATGGACGTAAGGATGGGAAGGGATGATACACCTATTATGGTCACATGCAAAACACAGACTCATTAGGGGAAGAAAACATAATTTTAATTAAAAAACTAGCAACAACAGCACTTAACAGAGTAGGACAGTGAGAAGCATTATCACATCTTAAAAACACCTTCCCCCACCTCTCCCTTCTTCCCAGGCTCAGCTTTGCTGCCGATTTCTCTACCTCCTCCCTTCTAGTGGCACAGGGGGCAGGGGATGGGGGATTACAGTCAGTCTCCTTACATTCTCCTTACGTTCTTCCCTGTTCCAGTGTGGTTCCCCTCTCACACAGACAGTCCTCCGTGAACTCTCTCTGCTGTGAATCCTTCCCATGGGCTGCGTTTCTCCCTGAGCTGCTCTGGCGTGGGTAGAGCCCCTGCATGTTGCAGTCCTCTCAGCACCAAACTACAACAGCGGGGGCTGCTTCTTCCCGCAGAGTCCCGGCCTTCTTCGGGCACAGTCACCTGCTGCAGCGTGGGGTCTTCCACAGGCTGCACCTCGGTATCTGCTCACCGGTGACCTCCATGGGTGTCAGTGGGGGTGGCCCTGCCCTCTCGCCACAGGCTGCAGGGGAGTCTCTGCTCTGGTGTACCTTCCCCCCTTCCTCCTTTGTTTCACACGTGTCCTCCACACAACTCCTCCTCACAACTCCACTCCTCCTCTCATGTTGCTCTTCTTAAATACGATATCACAGAGGTACAGCCACAGCTGCTAATTGGCTTGGCCTTGTCCAGACGTGGGTCTGACTTGGAGATGGGGGAGCTTTGAGAAGCTTCTCATAGGGGCACTGCTGTAGCCTCCTCCACTACCTGCCGCACACATAAACCCAACACAGATGTGCCACTGCTGGGACATCCTGTGACTGTTTATTTTTGAGCCAGGGAAGGCTCAGAATTTTTGAGTTTATTTTTGAGCAGCAGCCTTGCAGGGATAACTCTGACCATGACCCACAGATTGCTTTGGGTTACCCTTGAGACCATGCTGGGGCTGGGAAGGCCACTGAGTTGCTGGTGGGCATTCCATTGCCACTAGCATTGAATTTATGGGATTTCCCTTGGGAGCACATGGAAAATGGCATCAAGGCAACTATGAATTATTTACAAATCTAGGACTCTCTAGTTCCCAACAGGAAAAGGTTGTGTCTTTTTTGTCAAATCAGGTGCTATTTACATCGGTAGATATTGTGCCTGTATTTGTAAGTCAAGGGCAGACAGTCTCAAGACCTTAATGGACTATTAAGACTTTTATACTGGATATTAGGAAGCATTTCTTTCCAGAAAGGGTTGTTGGGCGTTGGAATGGGCTGCCCAAGGAGGTGGTGGAGTCCCCGTCCCTGGAGGGGTTTAAGAGTTGGGTTGATGTAGCACTGAGGAATCTGGTGTAGTTGGGAACCGTCAGTGTGAGGTTAATGGTGGGACTGGATGATCTTCAAGGTCTTTTCCAACCTAGATGATTTTGTGATTCCGTGACTATTGTAACTATAATGAATTTCTTGTAATGAACTGATTCTCTCTATCATCTGGGGTAAACCTAGTCTGCCTCACGACGGTACAGAGTGGGAGCCGGATCTCTGCGGGGAATAGGGCGGTTGAATAGGAAATCGCTGAGAGTCCGTAGAGGCGATGCGGGACTCGGGATCGCGACGTGCCATCTATCCTGCCTAAAGGCATCCGCCGCCGGTTTTGCCGCAGGCGGCGGGGCCGCCTTTGTTTACTCTCCCCGTCACTCCGGCCGTCTCTCGGCGGAGCCGCCGCGGCCCCGCAG
>NW_020799097.1:11616993-11703866 GCF_003259725.1 Athene cunicularia
GGCTTTGGGGGCTGCATTTCAGTCTGAGTAAAACTTTTGCTGTGCTCTGGGACATGTGGGCCTTTTGCAACATGGGAAGGTTTCTGCAGCTCTATTTAGCCTATTTTTCTGCTTTTCACAGCCACCCACAGCACTGTGGCTCATAGGGATGTGCTAGAGAGAACAAAATCCACCCTACAGCTCTTTGTTGTGTTATGTTTGCAGGGCTTGTCCCTCCCTCCGGCAGTTCGGTTTGGGGGTACGGGATGTCGCTGAGTTCACCGCAGGGTATGGAAGGAGGGCGGATAAACGGGCCGTGATTTTAAATTAGCATTGCGAAGAATAAATTTCATACTAGTTTGGGCTATTGTAATAGTCCAAACTATTCTAGTACCTTTCTGTTCTGGAAAGGAAACACTTGTTTCTGGATGATCGAAATTGTTTGCCTTCCTTTCCATCTTTTCCACTCTAATGTAACCTGCCTTTGTTAATTTAAATTAGCGTTAAAGCTCAACTTTATCTCCGAAGAAATAAAAAGTTCACAGGAGTGCAATACTCACAGCTCTAGCTGTCCTGCTAGCTCCCCAGACGGTTTCCCTCCCCCCATTTTAAATTTCTTGGCCGATGCTATCTGAGTTTAGTAGATGATAGACATTTTTAAGTATATAAAGTTTATGCAAATTTCCTGAAAACCCAAATTTAAGGGCAACAGGGACATCCAGTTGATTTTCCTGACAGAAATGCTGCTAGCTGAGTTCAGCAGCATTATTAAGACACCAGAGAGCGGAGGGAGGCCCGGTTGGAAGCATTCTTCTGTTCCCGTGAAAAGTGTCAGTTGTGACTCTCATCTCACCACATCTAGCTACTCAAGCCGTGAGACATGGAGTCATGGGAAGCCAGGCTTAATAAGTTCTGCTCCTTACAGAACTGCTTGTTAAGTACTTGAAAGATGCTCAGATGCTGTTGTGAGAGGGAAAGAAAAGAGAGGGGCTTTATTGCATTAATTTTCAAATAGCTTTTCTAAAATTTAAAGGTCAGCAAGAAGTCAAGTTGTAAGTTCTCCAGCGGGGCTCTGTGTAGTTACATATGTTCATACATACAAATCCAGTGCTAAGGTCTAATCATTCTGGGAAAATACACATAATACAAAATGGTATGTAGAATAAACACCAGAAAAGAAGCACTAACTTTTTAAAATTTTATCTTTTATAGTAAAAAATATCCCCAAATATAAATTGGCCTCTCTCTGTTGGTAAAGCCAGTACAAGTGACTGACAAATGGGTGGAGATCTAACTTTCATTCTCAAAATAATTTCAAAAGCAGCTTAATGTGAGTTCATATAGTACTTTCAGGAGTTGTTCCACCCACATTTGTGTTACCATCTCTAACCTGTGAGTCCTTTTTGGAGCTGTTTGTGGTTTTTTTATGAGTTTTGTTTGACATGAAGACTTAAATCTTGGCAGGATAGGGAAACAATGCACACCCACCACCTAACTCAATTTGTAGGATATTTCCTTTCCAGAACTGCAAGGGATTACATATTTCACTCCTTAGTCTCATTGCAAAAAGACTTATAGTGACGTTGGAGCACTCCACGGAGAAATGGAAGTGAGCTCAGAAGGTACAAGGAATAGCACTGCCTGTCAAAACAATGTTTTGTGCTCTCTATTACATTTGGTCATAGCTACCTGCTTGGCACTGATCACGTTACTCTGTTACTACATTTAGGAGTCTCAAAAAATAGCACAAGTAGAGGTCTTGCTTCTTGAAGTGTTAAGTCTTGCAAAATAATCCTGCAGTCAGGTGCCACAGAAAATTTCTAAAGCAGTGTTCTTCTCTAAAGAAGTATCACTTCAGTGAATAGATCCACAGTCAGTACTACTTCAGTCCTGTCCTTGTTTAGTGATAGCAACCATTATGTCCCTCCGGGTGAAAAGAAGTGAGTTTGATACTCTTTGGATCATGTCTCAGGGACCCAGTTACATGAAAAGCTGAGCAACCTCAGCTCCCATTGAAATTAGTCTGAGGCTGAAGTACTTGATGTTTTGTGTGATCAGATGCCAGCATTGTTAATGCAAAGTGCAAGCAAGATTTGAGTTTTGCTCTCTGTATCTTTGCTGCTCATGACACTCACATAAAAGGCAAATGGTATAGAATTAGTTTTGAGCTTCTCTATCATCAGAATGACCCAAAATGGTCTGAGCTTGCCTTACAGTCTATCCTTTGGGTTTAAAGAATTAGCAACAAAGAAAAGTCATGCTGCTTTTTCTATAAAGTAAATAGTTTCACTTCTGATTCATCAAGCATAAATTGCCTGTGATACTTTTAGAGTCTTTTGTCAGAGGTGGTGGGTGAAAGTGCTGAATTCAGAGTTTATTTAGGCAGCTTACTTTAATCTATATTTTTTGAAAAAGTTACTGTTTTGGGTAAATTGGAGAGCTCTTAATTTTTGAGTGGGTGCTGAAGCATGAAGTGCATGATGTATTATACATATATTTAAATTATCCATACCACTCTCTTTGTTAATGAATGTTTCCTGATTCTGTACAGTGTAACATACCTCCATGAGTCTGTTTTCTCCTGACCTGAGCCAGAATACTGATCCATCAGATAACATGGGCTGAGCACATCACAAAAATGTCAAGCTGCAGTCCTGTAGACACACCTAAGTTCTTGAGTACACCTATTGGACTCAAATTGTTGCATGAAGCCTGCACAATTTAGAATCATGACTGTTACTTTTCTATAATGAATTCTGCTCCATAGTTGTCACCAAGCAGCACAATGAAAATAAGATGGTGTTTAAATCCAAGACAACACTGTTTGGCAAAGTTTTTTGTGACATCTCCCCAGTGAGATGATGTGTCTACAATTGGACATTTTTTATTTAACCATGTGATTAGTTCTGTGAGCTAACTCTTTGTTCTGTATTTGCACGTCTTGCACACTAGAGCCCTTGCCTATGGCTGAGGTTTTCCGTAAATTAATGTGCGTGCTTTTGCAGTGCAGTAAACAGGTTACTTCTTGGAGGAAAACAAAATGTATCACAGTAAATTATCACTGAATTGCTATACAAAAAGCTGCTTCTGGAGGAGCAAATGATTAATGCCTGCATTGAAGGTAAATACAGACCTGCTCTTGTGTACCTGTGTCCTAGTGGGGTCAAGTACTCAGTTTAGTGGTAGTTCAACTTGTACAGGTCTTTTTCAAGAATGCTTTAAGAGAATATCAGGAAGTTACAATTCAGAAAACTAGAAATTATTTCTGTCAAGGGCTAATGAGAAATATTAATAGTGTGTTTTGTATGAGAATTATAAAACTGATTTTTTTTTTTTCTTTCCTATTTAAAGGAAGAGCCAAGGCTGGATGTTCTGATAAATAATGCAGGGATATTCCAGTGTCCATACATGAAGACAGAGGATGGTTTTGAGATGCAGTTTGGTGTAAACCACTTGGGTCACTTCTTACTTACCAACCTTCTTCTGGGCCTCCTCAAAAATTCTGCTCCAAGCAGGATTGTGGTAGTATCCTCAAAGCTTTACAAATATGGAGAGATCAACTTTGAAGACTTGAACAGTGAAATAAGTTACAATAAAAGCTTTTGTTACAGTCGGAGTAAACTGGCTAACATACTATTTGCAAGGGAGCTAGCCCGTCGGTTAGAAGGGACAGGAGTCACCGTCAATTCACTTCATCCTGGGATTGTTAGAACAAATCTAGGCAGATACGTGAATATTCCTTTGCTGGCAAAACCCTTGTTCAACTTGGTGTCATGGGCTTTCTTCAAAACACCTCTGGAAGGAGCCCAGACTTCTATTTATTTGGCCTCTTCTCCTGATGTTGAAGGTGTATCAGGAAAATATTTTGGGGACTGCAAAGAGGAGGAACTCCTGCCCAAAGCCATGGATGATTTGGTTGCAAGAAAGTTGTGGGATATCAGTGAAGTGATGGTTGGTTTATTGAAATAAGTGCCAGGGAGTATCTGCAAAATAGAATGCAGGTAACTGTGCAACACATTTTCAGCAGTGTAATTCTCACTTTAAATTCTGTAGGAATACAGATAACTTTGCTCATTAAGTATTAAATAGAGGAGTGATTTATGATGGAAGTCTATTTTGAAATAAAAGACAATCTATTTAATAGACACAGGCATTCAAAAAAAGTCTGAAATAGAGTTTGAGGGTGTGAATATAATTTCTGGTTAAATCTGCTTGAAAACTCATGTTTACAAATAAAAATTAAAACTGTGGCTTGCAATATATATGCATATTTGTCATGTTCCACTACTTGTAGTTGGGCTGGACAATGCAGGGTAGTTGTGGTGAAACACTGTAAAAAGGTTTCAGAAATAGGTCCGAGTTATAATAATAGTAGGATTGTTGTCTTTTTGAGCCATCCTAATGAAAAATTGAATAAACAGTTCTACTGCTATCTTACACTGTAATCATTTAGGCCTCTGAGTGCTATTTGCCATTCAAAGACTTGTCAGCTCCATGGTTCAGTGAACAAAACTGTTGAGCCATATACAGTTTAACTGTGAAGCACAAAGTCAACTTTTTTAGTGATGTCACCGCTATTCAATGAGTATATATGCTTGATTGTGCAAGCTGTATTTTTATTTTCATGCATGCTTGAACTTGTGATTTCTTGATATGCAGACCTTGGGTTTCATTAAAAATGTAATTGACAGACTTATTATGGTTTTGATAGGGTTTTGCATGTCACAAATAGTGTGCATACAAAGTTCACAAGACCTTACCCGGATTAGACTGGAGAGAGTATGCTTTTCAGTGTGTGTTTGGCTTGACTGATGGCACTTTAACTCAGTAATGAGATTAAATAAGTCTGTCTGATACATCTTACTGAATATTCTTTAATAAAATCTTTAAAAAAAAGACTTAGCATTCATTCTTTCACTGTGGAAGATATATTAGAAACCAGCAGTCTTGACACAGTAGCCTTGTTTCAAAGCAGAAGTTACACTTATATTGGTTTAGGGAGCCTGTCATGTAGGGTAGAAATAAAATGGGCTCCAGATAAATACATGGGTATTGTGTGAAGCTGTGCTGATTTATTCTTTTTCAAGTCATATCAGTTATGGGTTCATACTGATGTTTATGACTTCTTTTGCTCTACATTAATGAAATGGTCTAGCAGTTAAGTCTGTTAAGCTAATATTGAGTAGAATAAATATGGAAGAATGATTTAGAGTGATTTGTCAATAAATATTACTCAAGGGAAGGAATATCAATAATAAATGATGTATTCAGTAGATCCTTATTACCTACTTATAAATACATATCAGTTCTGCACTAAGGTAGCAACCAACCATGTTTTTGAGATTCTTTCTCTGGTTGTTTATTCAGGCTCTCAGCATATTTTAACATGCCTAGTGGAGTGGACCTGATCTGTCCTTACCCTTCACCAGCAAGACTGTGTTCTGGGCGAGTGACTTGGGTGGGGGTGGAAGGTGGCATTGCAGAAAATAATATGGCAAGCTATGAAATGGAGCAGGTTTTTAAGATGTTGAGCTGCTTACTGTAAGGCGAGGTGTAGAGGTGGGTGTGGTGTCAAAGCATGCTCTGGGTGTTGAACAAAGTTCAACTAAAGTAATGCCAGGGAGGTGTGTAACATGCTTAGAGAAGATTCTGCTTTGATCTTCAGTGTCGTATTTCACATTTTCATTCCAAATACTTCTAAATAGTTGCACGCAGCACCTTTAAACCTAGCTAAAAAGTTAAAAGTTCATTAATGTTAACTTCTCCGTAAAGAGATATGGAGAAGCTCAGCCAAACTTGGGTTTGTGTTTTTAGTACTACTGCAGCAATACTAAAGGAACGCTACTGTATTGTTTCACTGCTGAAATATGTGTATATGTCTTGCAAGGAAAGCCTGGGATGCAAAGGTGGAGGATGGAGAAGATGGCTAGTCTGAAAATACTGTAGTAAAGAACTGCACTGAAACTGGCTGCAGAGCAGAGAAATATGTAATTTTTCAAACTGAACGACCAACATAGGATGTGCACTTGCCTTCAAAGCAGCAAAGGTGGTTCTATACTGATTTAAGAGATGTAGAATAAGAAGTACTAGCCTGCATAATGTGTAATGCTTCGTGCATCTATCAGGTGCTTGTTTTTATTGCAGAAATAGCATTGCAGAAATAAGAGCCTTTGTCAGAAGAGGATTGCATTCCTGCAATTGTAACTAAATTACAGCCCCCGTTCCAGAATAGGACAGTGATCACATGATACCCTGAATGGAATATTAATGAATGGATATTTCCTGAAAACAATTTGAACGGATGGATTGTTAGGAACTTACCAAAAGATAAGCTTTTTTCAACATCTGAAATAAGTAAAATTTGTCACTTCTGAAGTTGAATGTAACTTAGCCTCCATGGACCAGAAAGCTTTGACTACTCTCTTGAGACTGCTGTTAACATTTGTTTATGATGTGGTGCTTTTGTTATTCTAGTAGCATCTGTGAGCTGGAGACCACATAGGTCAACAGACCTTGTGAAATGTAAGTGCAAAACCAAAGGAGAGCCTTTTTTCAACAAGCAGTAATGCTGACTCAGTCTAGGTTAGAACAAAGCATGTTGGCTAAGAAATTATCTCTACAAGGATCTTAGTACACTCACATATACATGTATGATTTAAGGACTGTCTACTGAATGTCTTGGAGCTGGTAGAGGATGCTGTAAGAGGAGATCAGCACCTTCACACTTCAGTGTAGTGGTGTCTCCAGAAAGATGTGGCAAGCTCTGTATGTTACTATTGTATAAACAATTTATAACAAGAGCATGCAGCCAAAACCAGGATGCATTCCAGATGCCTATTCCACCATCACCACCATATGAACACTGCTACCCTCAAATTAAGCTTATTTACCATGAAGAATTAAACTTTTTAAAAATAGGGGTGAAAGAATCAGACAGTGACCTGGAACGTAAAGCCCATGGAAACACAGCTTTCATTGGCAGGTACAGGCACTGATCGCATTGCTGGGAAGTACATTACAGATGTGCAAGGAAGACGCAGCTGGGGTTAAGATCTTGTTCAGGTCTCTGATAAACACAAATGTTACAAGGCAACTCTTTACAAAACCAAGATGTACCGTCAGCCATCTTATATAAATTGTTGGAATTTGAGCGTTTGATTTTGGGTCCACCAGCAGTGTTGGGCCAGCGCTCCATGCCTGTGCCCTGGGGATTTAAAAACTGGCTGGGATGTGTACAGGGCACAGTGACTCCTGAGAGCATATCTCCAGCCCTTTTGCTTTTCGCAGGGGAAATGCCTCTGCCCTGCTGTAGCTGAGAGGTGGAGGGTCACAGCAGCGATTGACTATTTGCAAACTTTCCACATTGGAGCCTTCAGCCAGTCTTAGCAATGAATGGAAATGCTTCCAAGTGGCCTCATTTCTCAATGATCACATTTTGTACAGCAACAACAATGCAGGCTAACTGTACTCTAAAAGGGTTATTTTAAAATCAGGGTATGAGAGTGTGTGTGTACAGAAATGCATGCGGGTACAATATAATCCCTCATTTTAAAAGATGGACAGGAAGAGCTGTCAAGGATTTACCAAAGGACTGAGGGGATAGGGGAGTGAGTTGTCAGTACGGGAGTGTCACCTGCTACCTGTGCTGCTTTGGTACATGGTGAGACATTGGGCTTGGGGGCAGATCTGTTGGGCTTGAGCTCAGCGTTGAGCTCAGTTGCATAAACTTGCATCCAGGTAGACATACCCACTGTCTGCTTTTGCAGCTGGAGAACACACAGGGTACGGCTCAGTGGAGGAAATGTCTCCATGTAATGATGAAGAGAAACAGGCTTCAGGTTTCTTAAGGGGAAGGTTTCTTAACTGCTTCAGTATAATTTATTCATCTTTGGCTATGGTGCTTTTGAAAGTTGCCCTGTAACCAAATTCCTTCATGGATAGACCAAGAGTCTAAGAAAGAAATAATTTCCTTTTTTAAAAATTTCTTTCTTCCTTTTGATTCTCAGTCCCAGGCACTAGCTATAAGCCAGTGCTCCCTGCACACATGTAGCTATTATAGCTGAGGTTTCTGCAAGTAAACTAAATTGCAGTTGCATGTATTTATTTTATATGCCCTGTCTGTTTAAGTTAAGGGAGACTTATGTACATTAAAAAAAAAAATACTCTGAATCTGTCACCAATTTACCTTCCTTACCTTGCCACAAAGGCCAACATCTATCCCCAGGCAAAGGGACAACGCTGCTCTTTCAGTTACTACAGCCAACGCAGCAGGCAAGGTTATAAACCCAGCAGGGGTTCTCTAGTAAAAATTCTCCATCTTAATGAGATAAATGATCAGTTTTTCCATGATGTAATAAAACCAGAAGTATTTAAACTCTCCTCTCTTTCTTCAGTGGTTGCCTGATTTGCCCAAGCTTCCTACTAAGTAAATGCTTCACAGGCTTCAAAGCCTGAGCCCTGTGAATGTGTGGTGTGATTATGCTTTTGCTGAAAAATGTGGATAATTCCCACTTCAAGCACACTTAATTTCTTTCCACCTAAGGCTATAAAGAAAATAAACAACTTGCAAGAGTCATGCAAATAATTTTAAAATGGGAGGCCTGTTCCCTTTTTCACATAACTTTTTCCAAACTAATCACTTAGAGAGTAATTGACTTGCAAAACGATCCAGGAGGCCTCCACAGTTGAATTATTATTTTTGATCTGTCCCAGAATGGTGCTGCTATTTCTCATAACACAAAATGACGACCTCCCTCTAGACTTTTTACTTACCGCTTCAGCTACCACTAGCAGCCTCACACCTGTCGTAACTGGATGCAGATCAGAGAAATTAATTTGAATATTTAATTAATTCCAAATGTCCTATGCAGCATAGAGAAAGGAGGACCGTTCTAATTGCTTTTTGGGGGGAAGGCTGGCACACTGATCACCTAATAAGGTTGATAGCCTGCCCTTTCTACATTTAACAAAGTTTGCTTCTTTTCAGGTAATGAGAAAGAAACTTAATTAATCCGATTAGGGAAGGAAATTATAGCTTATTTGCCACGAAAGAGGCAAGGAGGGTGTCACATGCTTGTAATCTATAATAACCACTTGAGCAAGGTATTGAGCATTTCTCGCCATCTGCTTCATGGCCAAAGCAAGGAGTCTGAAGTCATGGTCCCACTAAAAGCGCTGGGAATCAGACACCTAAATATTTTTGCTGATCTTGATCTCCTGGCTTTAGATTTGGGCAGTAGGACTCCTACAGCCAGTTGGATGATGATTCTTTCAAGCCTGATGAATGAGGCTTTATGCACTTCTCTGTATGTGTGGCATTTAAAAAAAATGCTTCACAAATTATGGTGGTGATGGGGTGGTGGTGGTAGTGGTGTTATATATATACATATATATATACTAAGTATCCTGCAACATTCACCAGAAATGTGTGTGGTTTTTACCCAAAGAAATGTCAGCCCTTTTCTGCAGTTTGTCAGTTTGCCACCTGGACTGCACTTTGGTGATGAGTGATGTTATTTCAGTTTATCTAAGCCCTGTTGCAACCTTCCCCAACAGTAGGCCAGTGCCCAGGGTCCTCCTAAGTCACTGCATGACCATCCACTCTCCAAATTCCATCTGCCCATGAGACAAGAAATGTCAAGGTCTTTCTAGATGCTTCAAGAAAACATTCATGAACAACATTATACAAAGACAAGTGACAACGCCTGGAGGCCCAGAACCTACATGCCCTGCAACAAATAGGTTTGGTAACCTTTTGTGTACTCATTGCCAGGAACACCTTCTCTGGTGTATATGGACAGGCGTTTTAGACTTCAGCCTGCCCCGAAGGCCTGTGTATACAGAACTGTAGATGTAGCCTGTGGATAAAACAGCAGATTAAAATTGCTTCAGACATTTGCTATTCTGAAGGGTGAGATTCTACAGATCTGGTTGAAGTCACTGGTAGTTCTACTTGCTTGACACTTCACCGGGTTTTGAAAATACTTGGGAGGAGGAAGAGACCAGAGCATCCTTTTCCTTATATTCAATCTGCCCTCCTGTAAATCTGCAGGGGCCTAAATATGTCTCAGATGCATTTCCACAGATATTGAAAAAAAATGTAAACATGCTTTATGGAGGTATTTGTCCATAAAATTTTACTGTCAGCAGAAAATTTAAAAAATCATAATTTCTCATTTTATGTAGTTGCCCTATGATATTATGAAATAACTGTGTCACAAGTAAAGCTCGGACTGGGGTTCTGGGACAGTAAAACAGAATAAGAGATAATGATCTGTTTTCTGTAGATGCAAGAGAGGCAACCTAAAAACTTAAAAGGAATAATTTGATGGCTGTAATTTTGCTGCTATTTCTGAGGGGGTGGGGTATGTTTAATTCTATATTCTTGCTATTTAAAAAAAAAAAAAAAAAGAGTTAAAACTGAAGAAAATATCAAAACAGCCATGTTTCAACAAAGTGGCACAGTTCTTCACTGTGGAAAACCTATAAAATGACAGGAAATGGCTTAATGTGGTAGGTGTTCATTTTTGAGGATTCTGTTGACAGAAGTTGATGAGTGAAAATATTGTATTTCATTTTTGCCTTTTGTTCAGTAAATAGCATGGAATTTTGATGCTGCCTAGAGGGACAGCTTTGTACTGTGGTGGTCTAAACTGGGATTTTTCGTTAATGTAACCAGTCAGAATAGGTGTTTTTTTTTTTTTTTCTGGTTTTGTATTGCGTTTTTTTTAAGAAAAAAGCTGAAGTCAAAGAGAAGACCAAGAAAAAGCACCACAAAGTTTATCTTTTACTCATCTGGAAGAGTTTATTTTAAACACGGAACATTGTTTGCTGCTGTGGAAATGAAAGTGAGAGAGTTGCAGCTTTCTTCCGATGCCATCTGGCAGATGATTTACTTGCGTATGGTATTCACTAATCCAAATAACCCTGTGTGTGGTAGCATTGTCTCTTTACTGATCATGCAGCTGAGTTGGCTGAACCTTAGATGGCTCACACAAGGCTATCAACAGCACAGTACAATAGACTGTTTAAAATTAGAACAGTATTGAGGAAAGGGATATGCCAAATTCATCATGCCTTTACCTTTATTAAGCATTTTCCTTACCGGGGCTGAGCTTGATGTTTCTTTTTCATTCTCTTCGTGCCTTTTTTCACTCCAGTTCTACTCAGGCTTTAGTCCACTGAATTCAACTTTTACATGTAGCCTCAAAGCTCAGATGGGACCAGAGCACTGGGCATCCATCCCTAGACCGATGTCCTTGCCCTGATGGTAACAGTGTTTGCCTCTGTAAGGTCCCTTTCCAACCTCATGAAACTTGTATTCCTGCTGGGAAGTAAGGCTGCTTGAGCAGGACAACTGTATGCTGTAACCAGTAGCTTTGTGGTTAAGGAAATCTCCTAGTCAAAATGTCTCCTGAGTCAAAATTGTCTTCAGATTAGGATATTCTCATTTACCAGGCAAAAGATCTAGCTACTTTGTTATTATAATAATGTTAGGCTGCCTCCTCTTGCTGTGATATGAAAGGAGCCTTGAGTGGTTATTTTGTGAAGAAAAATAATTAGAGGATTATGCCCTGAGGAGCAGATCCCAAGCTATGAGTGGATGGAGGCGTTCACTTCTGTCCTTATACTGAAGTTTTTGGGAGGAGTTGGTATTCCGATGCTCTTCTATGCTCAAGACAATGGCTCCCCTCACAATGTGTGGGGTTTTTGAGTGATTTTTCCACAGTGCCTATCTTTGCGTGCCTAATAGGTCTCTTATTTTGGCTCTGATTTCCACTCTGAGGTCTAAAGTTCTAAAATGTAAGTATTGACTGCACCTTATTTGTAGTCACTTCTGTTTTTTAATTGGATCTGTCCTTGATAGATCACTTCAAGTATTTAATGCTATGGTTCAGTTTGAAATTGTCCTTTTTGGAAGCTGACATTTTAAGGACAGTTGAACAGTTTTGAAAGTTCTGATTTTCTTCAGAGATAGATCAATATAATTCATATGTAAAATTAAAATATATGCAGTGCAGATAATTTTGTAACAGAGATAGGGAAGGAATTGAGAGCTCAGCTCTTTTTTTTTGTGGAGCAGCTGACACTTTGAACTCACTGGCTGCATCTGTACTGCTAAGTAGTTCATGCCAGGACCTGTTTTCTGAACTGCAGAATAAATGAGATAGTGTGGCAGTATTCATGTTACCATCCTCTGCTCTCCACAAGAGGCATGGGTATATCCAAACTGCTTGATAGGAGTGTCCTTGGCCCATGCTGACTACTGAATGATGCAAAGAGTTAGTTGGCCAGAGCCAAAACCATGCCAAGAACTGCCCTAACTATTAAACAGAGCAGATTATTGAATTTCAATGCCTGGGCTGGTGCCCTGTCACTCCTTAACTGAGTGGAATAAGCATAGCCAAAAAATGCCCCCTTCCTCCCTCAAGTGTTAACAGAATAGATGTGATTTTTCAATTTATTTCCATGACATTCAGAGACTGTTCTGGAAAACTGAAGCGTATTTTCTCTTACTAATTTTATAGTGCTAAAATTCCACTGACTTTGCTGCAATTTCTATTGACTGACCCTGTAAACACATGGAGAATTGGTATTGTTATTAATATCACCATGTCATCATGCTTTATTCATTTTCAATTTTATAACTATAGTCTGATCTCTTGGAATTGTGTCCGCTAACGTAGCACTGGACTATGGAAATCGTATTTTATCAAAATGTGTTATTCTTGGACTAGAATTCGCAGTTGCACGGTTGCACTTTATAGATCCATAGATTTTTTAAAGCCAGAAAAGGCCCTTAGATTATTTAGTCTGACTTCCCGAATGACACAAGCCATTTAATTTAACCCAGTTAGCCTTGTGTCAAGTCCAGCAATTTGTGTTTGGCTAAGGCTTATCTTTTAGAAAGACATCCAGTCTAGATCTGAAGCCATTGGTAGTTGGAGAATCCATCACTTCCTTTGGCAGTGCAGTCGAATGGTTATCACCCTCACTCTTAAAAATGTGTGTTTTGATTCTTGCCTGAATTTGTCTGGCTTTCACTTCCAGCTATCACCTCTCATTATGCCTTTTTTTTGTGAGATGAGAGTGCTGCTGTTACTGCTCAGTATTTTCTCCCTGTGGTGAGAATCGCACATTGTAATCACTGAAATCATTGCTAGATGTTTTTATTAAACTCAACAGACTGAACCTCTTTAATCTCTTACTGCAAGGCCCTTTTCCAAGGTTTCCGATAATTTCTGTGGCTCTCTTCCACATCCTATCCAATTTTTTACCTCTTTTGTGAAATGAGGAAACAAGAACTGGATGTAATACTCCAGCATGTGTCTGTTTATAGGCAGTCCCAGTACTTCTCAGTGTTTTCCCTCTGTTGCTCTAAGGCGATCACTAATTTAAATGTGCCTGTGGCTTCTCCTTGGCACTGAGGCTGGCTGGAATATCATAGTCTGCATCTGTACTCTTGAACAATCCTTATCTTCCATGACAGGGTGTCTGCATCTAAACTACTTTTCCGGAATGCTTCCTGGCAACACCTGACACTTTGGCTGTGTTTGAGAATTATCTGGCAAAATGCTGGCAGAGGCCAAAATCATTCCAGGGATGAAAATAACCACCTCATGGTACAGATGTTCAAGGACTAATGCCTAGAAACATTTCCTAGACATTTTTAATTCAGTAGTGTAGTCTAAGAGTTCCCAGTTATGCTCAAAACATCACTGATGTTTTTAGCTTCAGTGAAAATATTAAAAACCCACATCTCTTATTTGCTTTAAGAACTTAGGAGTCAGATATGTGGCCTCAGCTGGCCAGCTCAGTCAGGTTAGAGATAAGCATCTCCTGATTTTAATTCACCCCATTTCTCTAAGATGCTTCTTTTTGAACAGACTCTGTCTGGTAGGATTTGTCTCTCCACACCTCACCACTGATGATAAAGGGTATTTGGAAGATTAAGGGCCCAAGTCTTAACTTTTCACAACAAGACTTAGGTGAAATGACTCCTATTCAGCTTCACTTTTGTGCAATTGCCTCCTACTCCTATGGGGACAGCACCTGTCTGTGTCACTTATGCATTTAAATCACAGAGGTATTTTTTTGTAGAAAGACTGCCCGTAGATACATTTGCATGGATATGATAAACAAACATAATTAATTTTCTCCGACTTTTACTGTAGGAACTGAACATGAAATAAAACCTCCTATCCTGAGTTTTCAAAATTCAGATACTGGTTTTGACTCTCCTTTTAACGTGCTTCCCATGATACAGCAACGTAAGAAATAATCAACAGATCCTATATTTGCTGGTCACAGGACTAACCTCTATCTTCAAGGTCTAGATGTTTTGCTGGCTGAGACTCTTCGCTCCCACCTCCTTCCTCCCAGAAGTTATGAGGAGCACTGAGTGAGGACATAGTCTGTGCCTGTGGCCTTAAACCTCAGACAGGATGGGTGTATTAATAATTTTCTCTTTCAATCTTAAAATATAAAAACACTGGAAATGAGCTGAAGGATTTCACCACTTCAGTGGTGTCAGTTCCCAACTTTAAAGCTCCCAGAATAGCTTGGAAAGATCCAGTTGTTCTGGTGTATGGAATGAAAAACCTGCTACATCTCTTTTCTTACTTTTGAGAGGTCAGGATCAGATGCAGCAAAACATTTTCAGCATATACCTAAGTCTACTTTCATTAGTAAACTCCTCACCTGTATACTTGAGCATAGCTGGATTGCTTCATAGGGGTATTTGCATCAAAAGTATACCTTGGAAATTTAATTTGTTGCTGTTTTATTTGTATTCAGCCATGCTAATTTAGAGGCATTTTACTAAAGGAGTGTATTTAAAATGGTGCAAACCCCATGGCAACAGTACCAAGTGATGAAAAAAATCATAACTTTGTCTCACTGATTGTCCACCCTGGCTTATTTTTAGCATATACCTTGACTGTTTTGAATCCAACTTCTTCCTCCACGGTGTGAGGTGCAGTTAGCTGTCTCAGACAGGGTAGGTGAACAGGACTTGGAAGCCGACTGATGCAGTCTTCTAACATTATTTCAGCAATTTGTGAATCCTTAAATGTTTCTGCATGTTCCCATCCTGCATCTTAGAGTTTATAGGTACATTTAGTGCAGTAAAATCACACTGTCTACATCCATTCTAGAGAGAGCTAAGCATAAGCGGTATAGAGACACGTTAGTCTGCACTATTTGATCTTGAGACCAAGGCTGACCTTCTTATTCAACACTGTAGACGTGCCTTTTGAGATACAGCTTGCATTAGTGTCTTGTGAAATGGAGGCTGAAGACAACATAAAGGGTTTTCGTTCATTCATGCATCTGATTAGGTAAGAGCTACGGGTGGTTCTTGCAACTGGTCTTCATCTTCTCTAAGAGATGGGGGCTTGAGAAGCAAGGAGCACTGAGCACAGCATATTCGACTTGTGAATATGGGACTCATATTCAGAGACTGTCACTAGTTTTGGCTGTAGACTGCTCTGTGAGTTGTGGTAGTTTTGGACCCAATTCCTGCTCTGTTCAGCCATCCTTGCTACAGGAAGGCTTCAGGAAGACTGGAAGGGATAGCAGGTATAATAACTGTTTCAGTCACCCGAGATCTACCATCAACATGAATAGAAGCCTTGAATTTCTTCTCGTTTATGAACCAGCTTTAATATTAACTTGTGTGAACATAGAAAAAGCACAAATTGCTATTCTTACCTCAAAAAGCACCTGTGTTCGGGAATAATTTGAAACGGTAGCTGATGTGGCGTGAGTCAAAGCAAAACCTGTTGCAGACATGCAGTAGGGATTCATTATTACTTTCATTAGGTTTTATTATCATCACCTTCAATGACAGACAGAGTGTTTTCTTCATCACCATGTAAGGGGGTTAAACATTACAACAGCAGTCTAATATTTCTCAGCACCTGCCCATCTGGGAAGCCTTTGTTCACTAAAGTTTGTTTTGCCACCACTGATTTTAGATTGCCACTTTTGTAGCTGATCAAAGTGGTGAGATTACTTAAAACAAAGATTTGCTGGGAAAATATATCACCGTTGTCTAGTCTGACTCCACAGAGCCCTGGCAATGAAAGGCCTCTGGGCAGACTGGGCTAGCAAAAATAAATGTGCATGCAGACAGTTATGATGCCATTTTGTCAGTTTTAATGCACTGTGCATTCAGTATTTTCCTCCCTTTATAGTGGAAGATCATTTAGATGTTACTTTGAAGACTAATTTAGGAATGTTGGCAAAGACCAGTTAGTGTAACATGTGCAATTTATTATGCTAACAATGTCTGATGAAACAACAAATATGAATAATCCTGAGGAGTACAGAGAAAACAAATGCATTCTTTTTATGCTGTAGTTTGATCTGATCTTGGTAGACTACAGTTAATATATTTTGAAACAAAATATGCATGGCAAACAGTTTTCATAAGACTCTAATAAAAGTCTTTCTCTTTCTCATTTTTAGGTTTTCCTCTCCTTCAATCTTCCCTTTGTTTTGTTCAAATAAAAAAAAAAAAAAGAAAACATGTATTTTACCATCTGTAAAAAAAATAAATTCTCCTCAGCTGCTGCTGTTAAAATTCTGGAACTCCATTCCAGTAGGTTCCTGTTCACCCTGTGCACAATAAACATTATAGCATAGAAACCAGTCCAAAATCCAATGTAATTCACAGAGATATTAATAAACTCTGTGTTTTTTTTTTTTTTTTTTTTTTTTTGGTAGGGAAACCAAGCAGCTAAGCAAGTTGGAGCTTCATTGCCTGAAGATGATTGAAATAGCATAAAGTAGGGCACAATCAATAGTCAGGCAGTTAATATAGTGAGAAATCTACATTTACATTGTTACCTCAGTAATTTATTTGCTGTGTTATTGAATTGATCTCTGCCAAAAGAGAGCTAAGGGCTTGGTCACAGCTTTGTGGAATGCATTGTAAGGGCTTGTATGGAATGACTGGAAGAAAATGGTAATGGGCAGGTCATGGTTGGGCTGGCTTGGAAAACGCCTGGGAATTTATGACTGTAAAAGTCAGACAACTTCTCTTTGTTCCTCAATTCCTCCCAGTTGTGGTGGGCTTACTCCAGTGGGTTGAGTGTACTTCACCAATAGACCCCATATGCCCATGTGGCATCCCACTGTGTAGCCCTAGAGCATCACAGATTGACTTCCATCTGCCTTAGAGAAATACTTTCTCAAGTTTCAGTCTTTCTGCATAAAACTTTCCACTGTTCACTGGGGGAGATTCAGAAGTGTCAGTCCTATTGATTTTTCTTTCTTTGTTTGTTTGTTCCTAATTCTGTTAGATGAGCTTTTTAAAAAAACTCTCCTTCCTGATTGCTAACTACCAACAGGGTAGCTAGTGCCATTGCACTGGAGGAAGTCAGCAAATGAACCCATGTGTAAATGAATGACATTAACCATCAAATTAACTTCCTCAGCAGTGGGAAATACCATACATCATTAAAGTTCCACTCCTATTGTCAATTTGCATCTAATTTACAATTTTACTCTTTAGTCTACAAGTTTATCCCTGTTTTTTGTTAGCTACATTAACTTTAAACACAGTACTTAAATTATGTTTTTTGGATCTTTCAGCAAGTCAATGGCTGCCAGTTCTCTAGAAATGAGCAAACTGACTGTTTCTTATGAAATGTACTGTTTGTTTGAAATTTGCACTGGGGCATAGCCATGTGTTTGTACATATGTTTCAAGGATGGATCTGCTCTCTGTTCATAAATTACAAAATTGCTTGTTACTCCCTGTGAATTAATCCTGAGCTTGATGTTAGTTCAGAATCCAGTGAGATTTCAAGGAAGAAATGAAATAATTTCGTATCTATTTGCCATGACTGCTGAACTCTGAATGACAATCAGCCTCTGAAGGTAACCAGCAAAAAACCCCACCCTGTAGATTTGTCTGTGAAGGGTTTCTTTGCCAAATGTGTTGCACAAAAATATGTTTTTATTTTTCTACATCCTTTTCACTGTTAAGAAAATTGGGTCTTCTGTTGCCTAGAAAAGTTGATAACTTAATGGAGAGTCACTGAAAAGAGGGCTTGAGGAATAATTGGAGGCTGGAAGGTTTTCAAAGTAAAGGATGTTAATCAGAATGCTTAAAATGTGTTGTTATCTAAGACTGAACAAATGAACATTTTGAGTAAAGGAAGTTTTTTGTTTAATTTCTTGTTAAACAAATATACTTAATTTATATTCCTGTAAAATGTCCTGTTCCTGATATTTCTAAAGTTTAGAAAGAGCAGAAAAAAGGAGTATGTTCAGAGCTTTCTTTTACATTTTAAGAATACAGGGAGAAATTGATAGTGTAATGTCCTGTATGCACTGAAGAGTTAGTTACACATTTTGTGTAAAATATGCTGGCAAATAGAAATACATGTGACAGAGGCCAGATACCACTGGTGGCTTCCCATTTATAAGACATTGTTCTATTTGCAAGCTGGTGTCTGGACTATTGCAGTGAAATATCCCCTTTGACTAAATTTACTGTGTGCACACTCTGCCTGTTCTAGCCTCGAGATCTGAAGCATACAGCTTTGGCAATGCTGCTGAACAAGATAGAAAAAAAAAAAATCTGGTAATTCAGGACAGCACCTTTTTTCAGCAGGGTACTGACACACGTCTAAATTCCTCTGAAGTTGACCAAACACATAAGTGTTTATTGAATTAAGGCTCAGACTACTTGGGAAGAGTTAAGCTTGTTTCAGATGAAAATTATCCTTTCATGTGTTTGTTATTACATGCAAATTTTGATTCATATCAAAAGACAGTAGCTAATAAACTTAGCACATTTTCCTTTTAAAATGGCTTTCTTTACTTCTTCCTTGGAAAATACATTTATTTCCCCTGGAAAATGGAGACATCCAAATGACAACTCAGGAATGGCACTTCCTTTTTAGCCCAGTTGTGCCAATAGTTCTATAATATATTGTATTGCAGCAGTGATGAGGAATCTCACATCTATAATAGTGTATATATAATATGTTACGTATAGGGTAGATGTTAGAGGAAGTAAAAGCAAAGTCAGCTGGCCAGTTCCTTTGCCATGTACCTTGCACCTTCTTTCTGGTCACACTTGCTATTTTTGTTGAGTATTTTCTTCTGTCAAATGTCATTTCTGGAACAGGTACTATATAACATAGAATCTTTTATGTATGATATTTGAAAAATTGCTCTTGCTTTCTCAGGAAAGCTGCTGAAGCAGGTCAGAGTTTGTAGTTCTTCTGTCAGCACAAATTATTTTCAAGGCCTCCTGTATAATAATAATAGCTTTAAATTGTTTATAGGGTCGATTTTAATAAACACTGCATAACATAGAACAGTGCCCAGCATAACCAGTTGATTCAGTGCCAACACAGTATCATCTTTCATTAGTGCTCTGAAGAAATAGCACAAACAATGAAGATGTCTGAGGTATGTCACAATACCATGATCAAAAGGAATGTATTATTTAAATGTTATAATAAGCCCAGTGATGTCTTTTGAAATAGAATGATTTTAATTCAAAAACATCTGTTTGAAAGTCCAAAGAGATTAGAAATGTCCGTTTATGAAAACATACTAATTAAAGGCTCTAAATACTTAGAATAGTTCTATGCCTATGTAAGTTAGTCCAACTGATAGCAAAACTCGACATGATTCATATTATTTCAACTTCTTTTATTTGAACAAGGAAATAGATAAACAAAAGGAAACGATCTTGTTGTTTTTAAAATTTTGTGAAAATATAACCCGAACACAGACAGGTCAGTCTTCAAATGCATGGTCCATATGACTTGGCTGACACAAGTAGCTGTAAGGATAACATCACTTTGTAGGAACAGTGGGACTCAGCTCTCTCCAGCTCTGTGCAGTAGCAGAATGGAAAGAAAATGTAAACTGCTCCTTTATCCACCATTTTTGATGCCTCAGATACCTCTGAGTCAGTGGAAGCATAAACTACTGCAGCTTCTAGGTCTGTTAATAAAAATTCCAAAAATAATTATCCTCTACTTCATATAAAGCATTTTGTGTTTGGCCTGCAAGTCATCAGATGTCATTATTATAAGTGTACTTCACAAGCAGCTATATTGTAATGTGAATGGAGAACACTTGTGTTAATTGCAGTGTCATTATTTAGAAGAAACTGCTGTTTAGTTTGGTGCTTTACAGTTTTACTAGTCGAGTATAATTCAGCTACACTGGCTGAGCATAGAGCTTCCTGCTAAGTAGGCCACTTGGAATATTGTTTTCCTTATTCATTAGAACAAAGAAAATTTAGCAGTGTGTATGCAGTAATGTAACTTTTCCTTGAAACACTAGGAATAGAATGTACGTATATAGGTGAATGTCTGCCTATTTCAGATCTATCTAGTGTCAAAAAAAAAAGGTGATCGAGGCAAGGTCCTGACAGCCACTCAACATCCTATGGTCTGCATGCCGGACACCTTGAAAATATCAATACAGCCCAACAGAGAAGTCATGAAGGCTATATCTCAAGAGGTATCTGGGCATCAAACTTGTAGGCTTACAAGGTAAGGTGTGTACATGTCCAGCACTAGCTCACTCACATTTCCATTTCTTGGCATGTTCAGTGTGATGGTGTGTGCTAACACCAACGATGCTGCTACAGCCAGAGACCTGCCTAACTCGGGGCTGGTGGTTCCTTCAGATGGCTTTGACCATGACCAGCTGTCTGGGCACTCCACATCCAGGGCAAAGGACCTTAAATGAGTACCCAGAGGTGGATTGGAAATACTTGCAGGACAGGCTTCTGTTCTCATTTGAGAGCCACTGGCTGATCACTGAGAGGTGGTAAGAAGCTTGCTAAGGTTACTGATATGGCTAATCATTCTTCAAATACATTCGGCTGTGATTTAACCTTACTTCTCCAGCTGTTGCACTGGAAGCACACCAGGTAAAAGACTGAGAAACTGCCCATCTCACCGGCTAGACACTGTGCTGATGAGAACTGTGCTTTCCCTGGTGGCCATGCATTATTAAGGGTGCATGGCTTGTCACAGGAGAAGAGCCCATGTCAATCCTCTGGCATAGAAGTGTATATTTCTGATTGACTTCTCACTAGATGCCCTTTAGACCGATTACCTGTGTCTGGAGTGCATATTAGGATGCTAGTCTCAGCTGTATGGACAAACTCTCAGTGTTGTAAAGCTTTACTTTCAGATACATCCTAGCCTACAAAAATTAGAAGACAAAAATGACATGTCCAGTCTCCTTCCACAACTGATAGACTTGAATATCAAAGACTGGGATATCCCAGAGCTCAACAACCAGAGTGGAAAGCTACCAGCAATAGTCAGAAGAAAACACTGAAGAGACTGAACTGACTCTCAGCTGCCCTGCACAGAATTGAGTCCATCCTACATGCTATTTTAATGACTATTTCTTGGAGTTAAGCATCTAAACCAGGACAACCATGCATCCTGAATGATGCCTTATGATGCCTTATGATGCCCAAATGCTTAGACAGTTCAGACTGAGGTTCTGCCTGCTTTGGAGATGAGATTTATGGGCAGATCTCTAATTATTTGAGTGTTTAAACTAAATAATTAAGTTCATTCTGGTATGTAGTATTCTGAGATGGAGCTTCCACATGTTTTGTTATTAAAACTTTGTATTTTATCCTATATACTGCAGTTAAAGATGAGCAGTAACTGAGTCTTTCACAAAGGACATCCCTGTGATTTTCATTTTGCCTTGGATTGGATGAATCTGTCTGGATTTACCTCACTGATAGAGTATGACAGCTGGGAGAAACCAGTGTCCTGATGTGGCGGAAGTGACAATAGGCTGTAGAATAACTCTAAGCAAGAATCAGGACTTAAGACTTCACTTATGTAGTGTGAATTGCATGTCTGACAGAGCTGACTGCAATTCTGAATTGAACAATTTAATTTTAAAAAATAAGTCTGTAAAATCTGGATCTTTCTTTTCTGCTCTCCTGTTTGCAGCTGCAGATTCCTGCTTCCTGCTTTAGCTGCTGTTTTGGGTTTGCATAGCAAAGTTTTTGTGGTGGGGGAACCACAGGGGTGGCTTCTGTAAGAAGCTGCCAGAAGCTTCCCCCGTGTCCAACAGAGCTGATGCCAGCCGGCTCCCAGACAGACCCACCGCTGGCCAAGGCCGAGCCTATCAGTGATGGTGGTATCACCTCTTGAGAACATTCAAGAAGGGGTAAAAAGTTGCTGCCTAACAACATCCGCAGTCAGAAGAGAGAGGAGTGAGAATATGTATGAGAAACAACTTTGCAGACATGCAGGCCAGTGCAGAAGGAGAGGGAGGAGGTGCTCCAGTGCCCATAGGGAGGCAGCTGTGCCCTGCGCCCATGGAGGGAAACAGCAGAGTAGATCTCCACCTGCAGCCTGTGGGGGACCCCACGCCAGAGCAGGTGGATGCCCGAAGGAGGCTGTGACCCTGTGGGAAGCCTGCACTGGAGGAGGCTCCTGGCAGGACCTGTGGCCCCGTGGAGAGAGGAGCCCCCGCTGGAGCAGTGACCCTGCGGAGGACCCACACTGAATCAGTTTGTGAAGAGCTGCAGCCCGTTTGAAGGAACCAAGTTGGAGAAGTTTGTGAAGGACTGTCTCCTGTGGGAGGCATCCCATGGTGGAGCAGGGGAAGAGTGTGAGGAGTCCTCCCCTGAGGAGGGAGGAGCGGCAGAGACAATGGGTGATGAACTGTCTGTAACCCCCATTCCCCATCCCCCTATTCTGCTGTGGGGGAGGAGGTAGAGAAAATCAGGAGTAAAGTTAAGCCTGGGAAGAAGGGAGGGGTGGGGGAAAGGTGTTTTTAAGATTCAGTTTTATTTCTCATTATCCTACTATGATCTGACTGGTAATAAATTAAACTAACTTCCCCAAGTCAAATCTGTTTTGCCTGTGATGGTACTTGGTGAGTGATCTCCCTGTCCTTAACTCATGAGCCTCTCATTATATTTTCTCTCCCCTGTCTAACTGAGGAGGGGAGTGATAAAGTGGCTTTGGTGGGCACCTGGCATCCAGCCAGGGTCAACCCACCACAGTTGCACATCAAAAGAACTTTTCATAGACAAAACTGACCACACATATTTCATCTTCCAAAACAGTTTATGGAGACAGTTCTTGGTGTTTGACACTTGAGACATCAGTGGTAATAAGGGGAAAAAAAAAAAAAAAGTAATCACATTTGTGTAGGAGAAGAAACAAAGAAGTTGGTACTTTGACATCATTCTCTCTTTTAGCTCAAGTTTTTGTGGTTCCACAGGCTCTTTGGGATAGTCCCACTGCCTGCTTTAGGGAGCTGTCTTTGTCCTGACTGTATGGACTCTCCTGAAGGACAGTCTGTTAAATACATTTCTGTTTTCATCTGGAGATGTCTGTCCTCCCTTCATCCACTGTGGTCCCCTGGCAGTCTACCCTGTGTAAATGTAATGCAGCTCACTTCTGGGCTTCCTTCCGGAGTGGGTTAGTTATCTGCTTTAGAAACCGTCAGGTACATTTCTTGGGGAAATTTTTCTCCCAGACTGCTTCCAGTAGGCAGAAGAGATAGGTGCAGCAGGCATTAATCTCTTTTTCTCTAACATCCTCCCAGTAGGATGCTTGGAGAGTTCCAGAAGTCCCATATGCTATCATGCCATGCACTGAGGTATACAACACATTATGTCTGTCTCATGCTGTAAAGTTCTATTCTAGTGGGTTGCAGAACAGCCCAGAAACTGTTTTTAACACTAGAAACTGATAAAAGATATAAAATAATCAAGTTTCAGGGCCACAGACATACCATACAGAGATGGAGGAAACCCATGGCCAAGTGTGGTCGTGTGCGGGTGTGGTCAGTCTGCTCTGGCCACTCTGGATGTGACCGTACTGCACCACTTGGGCTTGAATCGCTCTCTGGGGCAAAAGCTTTCAGCATATAAAACAGCAGTAGAAGCAGCCTCTGTGGCTTAGTTCTTCATCCTTCCTGCAAAGAGTTTCTGCAGAGCTATACATGTAACATCATGAATTTTCATGGGATAAGGTGGACAACAAGGGAACTATGGAAGTGCAACAACTAGAGAAATCAGATACATCACTAGGGATATCATGTACTTCATGAATTGTTTTTTTTTGTTTGTTTTTTTGTTTTTTTGGTTTTTTTTTTAAGTCTCATGTATCTAGAAGCAGAGGTGACGCTTCAAGCAGTATTTCCAGAAATCTTTAAAACTGATGTCGAGGCAATATCATACAAGAATAGAATAAACATATAACTGTAGCTTACTCTGAAATGGTGTTAAAAACCTGTCAAAGCACTGGCTTGCATACACATAAATCTTTCTAGATGTTTTCATAATAGAGGGGGAAAAGAATTTGCATCTGTACTTGGTCAACTGTCCAGTCTTCCTACCAACTACTTTTAGTTCTTGAAGTCTGGTGCTTTCCTCACAATATCATTTATTAATGATGCATAAAGGAGAAAAGCCTGTTATTCTTTTTGCATACAGAGATTAAATTATGTTAACTATTAGAGATTAAAGTATGGTCAACTTATTAACCACTGTTAAGAGCTCTTTTCTCTAGAAACCTTTCAAGCAGTGAAACTCATTTACATAAGGTAAGATTTATAAATCAGTATCATAAAAATTCCACGGGGTACTATATAATTCTCACCATCACTTTTCAGTCCAAATTCAACCTTTTTCCTTGTATCTTCCCTTCTGCATATCTTTCCAATCTGGATTTTGCTAGTATTTGTTAATGCTGAACTAAAAATAAATATACATCTCCCTTTATGGGAGAAACAATATTTAAAGAACTACTTTGTTTATTTTTACCCTTGGAAGTCATTCAGATATACCATTGCCATGGATATAGTATAAAATATCAACTGAACAGACTAATAATAACACCCAGCTGTTAGACTAGTACTCTGCAGATCTCAAGGTGCTTTATAAATGGAGTCCATGTAATTACTTGCTTTGGACAGACACAGGAGTTGAAAGAACAAAACCTCAGAATATTTTTTCCCATGAACACTCATATGCCAGTAGTAAAAATCACTTTGCTGGATTCCCAGACTGTACCTAATGGATCACTCTAGGCTGTCTTTGAGCAGTTGATACAAACCCTATTGCATCCATAATCTAATTGGTTTTAGCTAGAGATATTTTTGATGGAAACCAGAATTACTTCTTATGAGCATGGCACTGAAACTGTTCCTCAGCTGTGGGGGCCAGACTGCTATTTTTTAAGGACTATTTTTCTACTTTGGGAATGGGTCTGGGTTCCTGGCCAATAGCTTTGAGCATACTCTGCCAGTTCTTTGGGCTGGGACAACTGGCCAAAAGCCCACTGGCGGCAAACTGTGAGTATCCCTGAGTGTGAGACTCATCTTGGAATCACCTCTGCATTGTACAGAACAGAGAGTCCTGGAAATAAGTGAAAAAGCCAAAGACCCAGATAAAAAAAATCTCCTTTTTGAAACAGAGTTTTCCATCAGGATTATTAACATGATGATTGTTTTGGGCACACTGATACAACAAACCAAAACTCTCCAGTGAAAGCTTACTGTATTCACCAGTGTCACAATGATGTAAATGCAACCAAAAAGACTTTTTAATAAGACATTTAGTTTAACATTGTGTCTTTTCCATTATATTATATAGTGGCTATGGCAAGAGACAGTGAATTGAGACTACTTCATAACCCTAGGGTCTGCTGTATTTATCCAGCTGCAGAATACTTAAATTAATGCTCCCCAACCTCTCAGGAACCTTTTCATACCTCAGTAACAATTGTATAGTTCCTGAAGGATTTCCAGATGAAAGATGTGTTAAAGAGCAAAATACTTCAATTATCTGCAGCAGTTAATATCTCCCAATATGTAATCCAGATTGACGTAAACTGTTGGTCTAAGTACATGACTCCAGTAACAACTCGAGGCTTCAGCATAAGCAAGTTCTAAGGAAGCACATGGCAAAGGAAACGTTGTTTCAGATCCATACTGAGAAGAAAAGTTTGAATGAGATGTGTTTTCAAATAACGCCATTGATGGCACTAACTTTCAGAGCTGGAGATCTGTACAAATGTTTACTTAGAGCACTGAGCTTGCTGACCTCTGTTCAGTTCCATGACCACACTGCCCGTCGGTGGGTTATGGCTGGTGGTGAGCATCACACACTGCAGCACACGGGGGTTGTTCTGCAGGACCAGAACAAAACACTTGATTTGCATTAACAAAGTCTATGGGGAAGCTTGCTCAGAACATACCCACGGTTATTCAATAAGCAAGATTTACTTGCCAGTTTTGGTGAATGGAGAGAGAGTACTGGGCAAAGTCCTCACCAGCTTACATGGGTTCACTACCATTGGAACCAGTGGAATGGGGCCTGTATGAGTTATGCAAGGTTCATGGAGGATAAAACCAACAAGACTCCTGTGATCAGTTATTTTGACCTTCTGCTTAATACAAGCCACAGGATTTCCCTGAATCCTTGCAAACACAAATCTCTCTTTTCCATAGAATGGAAACCCATAAACGTATGCGTTACTTGGAGGTACTTCTGTTTATATTACATAGGGTTCTGTGAATAATTCGTGCTCGTTCTGTAGAACTGTTAAGTGAAATGAAGCTGTTCTATCTCATCTGGATCACAAATGAAACACCCTATAATATGCATAGAAGCACTCGTATGGTATAAATAATATTTTTAATCAGTCATTGAAATAATAATATAAAGTACATTTTATTAACATTTGAAAAATAAATGTCTTCACCTCCCTTCATTGGACTTTAAAGGAGGAAAGTTTTACATTCCCTGTGAAAAAAATTAAGTAAAAAATGTTTAGAGAAAAGAGCGATCTGACTGGTTAGAGATCACAAATCACTAATAATAATAAGCTCTGAATATCAGATGCCAAACAGCTGCAGAGCCTCTTAAACCTAATTCCTCTTTCTTGGAGGATACGGCAAATTTGGAAAAGAGAGGATTGCCAAACCCACCATGAAATATAGGCAAACATTTTTCTTTGAATAAATCACTGTCACCCTTGATAAAACCATACACAAGTATATTGGCATCAGACAATGTTGCAAATTGGCTCACACAATGAAGACAGAGCCCTTGGCACGTGCAGGCGGAAAACACAAATCCATCCCAGATAGTCTAGTAAACAACCCACTCAAAAGCGGGCGGTGATAGGTGTAGAGTTTATTGGGTTTATTGCTAGATATTGCATGCTTTCCCATTACATGACAAGGTACTACGCAGTTTATTCCACTGCAGTTTGCCACCTGGTATAACAATGTATAAAATTCAAAGAGCAATTACTTGGAGCAGTCACATGAATGTTCAAAAAATATATGGAAGATGATTATGCCTGTGAGTCCTTTCCTTGCACTTGCACTTTACAGGGCAGGTGTCAAAATTTCAATTTATATATGTAAGAATTACAGAAAGTTTTCAGTTCTCAATATGGAATATTCATCCCTAGCAAGTGCCAAATATCTCAACTTTACAGGTACTGGAAAAACAGTTCATCTACCACTCATGGTCAGCCCCACTCATAGAACTAATACCCTCCAAACTATGTAAATAGAAATCACTGCAGTAATTGTTGTTTTCATCACTTTGTGTTATGGAAACATGGTATATTACAAAAAAGTATAGAGTACCTAGGCTTCTAGAAACCTGCAGGAGAGTTATACAAGTCGCAGTCTGTTAGAAGCATCTGAAGTTCCTGCTTCAGAAAATATGTATGCTGTAGAGCGCCTTTCTCTGCCTTGATCTGTTGTACTTTATCAGATACCAGAGCAGCAACGTAGTAAACTGTGTGACCTGCCAGTGCCAACAGTTTTTGCTTTTTCTAAGAAATTTTTTAACAAAAACCTTTGTGCTTTCTCTTTCTTCCTTTTTACTCCTGCATCACTGGAAATAAGTTGCACACTACCTTGTCATGGGGAAATAAGCAACATCTGACTGTAGTGGAAAACAGTGTTTTCTTTCTGATTTATTCTGTAGTAATTCTGTGTCTGCTGAATCCAGGTTCCTCCTGCCAAGCTCCATCTAGGATCATCCAGAATTCTTAATTAATACAGATCAGTATGGTAGCAAAAGTATTTATAGAGACAGGAAAGAGTCCTCCCCAGTGAAGGAAGATGCAGAAAACACTGGCCTGCGCTATTGGAAAAGGGGGTTCAGTTCCAGTGGTGCACAGGTTCAGAATGATTTGTAAAATCCAAGCCATTTAATAGAAAACTGACTGATATGGCTAATAGAAAATGGGTGAACACGGAGGCATGTGGCTAAAATCCTGCTCCTTTGGAACCAGACTTTCCCTTCTATTTAGGATTCTAAATTTAGGATTTCTAAATGCTGCTGTGGATCAGGGGAGCCAGGGCTCAGCTCAGCGTTGAATCTAGACTAGTGCTTTTTTTACAGCTGAAAAAATATAAGTTCCTCCTTGTTTGTCACTACTGACAACACAGTAGTTACAGTAACTGTTTGGGATCAAGGCTATCACTGCTCAAGTTTTTGTTCTGCGTAGGACTTTTGGAAGGATGAAATATGGCCCTGTAGCATCACTGAGTGGAAGAAAGTGAGTCTTAAATGCCAATGAATACCTAATATGATCCAAATTAAACTAAAGATAGCCCTTCCAGGAGAATCCCCTCATGCTCACTCTTCAGCTAATGTAGCTGGTTTTACCTGTATGCTGTCTGAGTACAGCTAGCCTTCCTTCCATTCCCCTCCATCCTCCCACATAACCTACAAAATAAGCTAAGACCTGGTGGTTGGGGTAGTACTCCCAGGGTACTACTTCACATCTTCTGTAAACACTAAAGTGATGGTGGTGTTGGATAAGAGACAGGGAATGACCACATTTTCCTGGAGCCCCTTCTGTAGGGTGTGGGCTGTGAGCAGGTTGAGCAGAGGAGTGTTTAATTTGTGCCTTCTGTCAGGGCACAAGTATGATGTAATCATGGATTTGCACAGTGCTGCCAAGGCTGAGACAGCAGGAGCTGAGGACCAAAGCTGAGGCACCTGGGGAATCTTAATATGGACCTGAGGCTTATGGACTTTGGTTACACAAAGGTGGGACAGCTGCTGAAGAAAGGATGCTGTTGCATTTATAATGCTGTTGTTGGGCGTTGGAATGGGCTGCCCAGGGAGGTGGTGGAATCCCCATGCCTGGAAGTGTTTACAGTTGTGTCGACATAGCACTTAGGGATATGGTGTGCTTGGGAACTGTCAGTGTTAGGTTAATGGTTGCATTGGATGATCTTCAAAGTCCTTTCCAACCGAGACGATTCTGTGATAAGTACTGTGATATAATTCAGGATGAACATAGCTGGCTTAAGTTTTTATTCTGGGGTTTTCTCTGTGATGCTGGACAAGCTAGTACACCCATTTGTTGACCTGTCTCCCATTTGTCCACTGGGAAGGTACCAGTTATACGCCCACAGATGTACACAGACATATTGTAATATGTTTGAAGATTTATGGTGGGCAGAACACAAAGAAGGAATTGTTTTATACAGTCACAATGGCTTTTTTATCATCTCTCTTAATAATGATATTGTGACAATACATCAGAGTAAAATTCAATGGAAATTTAGGAATTTTGGGTTACAGAAAACCTTTGTTAATCTTCCTTGTGAGATGTGTCAATAAAATGATGGGCCTTTGCCATTTTTATTGTCACAAGGAATGCATGATACCTTCACATTCATGTGAAGCAAACTGCCAGTCCACAGTTTCTGAGATTGGTGTCTGGAGTTGGTTTAGCAGAGGATCCTCCTGAAAGTGTTCCTGAAGAGACTTATCCATGGGTATGTGTTTTCCTCCATCATTAATCTTCAACTTTGTACTGTGGATAAATTGGAAAGTACATATTATTTCCAAGGCTATATCTTTAGAGTTATGAAAACTGTGAAGTGTTTCGGACAGAACTCAAAAGGGTAAACCAGCTGTGCATGGATATATACACTGATGTCCTTCCTGCTGTGTCTCAACCCCCTTTTTCTGCTGTGCCCCTGTCGTACACCAGAGAGCAGCACTCTGGCATGTCCTGTGTGGTCCTCATCAACGTGTTCACAAACCTTCATGCTGGACCATCCCAAATGTAAAAATTTGTATCTGTCTGTAGTCCCCTTGTTGTTACAATAAACTTTATGATATTATTTCCTCTGGTAACTTCTATCTAGACATTACCTGGATTCATGCATTCCTAATATTTGCTATTGGTGGCTGGCTCCTTGTTAATAACACAGATATATGCAGATTATATAATAATCCAAGGAATTCCACAAATTATTGGGGTTTTTTTCCCCAAAAAATTCTGAACTAAAATACAATAAAAAATCTCAGTGAAAAATTTCGTTTGTTTACAGTTTTTTTTTTTCCTGGTGTTTGGTTTGGGTTTTTTGTTTGGTTTTTTTTTTGTTTGTTTGTTTGTTTGTTTGTTTTTTTTCCTCTAGAATGTACTATGCTGCTATTATAAAGGGATGGTTTAAATAAAACCTTCCTTTTCTCTTTTTTTTCCTTCCTCAGCCTAATGCATATTTTAGTTCTCCAGTGCTTCCTAGTTTTTCTTGGGTTTTTGGCTGGGTTTGTTTTTTGTTTGGGTTTTTTTTAATTACTACCATGGCATTTGCTGAGATGGAAACATTTTCTGCATAATAGTGGACATGCCTAGCTTTTCTTTGGCTGTCTTCCTCTGTTAAAACATTTTCTATTGTTTTCAGCAATGCCTTGGAATACAGTGACACTACTATTATTTTCAACAATCCTAGTCACATATTGCACCATAAAGTAATTTATGCTAGGACAAAAGTATGTCAACAGCAAGAGAAAGACCAGGAGGAGCCTCCATCCCCTGCTAGTTGCAGGAGGAAACATGGTAACAAGTGATGAGGAAAAGGCTGTGGTGCTTAATGCCTTCTTTGCCTCAGCTTTTAATAGCAAGACTGGTTGTATTGAGGGAATCCAGCCTCCTCAGCCATAGGACAGAGACTAGAAGAATGACCCCACAAAATCCAGGAGGAGATAGTCAGTGACCTACTGCATCACCCAGACATACACAAGTCTATGGGACTGGATGGGATACACCCGAGGGTGCTGAAGGAGCTGGCTGAGGTGCTCACCAAGCCGCTTTCCATCATTTACCAGCAGTCCTGGCTGACCGGGGAGGTCCCAATAGATTGGAAATTGTCCAGTGTGACGCCCATCTATAAGAAAGGACAGAAGGATGATATGGGAAATAGCAGGCCTGTCAGCTTGACTTCAGTGCCTGGAAAGCTGATGGAGCAGCTCATCCTAAACACCATCATGCAACACATGCAGGACAACCAGAGGCTCAGGCCCAGTCAGCATGGGTTTATGAAAGGCAGGTCCTGCCTGACAAACCTGATCTCCTTCTACGACAGGGTGACTTGGTAATTGGATGAGGGAAAGGCTGTGGATGATGTTTACCTTGACTTTAGCAAGGCCTTTGACACCGTTTCCCACAGCATTCTCCTGGTGAAACTGGCTGCTCGTGGCTTGGATGGGCACACGCTTTGCTGGGTAAAAAACTGGCTGGATGGCCGGGCCCAAAGTGTTGTGGTGAACGGAGTTAAATCCAGTTGGCAGCCGGTCACGAGTGGTGTCCCCCAGGGCTCGGTTTTGGGGCCACTCCTGTTTAACATCTTTATTGATGATCTGGACGAGGGGATCGAGTGCACCCTCAGTCAGTTTGCAGATGACACCCAGTTGGGTGGGAGTGTTGATCTGCTCGAGGGCAGGGAGGCTCTGCAGAGAGACCTGGACAGGCTGGAGCCATGGGCTGAGGCCAACTGGAGGAGTTTCGCTGAGGCCAAATGCCGGGGGCTGCCCTTGGGCCACAACAACCCCCAGCAGCGCTACAGGCTTGGGGAGGAGTAGCTGGAGAGCTGCCAGTCAGAGAGGGACCTGGGGGTATGATTGACAGCTGGCTGAACAGGAGCCAGCAGTGTGCCCAGGGGGCCAAGAAGGCCAATGGCATCCTGGCTTGTGTCAGCAATAGCGTGGCCAGCAGGGACAGGGAAGGGATCTGACCCCTGTACGCGGCACTGGTGAGGCCGCCCCTCGATTCCTGTGTTCAGTTTTGGGCCCCTCACTCCAAAAAGGCCATTGAATGACTCGAGCGTGTCCAGAGAAGGGCAACGGAGCTGGTGCAGGGTCTAGAGCACAGGTTGTACGGGGAGCGGCTGAGGGAACTGGGGGTGTTTAGTCTGGAGAAGAGGAGGCTGAGGGGAGACCTCATTGCCCTCTACAGCTCCCTGACAGGGGGTTGCAGAGAGCTGGGGATGAGGGAATGGCCTCAAGTTGCACCAGGGAAGGTTTAGACTAGATATTAGGAAGCATTTCTTTACAGAACAGGTTATGTGTTAGAATGGGCTGCCCAGGTCCATGGTGGAGTCCCCATCCCTGGAGGGGTTTATGATTTGGGTTGACATAGCGCTGAGGGATCTGGTGTAGTTGGGAACTGTCAATGTTAGGTTAATGTTTGGGCTGGATGATCTTCAAGGTCTTTTCCAACCTTGATGAGTCTGTGATTCTGTGAAAAGATAGTATCTGGTTCCAAAACTCTATTAATACTTAGAGAGGTCAATTTTTTATTTATTTATTTTTTTTAATAAAATGACCTTTATCAGACTCTACTCATGGATCACAACATGGTATAGATCATCTTTCAGGAATATCATAATGCTTTGGTAATATACCCAAAGTACTAGTATCCCATTGCCTCCTTCCTGTTTTTTGTATTTTTTTTTTCCAGGATCAAATTAATTTTGGGTACCTGGTAAGAACCCAGAGAACCAGGTGAGTTTGTGGTCAGAGGTGGAAAGCAGAAGACAGGAAAGGAGAACTCAAAGCATTTAACTCTGAGGGGGCCCCACTGGCCATGACAATGCTGGGAAAGTCTAGTTTCAGTTTTTCACTATCCTGCATATTTTCCTTCATGACCCTTGTGGGCCACATCATTCCTGATCACTGGATCAAGAGAAACAGTTCAGCTTTGTGGTGCTGTGCACAATATCATTCATTTTTAACTGAGATCTGGTAAGATCCACTCCTAGAGGTCAGAGATCTCTGTATAGCTGAACACATCCTCTGACTCTGAGGCACTGTTTGGCCATGTTCATAATATTGAATTCCCATAGTCTTCAAAGCATGTCAGGTACATCCAAACTGCCTACCAAGAGTGGTCTTCAGACCTTGCTAAGCTTTGAACAGTGGCTCAGGGTTTTTTTAGAGGATCTTCCAGAGACCATTCTAAAAATTAAAAATGAGCATGTGATCAAGTTCCCCTTCTGTTATTGACATAAGCAGTGCATGAGAAAAAATAAGTTCATAAAGTTTGGATCCGTTGAAACCACAATGAGGAACAAAGGTCTTCCTAAAATGTTGAGGAAGAAACTGTGCTTCCACGACTCCTTTTCTACCACTGAGACACCACACTTTTGTCCACAGGGAGATGGCATTCTCTGATCTCAGGTCGCCCTAGGAATCTCTTTTAAAGTTCACCTACCCTTTCTAATGTGCAACCAGAGAAAGTTCAAAGAACAATGCAAAAATGGGGAATGAGCAAATGTGATCCTCTCACTGGAGCTCCTTGATACTCTGCTTGCTAGATCCAAAAGACTAGTCCTGCAGTCACAAGGACATGTTCTGATCGCTGGAAGGATAGGAGAAGACAGTCATGGATGGTGAGTTGACTACAGAATGTGCTTCAAAAGAGAGATGAGAAATTTCTGTCCTTATGTCATTTTCCTCTAGCAGCTGAAGATCAAACAGTGCAGTGCTGAGTCTGATTCTAGCATGGTCCACAATCTCAGTGAAGAACAGCATTGCCTGATTTTATCCTAGATTCCCAGATCGTGGGCTTCTCCAAAAAGCAACAACGGACGTTTTGTCAAGAATGCACCCTGACAACAGCACAGAGATGGTCAACAACTCTTGTGGTAGTTACCATAGTATAAATCTGACTTCACAGACTATACCACTATAGCTTTCAAATGGCCTACCTAGATTATCCCAGTCTGTTCCTGCTATCTTCATTACCTACTACTGTGCACTAAGTATTACGTAATGTCTGTAACTTGTAAATATTTGATTATAAATTCAAATGCCTGTAAAATTCACGGTTAAATATTAGCCACAGATAGTTTGAAACACAGATGTTTCTTGCTGGAATTAGTCCAGAAAGCCAGATTTAATACCATGGCTTCCCAGCAAAACACTTACAGACTCCTGAATGACAGGAGTATGGCTAGGACCAGTCACTCCTACCATGGCCTCCGTGCATACTTGGGGAAATCTTACGACTCCTTGACTACCGTATTGGAAATTTCACCATTGGTGATACTATACACTTATGTGTCTCAGTCCTACTTATTTCCATCTCTTGCCTGTCACCCTGCTTACAACGTTCCCCACATCTCCCTTCTTTTATGGACTCAGCTGGGGATGTGCTATAACTTTGTCTTTAATAACTTTCCTTCTGCTGCTGCACACTTAGTGCTTTGACTCTCCGTGTTCCTCCTTCTGCAGGATTTTCTGCCTCCATTGCCCTGCTCTTCTCCAAAGCTCTGGATCCAACACAGGTAACTTTACCATGGTGTCCTTGATTGAGCATGTCACAAACTAGAAATAAACGAGTTTATGAAGAACATTTAAAATAATTCCATTGGCTATATACTGCAGTACTTTTAAGGTACCTTAGAGGTGCTTTCAAAGTCCACCCTGTAATACCTATTAGTGCAAGACCATGGAAGGTGTTTTTCTGGTACCTGTGTTTTCCACAGGTACTGGGCAACAGTGTACTCAAGTCATATTAATTGCAAACGGATTGAGCAGCAATTTCCAAACTTCATGTATTTCACTACAAACCTTGTGCCCAAAAGCCTAGGAAATGGACATGTAAGCTCAGTTAACACTGTACTATATCTCTTCCATTTATTTTGGAATAAATGGCTAAGCTTTCCCCATCACTCAAAACAGCAGGCGACTAACAACAGAAAATATCTTACTTTGCTCCCCTTAGACCTCATAAGCAATCATTTTCCCTGTTCACTGAGCCCATGGATCAGTGATAAATCCTCCAATGTTGTAACTGAGTTAGAGCTGCAAAGATGTCAGTGCTGTTACTAACTTATCTGTCCAGAACAGCTAGTGCCTGCTTCCCTATTTGGCTAAATAGTCTTGCCCTCATCCTACCTCAACATTTCCTGCACATAAAGATAAAGTTGCTGTCTATGCTTGCCAACGCACTGCTGTGACAGAAACCAATACAAAAAACATCAAGCCAGCAACTCGAAACAGTTGGCTGCTCTCTGCAAAGACCTTTGGAATGTGAAGATCATTCATTGCAACAGGACTTCCAGAAATATGAACATAGGTTGGAAAGGACTTACTACCTTCAGTCTCCTGAGGCTGACAGATTATGAGGATGACATTTTAAGAAGGAATTGTTTATTTGTGATAGAAACTAGGGGAAAAACAAACCCTTGGTTACTTTTTGAACTATGAGAAGATTTAACGAAGCAACTTTCAGAGACACTTCCCTTATCAAAATGTCTTGCAAAATCTGAGAGTGAGGAAATGGTTGGAGAACTCACAGCTTTTCAAAACTGCAGCTAAACATGTGAAAATGTAGCCCAGGAACTGGCAGATAACTGTCTTTTGAGCTGAGAGTTGACTGAGAAACCTTGCAATGACCCAGGAGTTGGTGCGAAAGGACGGGAAGATTAATGTGATTCTGAACAGACAAGCAGCTGTTACAAAAGCCATGCTGCCCTGAAGCTTCCCTCCCGCTCTCTCCTTTCCTTGGCACCATCCTGCAGCCTCTAGTGACTCTGTCTCTGGATCCCCAGGCCTCCAAATAGTCATTGGAGTGGAAAGGCAAGGTCCTCAGGGACCCAAAACAGAGCTCCTTCTCATAAGGCACTGACCACAGCAGTGCCCACCTCAGATCCCTCCAACCCAAATAAGACTTTATTGCCGTAACAAAACTGCTTCCAGTTTGTCAGATTCCCGAAAGGTCATCAGGCAGAAAATCCACAGCCACAAACAGCTGTAGCCTGTTTGTGGGAGCTGTGGGAGCTGTCTGCATTGCACTGTCACTGATAAGTTCAAATCATAGTATTTACCCCATTTTTCTTTTTCCTTTTCTTTTTTTTTTTTTTAATTTATGGTGCTCACAGTACGTATTCACCATTTTCCCAAGTTTGTATCTTTGCACTTTCAGTTTTCAAAACACCCCCGCCCCCGCTTTTATTCATTGCTGTAATTTTAGCTTGCATTTAATAATAATGGTTCAAAGCTATTAAAAACATAACTTTTTTAGACACTTATTCCCAGGACTTGGAAAATTTGTGGTGCACTTTGGGAGGCAAGGGTCCAGTTTAACATCCTTCAAAAGCAATCTAACTTGCACTCACGAAAATCACTCCACAGAATAAGCAGATGGGTGTTAAATGGTCCAAAACCCATGCTAATTCTCCAAATCAGAATGCTTACATAGCCCAAGCAATGTCATTTTACCTGCTTCGTCTAAGTGCCATCCTGACATTTATCCAGATCATTATTAAGGTAATAGCTGTTTGTTTCTGTTATGATTGTTGTTGTTGTTGTTATTCAGTAAATATTTATCAAGGAAGGTAAAACATGCTGTAATCAAGGAGAAGGTAAGACCATTTGGCTGTGAGTATATCAGCAGACTAACCAAGGCCTGGACACTGACCCACTACTGTCACCCAGTCATCCACAGGATTAAATTTGCTCTCTGGTACTGGTTTTGGCACCAAGCACTCTCACAGGTAATTCCTGGGCACAATTCAGGTAGCACAGGCTAGGGACCACCCCTCTATCTGTTTTGGAGGGGTGACAAAGCCCCGCAGTATGAATGTGAGTCATGCCATGCCAGATGGCCTCAAGGACAATTAACGGTCCTTGCCCCATTTAATTTCTTAGTACAGATGTTGTTCCTCTCTCCATAGTGGACTTAAGACCTCATTTTCATTAAAAATAGAGGAATGAGCTGCTGCAGCCCTAGCACTGTGCCTCAGATCATTACAAATCCTTCTAGAACTGCCTGATTAATCCTTTGTTATCCAGACTTTCTGATGGCACCCTGTCACTGCCTCTCAGCCTAATCCTGCAGCACAACCCGTTCCCATCAGGTAACACTCAGTTCGGCTGCCCAGAAGGGCACTGTGCGGGGTGAGGTGTCTTCAGGAGTGTGCTGTGAGAGCACACAGTCTGGACTGGAAAGGCCTGTAAGTAACATGTAATAAATGTATGGGAAGACTCTTTCCCATCAGATACAAAAAATGTAGAGAGAAAGACTGGGCTAAAAGGCTTTTGGTTTTGATGTCCTGCATTCCAAAGTTACAAAATGAAGAAAAGTAACATTCACAACTGCCATATGAAGTCAGTGCTATGTATTCTTTAATTGCAAAATAAACCCCTTCTTTCTCATAAGATACCTCTCTCATCTGAGGATGAGTCCCGGTTGATATTTAGGACCAATATTGAAGCTGATTCCAGTTATCCCAAGCTGTGTGCACCTCCTTTTTTCTATTTGCAACAACCTTTCAGCCTATCCAAAGTACTAAAGTCTTTTCCTAAAGGGTCCTTCTAGAAGTTAATTTGCAAACTCATTTTCTCTGTTGTTGGAATTGTCTTGAAATATAGGAAACACAGAGACTCCTGTTTTTAAGACTCTGATTTTTAGCCAAAGATTATTCTGTCTCTTCTCCCAAGTAGGACTTAGTTTTTTACCACGGTCCTCACTTTTACATTTTTCCACTTGTTTCACTGATGTCTACACACTAATCTTCCTCTTTTTTTTTTCCTGATTTCAGTTTTAGATTCCTACTCCAGCAAGTCATTGACACAGTTTAACATACATGTAAGTCAATTTGCACAACAGAGGGATTCTGCTTTCTCTCCACACCCCAAACATGGTCCTTCACCTATCCTTAACCACAGTTGTCAGTTCTTCTCCCATATCCAAAAGCCTATGAAAGCTACTAGTGTTCAGTGAACAAGTCACCTGCATTTTTTAGCATGGGACAAGAAATGAGTTTTCATTATTTAAAAAAAAATAATTGCTGTGTTCACCTAGGATTGTCTAATACTATTTTGTTTCAGTCTGACACCCATCACTGATAATCAGAGTGCTGGTTGTGACAGTTTAGAAAAATCATAAAGCAGTCAGAATAGTGCTAGTTTCTAGCAAACATCTGATTTTCTCTTCATAAGCAGAAGCTTGCACTTGTCTGAAGAAACCTAGGGTTTCTATGCTACATTTATGTCTTCTGTCTTAGCAAAAGACTACCTCATCTATTGGAACAAAGACTACATGCTGAGAGGAACACATCTATCTTCATGATGTATGTTTGGCCCAGAGCCTGAAGCCACAGCTCTGTAGCTGGAGATGTTTCAGTAGGTTTGGTAGAATGGTTGTTAAAACTGACTGCCAAGTCCTGAGCCAGCTGCTAAAAGCTGCCTCCAGCAAGCACTGCTCCTGGTGATTGCTGTCCTCTCCCATTATCTTCAGAGCTTGCTCCTCCCTCTTCTGCCACCCACTTATTTGTGCCTGTGTTTGGAGTCCCTGGTTGCACCCTATGGCCCCATCTGCACTTGCAGTGCTCTCATCACCTCCGAGAATTTTGTGACTTTGGCCACACAGTTTTTGTGGTCCCTTTGACCTGTCACTGAGTTTGAAGAAGGATGCAGCCTGACCAGTTCCTTCACTGAAAGGTAGCAGGAGCTGGGCTCTCTGGAGGGAGGACTTTTGATGCTTTCCCTCCTTTAGGGCAAAGGAAAACAGGCTAATTAAAACCAGTGAACTTGGGGAGGTGTTAGCTGCTGCCTCACACATTGGGTTTATAGGCTGAATCTTGTTCTCTTTAGACTTCCAGATTTTTCTCAGTTACTATTTCTCCTGTCACATACTCACTGTTTCTTCTGTCATATACTCACTGCTTGTGCCTGCCCTTTGGAAAAACTTTTCTACAGTCCTGCACTTCATCAGTACAATAATTATTTCAGGCTTCCCTGTTAGACGCAGTGAGCTAGTGTGAGGCACAGGGAAGTGAAAGGAAATCTTCTTCTTTATTTCAATAAGCTTTGAATGAGGTATTTTTCCTTGATGAATCCTGTTTTTTCCTCTTCTTCTTTCACTCACTTTGGTATTCAATATGCGTGTGAGAGTGTGTGACTGTGATCTCCATCTCCTAGACTTTTAGTGCTGAGAAGGATACAAATTTGGGAGATAAACTCTAAAGACATCATCGATGAAGCATTGAAGCCAATTCCATGTTTTAATCCTGCATAAATTATCCTGGAACACAGCCCACATTTATGATGTGTGAGAGAACAGAAAAATAATGGGATTACTCAGAAGTTTCAGATGATTATAAACATATGGTGCAGGACGGTATAAGAACAAAACATACTGAGGGAAATATCATCAGTAAATGAAAGGTTAATAATGGAAAAAGTAAGTTTGGAACCTCATATGTGGCCTATTATCAAACACTACTGACATGAAAGAATTTCTGCAGAAATGTTAAAAGTGGACAGCTAGTAGTTTAATGATTGTAACAAGAAAACTTTAAGGCATTGGAAAGGAAACTATATGATTATAAAAGAACTCATCACATATTTAAACCTCCTATGAAAAATGGTAGTTCTGTGCCTGAGGTTCCGGACTGGGACTCAGATCTTGATTTATTTCCCAGTTCTGCTACAGATTTCCTCTGTGACCTTGGGCCAGTTACTTTGGGAGAAACATGCTAAAGATCCTAAATGACTCACAAATCCAAGTCCCTTTTCCAAAAGGGTCATAGCAGCAGATTCACAAATGGACAAGCATGTGGGAACGCTGACCGTAGCCAAGGTTATCCTGAAAATGAGGGTGCTGCCCCATCACTTTCTAGGTCTGAGCACCAGCAGGCCGCTGTGCCCCAGGGGAGGTGGTTGTCTTCTGAGCGCCCATGGGAAATGAGAAGGAGATGGCATAGGAAGGATCAGCTCCTGTCTGACCTCCTGTGGGTACTGTGGAGCAGGCAGTCTCGGGAGGTGCTCCCTCTCATGGTTTCCAGCTTCTGCTCAGTTTTCATCGGTGGTTTATCTCTGGGACAGGCTCAGGTGCGATGCCTGGGTCTGTGCAGGCAGAAGATGCCAGGGACGATATAGTCAGTAGGCTTACTCTGAGAAACATGGGGACTCCTGGCTCCTGGCATCCTACTTGGGTCAAAAAAGAAAGAACCAGTAGCAACCATCTCTCTCGAGGGCAAGTGTGGGAAACTTTGCACCTGGTTCACTGCTCAAGCATGACTCTCAGCCTTAGAGCTCAAACTTGCTTCCCCAAAGTCCAAAGAAAGTGGGGAGATAGAGGAACAGGGACGTGCTGCCCTCGCTTGCCCCAGTCTGGGAAGCTGAACTGTGGCAACAATAGAGAGTTCTCCTCTCTTGCTTAGATCCTTAGGCTTCAGTACCAGGATTAGGAATGAAATAAATGTTTGTTTGCCAATGAAGGAATTAGCTTCCTAAGAAAACTCATATAGCAATCAAGGAAGCATGTAAACTTGAAACACCTAGTTGTTGTTGCCTCCAGATTTCAGACAGCTTTGAAAAATTGATCCGTTTGCTGTTCCCAGCATGTGAAGTACAAATAGAAATAGCAGAATATTCTTTGACTCCCTCATCCTGTATTAGTCCATGCTGTACATAGTCTCACAACTCACACACAAAATAAGAATGCAAAAAGTAATAAACCTGTAATGTAGTTAGAGGAGCCAAGGATGGATATGCGCTCTAGCTTTCCATATGCTATAGCAATGATAAAAGGATCTTAGAGACATTTTTTTCTCCCCTTAATATGTAGAATGGTCATAACTCAGAAACTGCTTTGGACAGGATTCACAAACTGCTGTGTCTGTGTAAAGTCAGTTGAAAGTAAATAATGTACTTTCTGCTTCAGTCTTTTGGATATCTCCATTTGCCATGGTTTGTTTCATTCTGCATGGAAGCATATGAAGGTTCAGATATGTGACAGTTCACAAAGGTGAATAATATTAGGTTTCTGAGGATCAAAAATGTCCTAGCAGAGAATTTCCCTTAAAAGCATATATTTTCTAGTCAGTGGTTTTGGCATAAGCAAAAGATCCATAAAAAACACATGAAAAAAATATTAGTAAAGAGGTAAAGGTGTACGCTTATCATTCAAAATGGAATATTTTAACAATTGATGTTTTCTGACAAGAGTGGGGAAGTACAAAGGAATTTAGAAACATCAAGGCAAATATTTTTGCCAAAACATTTTCAACCTATGAGTCTCCACCTACACCTACTGACCTCTCAACAAGGCCAAGGAAGGCTGATTTCACTGCCAGCTGAGCTTGATGCACTAAAGAAAAACTACTAGAGTATTGGCTGCTGCAAATTCACATTTCTTCAAAGTCGCCTGACTCTTCTGGGTGAGAGCAGGACTGATTTCAAATACACAAGTAGCTAAAATCTTCATTAATAGGCTAGGTTCCACATTCAGAAAAGAAAGTTTCTGTCACTGTGACTTCTGTATCTGCTTTTATAATCAATGTGATCAAAGCACTCCATGTGTCATGGGACAGGATTCCCTTCTGGAATATTTCCACAGAACTGGAGGCAGCTGTTACCAAAACATATTTTAAAAAGCTGCAGGAAATCTGTCTGTAACTGATGTTTTTCCCAAGTTTTAAGTCTTAAAAGAATCTTTCTGTTTCCTGTAAGTACATGTCTCTTTTAATCTGATGTATCTGCTTGTAGAGAGGAATCTTTTCAGTGTCAGTTTGTTACTGATATTTGTCTGAAATCACTTGGGTCAAAATTATCCTTTTCTAAATCTGTTGGCTACTGTATTTGTCCATGACAAACTACCATTGAGTCATAAGCTTCTAGGTCAAGGGGGTCATTATGATCATCGCATCTGACCTTTGGCATAAGACACACCACAATTTTAGTGATTCCTGCAGAAAGCCTGTTGCTTCTGGTTGACATGTTTGTCCTTCAGAGGGACAGATTTCCTGGGGATTAGACATCTACTAGGACTGCCTCTATTAGGACTACACATGCCAGGGAAACAGTGGAGTGGTTGTGGTGGCTCCTCCTGAGCATTCTGGCTGTGTCCCATCTGGGTCCTACATACTTATTCCTGGAAGCACTACTCATCTCAGCTCATTTTTCCATTTATCCTTTCTTTTCTTAAAAATTTACTCTCTGTAAATTACCCAGCAGCACCACAGAAAATACAAAGATCTGGAAAACACTGGTTTTGTGGACTGGTTTTACAGTACAGCTAAGAACTGGTGTCATCTAAGCATCAGACTGTAGTGAGATATGCTAATGTGGTTCCAGGGAATTGAGACGTAATGAAATCACACAGACTGTGAAGAAGCACAGGTTCCCTGCCTGTGTACCGACCATCTCTTTTCACAGTTCAATGAAGCTCCATCTCTTTCTTCTGTCATTGGCAGTACATTGTTATTCCTTCACTTCTGCAGTTCAGAGATAATCCTTCAGGACAGATCTCTGCAGAGTTTTGCTCTGTGCTTCACTGAAGCATGAAATGCAGTGTATGTTGGTTCCAGTGCTGTGGTTTTTTTTCCAGACGTGTAGCTGCATACCCTTCCCAGTGCATGTGTGAACTCTGGAGCGGGTTTTCCAGTCTAAAGAGTTTTGTGCCCAGAGCTTGCATACCAGTGAGCAGGATTCAGAGTTATTGGCCCCATGAACCCTTTCACGGGCTGTTGAGCACTCCCACCAGTAAATCATAAGTTTACTACTTTGACATCTTGAGCCCTCTCCTTGCACATCCTTCACTATCTTCAAACTCTGTATTTCCATTCATTTCTATTTTTTCTGTGATAATATACCAAAGAAAGAACATTTTTGTCAGTTTTGTTTCCTTTATACTTAATCATTCTAAATCCAAAATCTGAGGTGATAAATATGGCAAATATGTTTTCAATTTGACCTGATGGATAACAATGTCTGAGCATCTTTCATCACTCCCTAGCAAGAAGTTCTTACTGCAGTCTTACTTTCTGTTAATGAGAGATATAAATCACATCTAATTTAGTCTCTGTCTCTAAATCTCAATTTATTTGATTCAAGAGGACTGAGGAGTTTTCTCTCAAATTTGAATAATTCAGTCTGTCCATAGATTAATTTATTCCATAGGCTGTGAACTCCCCTAATAAGGACATATATTGTAAGTTCTTCTTCAATAAGAATATAGAATAGTTTTAAGTGGCTGAACTATGATTAACCCACGAATCTACATGATTGACAGAAACATTCATCTTATTCTATGTTCAAATGAATATTCAGACCCTGTTGGAAAGGTATACTTTGTTTAAAAACAAGCTATGAACCTTAGTTTAGATATAACCAAATTATACGACAGTTTTTATCAGGTCACTTTTCTTGATGTCATCTCAGGTTAAAATAAAATTAATTCATTCACAAGTTTTTGCTTGTTTGTTTTTCTGTTGTCCAGTTCTGTAATTGTGAAAGAGGTGGTATAGATTTCAGTTAATGTAAGTAGATGCCAATTAGGTAAAAGAGATTTTAAGAAGCACATTACAGTCTTTTTAGAAAATAGGCAATCTGAAAAGCTTTCATATATAATTGTTCCTGAAAGTGGGATGGTTATTACTTACTGCCACAGGGTCCTCAGATCTTCCTGCAACCCTACATGAGTCTGTTCATTAATGTTTTCTTTAAAAATTGAGCCCTTCTGCCCTTTGGTTTTGATGTGCTCAGTACTTAAAGAGTAGAGTAGTAAAGGCTACAAAACAAATAAGATTATCTGTGACTAATATTTTAATTCAGAGCCCTGGATTTCCTTGTGCATGATTGGAGTTGCACAACAGGGTGACTGCAGGCATTGCACCTCTGTGCTTCTCAGGGACCTATTGAACCTATTTCTTAGACCTACCTATTCTGTAAAGGTTAGTGTACATAGGAAAGTTATTAACAGCTTTTTTTCCAGTTTCACTAAATAATTATTTCTCAATGCTGAGTGTAGAACCAGAGAATATTAATAAATGGATAAGAGTGAAATACATGGATGAGTGAAACCCTACAAACATTGAAGGGCAAAAATTAACAGATGGATAGAATATACTTTGTGTTTTCCCGAATTTTCAGAAGTTCTAAGCTTTCCTTTAGAGCAAACAGTCCCTTGTTTGTAGTTACCTTATTCTGCATACAGGACAGGGAATGGAACCCATACATTGTGAATTTTAGGAACTTACCAAACCAGACCTCCTAAATAAACTGATAAAGTTACTGACTTCATCAGTGGAGACAGTTTTCCTTTAAAGTCAGAGGAGTGAGAGTTTGCATTCATAACAGTAAAATAAAGTGTTATCTTAACTGTACTTGGACAACAGAAGGCAAAATCCAACTGCCTGAAGCTGATCAGAAAGATAAAGATGCACTGGCTTGTACTGAGGCATCTTATCACTGATTGGAGATGATCCAAGTTTACAAGTTTGGAGATGATGTATCAAATACAGGGAAGTCCACAAGAATTAGTATAACACCTCTCTAAAGCGGTCTTGAAAAATTGCTTAGGAACTTAGCTGTCTCTGATGTATCTAAGTCTGTCACAAAGACACTTCTTCACTGGCCTGTGCATGAAAGGAAAAGATCACAATATGCATTTGTTCTAAACTCTTTTCTCTGCCCAATTCATGCATCCAGGTAAGTGTGAGACATCTTGTTGAGAAGAGGTTTTATAAGTGATATCCTAAGAAATATCAGTGAGGTACCTGATCTGTTCATTCTGGATATACTGAAATATATTAGGTGTATTCTTTGTATGTTCAGCAGAAAGTTTTAAGTCCTGTCCTCTGCTGTCCACAACAGCTCCAGTGAAAAGTTTTTGGATAAAGGTTCTCTGAAACCAGAGAAAGCATAAATGTCCCACAGACATGAACAAGCATTTTGCAAATAGGAACATTCAGCAGTGCATATACAACTCATCTAGACAACAAAGACTATGTGAAGGACTGTATCCAATGCCCACTTCTCCTCAAGTCTTTGTAACCTGTCCCCCTTTGTGCCTACTTCTTGCTTAGCTAAATATACATCTTGAATCTGTACAGTGGGGATTCTGACTGCTAATTGCGCTTTAAGCAATCCTCATTGGCAAAACATCCAAAGAAAAATACGGTGGAAGAGTGATTAATCTTGTGGGCTTTACATGCCCCCTGGTGGAAAACCCTCAGTGCAGCCATAAAGATTTAATGCAAAAACATCTCTTGTAAACAGATGTGTGGTTCATGAAACATATCTGAGTTGCATTCTCATCTGAAGGCACTGCACTTTTATCGGTGTATGGTCCATGAGTAGGAACACACAAGATCCCAAGTTACAAATGAGCACCTGGACTCATTTAAGTGCTGCTAGCATGATGTACATTGCTCGTTCGATATAAATTGCTGGCCTAAAATTTCTTGCAGGCAAATGATGCCAAGCTCTTAATATACAGAAAATGAACTCTAGTAACTTAAGCAAAATAATCACAATTTTCCCCACAGTCTTTCCAGGATTTCAATCTGGAGGGTTCCGAAGGATACACAATACCTTGTTACAAACCATATAATGTTTTAAAAAGTATCCAACTGACAACCTTGGCTAACTTTGTATCTTCTATCTAGATTACTTCAATATGTCATGTCCATATCACACCACTCTGTCCATGGTCCCAATGCCAAGGATTTCTGTCTTGTCCAACCTTTCCATCTGGAAGTAATGAGCTTAATATTCTGGCTCTACCCCTGTAAAAGCTATGTCACAAAAAAGTAGCAGTCTTACGAACTGTTGTATACCCTGAAGACAAATTTGAGATCCGCATAGCCTCTCAAAGTTCTACTCAGATTCATTTAAAGACAAGTTTTCCACTCTACTCCCATAAGACCTACAGCATACCATAAGACTGCGAGAGTGATTTGACAACCATTTATGCTTAAATCCTGTCCTAGACATGTCAAAGGGCTGAGCGTAACAGATAATGAAGGGCTAGGATGTTCCTTTGGGGCAAAACACATTGTGTTATAAGATTTGCTCTTAAGATGGCTGCTCTTTTCATTGCGATTCCTCTGAAAGTATGAAACAAAGAAACAGAAGTTCTTTGTTTTCAAGTCTTTTCTCATCTTGTATAAAGTGAGTGCAACCTCTTTAGGAGCTCATTATATGTATGGAGAAAACAGTGAGGCAGGTATCACCCACCAGCTTGAGCTTTAGCTCTGACTCCATGTTCATCAGCACAGCCCAGTGGCTGAGCGCATCAGCAGCGCTCCCTTTACTGCTGCTGTGTGGAGGGATCGAGACCTGTTCTGAGGAGGGCCTGCTTTAAAACTCTCTTCTTTCCATTTTCTTTCTTTTATCACAGGGTGAGAAGAATGGGACATCACTCTGAGCAGAGGTTTTATAAATGATGTCCTAAGAAATATCAAGAACTACCATAACACTGACTGTGAGTTGTTTTCATTTTCTCATAAGCCATTTCTGGTCTCATTTTCTAGTATTATCAGCAGTTTGTAAAAACTGTAATCCTGAGCCAAAATGTGACAACATTCCTCAGACACTTCACCCAGGCTCCATAAATTTAGAGAGGGAAACTTATCTCACCTACCTTAGACACCTATTTTAGGATGGGATGAATCTTCCATTGGAAGTGCCTGCCCGCCCACATTAACTATAGACAAAGATAGCCCTGGCATAGTATTTGAAGAACTAACATAATCTATCAGTCCTATTTTTTGATTCCAGGATTAAAACCAGGAACTGTTGAGTCATCTCTTACATCTGTCATATTCTTATGTTATTATAAGAACTCATTTTCTAATTTCTTGACTATTTTAATTGCATCTAAATTGAGCTCTTTGGCATTTAATTGAAACTTCATTCAATGCCTCTCAAAATAGAAATGAATTCTAAGAATATTCTCTTCACTAGAAAGCTGTGCAGATACAGGTGAAATAATCATATGTTCTTAAAATCACTACTATGTTATTGCTGGCCAGAAAAAAAAAAAGATGAAGAATTTAAAAATGCAGTTGTTCTGAAATGAAAATACTTTTCATAGTACTATTAGATCTGCTGAAATTAAATTTTGGCAGATAGGAATATTCTGATATTGCCAAAATGTCTTGTTTTATAATTTTGGAACCAGGCATCTAATATTTCCTTTCAAAATAATTTTTCATGTTTAATGTTCTTATGATGTGTTTCATTTTTTGTTCTCAATACAATTAAAAAGTGAACTATAATAAAATATTTCTCTCTGAGACATTTCAGTTGATATGAGACATTTTTTTTTTAAACTTTCTCTTCCAGATTATTTCAAAATTTTTGAAAGTTGTGCCCAACTGGCCTGAGACCAAATCTGAAAATACTCTGCAAATTTATTTTCTACGTAGATATGATTTACTGTTGACATTCCACCAAGAGTGTGTCAGTCAAAATCCTCTTAAAAATCTGAAAGGAAAAAAGCTTCTCTGTTCCTCAAAGAGGACTTCACACTTACTGGGCCAGGACTTAAAATCTGTTCCCACAAGTCCAAGAATATCCTGTAAAAATACACTTTTTTTCAAGTGAAGCTGAGGAGAAATTGGTGGTATTTTTAATGTCACCTTGCAAAATGTAAAGTGGTTAGAGGACATAAGATGAAATATTATCATTTTTCAAAAGCAGCTGTGTTACTTTATAACATTAAATTGGCTGACTGGTTGAAGTTCATGGTTGCTCTCATTTGCCTCTGTGAAGGGCATGTTCAAGAAAACAGAAAGGAAGTATTTCTACAAAGCTTAGAGATTCAGAGACATCAGGTATGGTATGTTTATTTATTAGCGTCAGTTTGTGTAACAGTATCTTCAAATACAAATTTACCATAAGGAGACAGATCCCTTGAATTCATTTTGTGCTGCTTCGTTGCTCACTTCAAGGCAGTGGAAAATGATGTGTACCATCTGGAGGGTCCTCTTGAATATTTCCTCTGAGAAGATAGACTCTCTCTGGTTGTTGTAAAGCCAGCAGAGATGTCTTTGCTATCTGTGACACCTCTGCTGAACTGCCTGGCATGAGGGAAAAGGGTGTATTTGCAGAGACAGAAAAGCATTTTCACTGCCTGATTTTCCCAGAGCCTATGGGTTTAATTCACTGGCAATAATCTAAAGCATTTTTCAGCAGTGTTTTGTTCAAATGCTGGTGGTGCTGTAGAGCCAACCACACTTTTCAGCCACTGTCTCCCCTATTTTCCTCACTAGCAGAGTAGAAGTCAGCCCGAAATTGTTCCCTAGCACATAGACATCTTTGGTTTTTGCTGCTCTCCAGGTCAGCACTTAGCTCTCCTCCTCGTTATGGATCTTCTAGTGAAGAAGGGTCCTATTGCTATAGTTGTTCCCAGTGTATATGCAGCTCCTAGCCTTTGACAGCTATTTAAGGTGTCCTTTACTCAAACCACTCCCAAATCTACCACATCAGCAAAACTCAAGACCTTTAACAATCAAGCCATCCTTCCCTCCATCTGCAACACACACACTCACATGCAAATGAACAATGTTTTAAAACAGGTAAATTTCAGCTTTTGTTCAATGTCATAATGATCTGGTCATGGACTGAAACTCCGTCATAGAAGCAAAGAGTAAAACCACGGTCTCTTTCCAAAAGGGTTTATAGTGCTAGTTTAAATAAATAAATATTGGATAGACACAGGTGGGAAGAATAAGGAAATAATGAGGCAACCTTAGTTTTTATGAAATGCATTAGCATCGTCTCTAAAATTGGAGCTAATTTATCCTGCTTCTTTTGGCCTTCCTACCTGTATGTCTGTCATTGCTGGAGTTCAGTTCTGACAATGTTCACACTCAGCATTTTTATAATAGAGAGTGAATTAAATGACCCTGAGCAAAAATGCATACAGGATTAAAATGATTTATTATAATGATTGCAACTATTCTGGCGATTTGAGAGTTAGGATGATTGTTACTTCAGACTGCTTGAATAGCAAGCAGCTACCTCTGAGTGTTCTTCTGATATCCAATTATTTGTCCAGGGGTTGTATAAATTCATATTGCTAAGCAGGTTACTTTTAGGTACTACTGGTGAAATCTGAATACAACTGCTTTTCAAGTTTCATCTAATTTTTCAGACTGTCTTTCAGAGGAAATGGAACCTAATGTGATTTAACTGTTGGAGGAGGTAGAGGGGGGTTAAATTCAGTCAATTTATGTTCATTATAAACAAATCCAAATTCCTGACTAGTATGGTATGACTAACATATGTCACATACTACAGCATGTCTGGTGTACCCTTTAACATTTTAACAGTCCATCAGACATTAATGTGACTTAAACATCAAAAACAGGTTCATTTTGCCATTAATATCCTGAAACAAGAACATCTAATATACACATCCTGAGATTTAATCTGTAAACATAACCAAAAATGTCTGGATGAAGGGGGCTTGTTTATATTGCAGTAGTGCTACTTCCATGAAGCATGTGTCTGCTATCTTTAGTATGCAACTCTAGCATCCTACCACTGAGAGAGCCCTAATGTCTCTGATACTGTTAGGGAGACTTATAAGTCTTCTGCTGACATAGCAGTCCCTTTGTAGATCCCCTAAAGTTAAAGCTACTGATAAACATAACTTGTCTTATAAAGAGGGGAAGAATTTTAAAACCACTTCAAACATGCTCAAGATTTCCCTATTCATTTGTCCGTGGTGTGAAAGCAGGTTCTGAAGTGAGCTGGAATTAAGAGGACATGCTTCTCTTTACCGAACTAAAGACCTGTTTAATAAACAAGAAGGGAGAAGAAAAAATGTGAAGATGCATGCAGAATGACAAAATAAGAATATCCAAGGAAAACTTAATAAATTTTAAATGAACTTCAGTCCAGTCAAATCTCCTTGTTTATTTTTCTATCATTATTCATATACTAGGTTCTTGCATTGATGAATGCTCAAGGAGGTACATTTTTAGGAATTAGTGTAGGACAAAGCATATGTGCACTAATAGTCTCCAAACACACTGTATCTATCAACTATGTTGGGAGAGAGTGAAACCACTACAGTCAGAAAGATAGTGAGGAAAAAAAAAGAAGAAAAAAAAAAGAATAGTTATAGCCTTTGATATCTGCAAGATTGTTTAATCCACTTCTTACGTAGATAAAACCACAATGTAATTGCTATGGAGTGAGCTACATTAACAACTATGGCCTTGGAAAACCAGCCAGATACATTCAAGGTCTGAAGTACAGATGAATACTTCAATGAAGGCGTGTCTTAAATCAATCATTGCACTGGTGGAATTTGTCAACAGCATGATTTTTTTTAAGAAAAATGCAGATTCATCTGAACTTTTTACACCAGTGCATGTGTTTCCATTAATTTTTTGTCAGGATGGCTTTGCAAACTGAGGCTGGAATTTCTCATCAAAACCAGGCAGAGAGAATCCCTTCTCAGAATAGCTAATGGCATGGGAAACTCCTTTGGCACAGAAGAACAAGAGCAAGGGCTCAGTATGGTCTCCTGAGCAATCTTATTTCAGTGTGTGAAACAGGGCCAGGGCAAACCTGAGCACAGGCGGATGATTGTCAGTACAGTTAAATTGTTAGCATGGTCCTTGGCAATAGTTTGGCCTGGGCTAACTACCTCTCTCCCAAAAATGTCCCAGCACAGCTGAGGGGATACTTTGAGCCAGTATAGATGCAGTCAGCATGTTTTGGGGGGTAAAAGCAATTAACTGTGTCAACACAAGCCATGCAAGCTGGCCTCAGGGCAGACAGCAGTCCCTGGGCAATTTCATTTACTAGTACAGCTGCAATACAGTAGTCCCTGTGAGCACATGGGGGAGTTATAAGATACTAGGGGAAAAGACTTTTTCACATGCATTTTTGCTGCAAATTTTTCTGGAATGGTCTCAGCATTGTCCCAGTGCAGGCTGAAAACTATTTCTGAAACCATGACTTTTTTGCAAAATAAAAATCTTGTTTTCTGGCCAACTCTAGTACCAATTTGACAGTATTGACATAGAAACTAACAGAATTTATATTAGTGAAACCCCTAGTGTGGGTACAGTTATGCAGATAAAAGAACAGTTTATACATATTTCTTTCTCTTCCTGTAGCTCTTCAACATTAGGGGTTCACTCAAATTTCTGACTTAGATTCTGTTAGGGTTTTTTTCATGTCCTTCTCTTTCAACAAATGTAGCATGAAAAAAAACCCTCACGCTGGAACTGAGAAGGAATAAGATATCAAGACAGATACATATACATTGCTCTGATGAGATTCTAGTGGTTGATAAAATGTAGGGCATAAAGAACTCACTGAAAATTTATTTTAGGGTATATTTATTTTGCTTTACTCATCTATACCAGGAAAGCTGTGCACATATCTCTGAAACATATGCATTCATCTTTCTATGTGTTGGTGTCTGAGTTTGTCAGCTGAAGACACTAGCCTTCCCACTTCAGGTAGATGTTGAAAATCCCAGATCTACTTCTGTCCATGTTCTGTAAGAGTTTAGAAAATGGTCATGCAGCCACATGTCTGCACTTAGAACTCCTTGAAGTTAGATGACATTTCTCACACCATGTCATGTTTCCAAACTAGAACAATCGCCTTTCTAGAAAAGATCTGTGGATGCACTCTTCGAGGTTGCCAGTGTTTGCTTAAGATTTCCTTTTTCAAAAATAAATCCTGGAAAATGAGAAACATAGTGATTGGAGGTAGAGGGGAGTGGTCTGAAGAAGAAGAGACAATTTAAAAGGATGTAGTGACATAGCACTGAGGGATCTGGGGTAGCTGGGAATTGTCAATGTCAGGTTAATGGTTGGACTGGATGATCTTCAAGGTCTTTTCCAACCCAGATGATTCTGTGATTCTGTGTTGTAGATGTATACTTAGCTGAGATAACATGATGTTATTATCTAGGAGCAATGTTAAAATCCGGTGAGCCACTGAATACACCTGAGAGATTTTGTGATTTGTCTTCATGTAAGCATAAACTATGAGACCCTTCTGCATCAGTGCATCCAGTCCTTCACATCACCACTGAGTTTTGCCTTAAAATTAAAAAAAGTTTCTTGCAACCTGACTCTTCTAAGTGCCCATGATATATTCTGATGCTTACTGACTTCATCTGCAGAGCTCTGTAAGTATTGCACATTTCATGGGTCTTTGATTCAATTTTCAGATTCTGGAGACATGTTGCTCTACGTTAACTTCCATTAAAAAGCAGTGACTGTCCTCCCCATTGCATGAGATAAAATAAGAGATATGAATAACAAAGCAAACAGCATTCATTATTTTCTTGCTACCTCACACTTTTAAAACTGATTGCGTGATGTCTGAGAAGTTGACTCACGTTTGTTGGGCACTTGGACTTGTACACAGTTACAGAGACTTCCAAAGGTCTAGTGTCTCTTTTTCATTAAGATCAATACAAATCAATCACCATGAATTTATGCTAATGTTTAATTTCTAAACAAATGTCCATGCAGAAATCAGGTCCTCCACAGGGATTAGCTGTTGTGAACCATCTTTCTTTCCTTTCATTTTAGATTACTTGTGTTCTGCCTTACAGCCAAAATGAAACCTAGTTTCTCTCCTTTGACCACATCTCAATGTGGATAGTACGAAGCACTAAGAGCTTTCCATTACTGTGGTATATGTTGTTAATTGCTAACATATTCTGCCACATCATTTTTCACAGTATTGGAACTTTTTAACTATACCACAACTCAACAAATATTAACAGGACCAGACGTGTCTTGGAAGATGGTACTGTTAGTATTTCCTTCCTCCTTTGGTTCCCACTGAGCAGATGTAAATCACTTTGGGACTGCATTTCAGTTCTGAAACCTGTTTCAGTTTTGCTCAAACCTAATTGGAGGTCATGTGGTGTTTTCTTTCTTTCTCAAAAACAACAAAAAAGACAGTCTTTGAGCTTTAATTACCAAGAAGCTCTCCCCCACAGAATCCACTTAGGCACATATATTGTAGGAAATCCATGAAAAAACAGAGCTCCCAATTTTTACGGAGAACAAGACAAAATTGTAACTGGCAAATACTTAGCCTCTAAAGACCCTGAGCACATGTCCTGCTCTTGTTCCCTTTGGCAGTTTCTCCTTCAAGCTCTCTTCAGGACCTGGGTTGATGCATTCTGCACTGAGCCTTCATATTAGGGCATGATCTTCTGTAGGGCCCTTGAATACTCCCAAGATTCAAACAAATGATTAATAAAGAGCAGATTCTAAGCTGTAAATTGTGTTTCATTCACACCATTCAGAACTCGCTCCCACAAAAGGAACTTGTCTACATTCATTTGGTGCAAAATGAGGGATGGACTCAGGTTTCATGAGTCTAAAACCAGAGTTTTCTTCCTCCATTGGGGAATCTAAGTTTTCCTTTGAACAGAAATTTAGATTAAATAAAAAATACATTGCTGCTTTCACAGCCTTCTTGGCTGGGAGCCACGGACTCCTCTCTGTAATTCTGGTTTATTCTACTTATTCTTTGCAGGTGGTTTCTGAACACTTTTTGTTGCCCTGGGCAAGTGACTGAATAGAAGTCTATTTTCCCAAATGCAAAATGAGAATAGTACTGCTTATGAGATCTTCTGACCAGGGGTATTGGGCTGCCTAACATCTAAACCAGTACATAACATTTATTTAATATAAAGAAAATAAAAATTTTGCTACTTGATGTGACCTGAAATAGGATTTTCATTCTATTTCTTATTTTAATGAGAACATAAAAATACATGTGAAAAAATACATTTTTTTATTAGTTGAATTAGTTTCTTAGCAGACACAAAAGACTGGGGCAAAACCAACCAACCAACTAAAAGTCCAATACAGTCCCTGTTGCCTCAGGAAAACAGACTTTGACCCCTTTCCTAATTTTGCTCAAGAAAAGCTGTTACAGAACATCACTGCTTTGGAAGAACAGGGGAAATGCATAAGACTTGAGAGCGATTTTTTTTTTTTTTTTCATGTAGCAATGTGTTGTTTAATAATCCAATAATTTATCCCTTGAAAAAACATAATAACTTTACAGTTATTCAAACACACTTTTTCTCAGTCTGTGTGTAGAACCAGCTTAATTCTCTTGTGTCTATTCAAGGCCTTGGAAGATGACTTTTGCTTGAACAGATCAGTACACATTGCCAGTGCCCTGATTTTATCACTGCTAGTACAGAAGTGTAGGATAATAGCATCTGTATAACACTGTACTGGGTTGTATCACTGCCATATTGGGGTATCAAACTACTTGGATGCAAGGACCTTTCTGGAGGCTGTGAGTTTTTAGACACTTGTAAATAAAAACAAAAAGATGATTTTTCGAAGCTGGTGTCAGTTTACAATGTTATGCTTTCAAGAGAACTTCAATTTCAGGAGAACATCAATTCTTTCAATAGCATTGCTAAGCTGCATAATACAACACCTTTTTGTAATATGTTTTCAAAAGCTAAGTCTTGCTTGCTGTGCAACTTTTTAGGCAGGAATGAAGATTTTTGGATTTTTGTTTGCTTTGTAAAGTTGGCCTTTAAAAACAGAGCTGGCCAGAAAACAAGAATGCTATTTCAGGAAAAAAAAATAATTCAAGGTTTTCACATTCATTTTTATTCTGATGCAGAAGAAAGCCAAGGCATGCAGATTTTTTTTTATTGTTTTGTTGTGTTTTTTTTTTCCCCCCAATTCAGAGAGGACCACCACAATAACCGACAGCACTGTGATTCAAGTATTTAGCTAGAAGAAAAGAATGAATTCATGTCGTGAACTGAGCCACTGATTTTTTGCAGTATAGATCTCATAGACCTCATACTGGATTTGAACACACAATTCACCCTTGACATAGTAGAGCTTGCCAGTGAAAATTACTTGGAAATAATAAGCATCTTGTGAAATTTCAAGTTTGACACTTCACTATTCATAAGAAAAAAAATTCAGCTCCATTCCCTGCTTTGCAAGATTACACATAAAGAATGCATAATAATACTATTTTTGAAAGAAATTATACTGAGGTCAAATTTAGAGACTCAGGGTGAAGATTCAGCTTCTTTTCATATTGTACTCATTTGCAACACATGGGGACAAAATGTTACCATAACAAATTTCACCAGCGCTTTTGAATGTATGAAGTAGATAGACACGATATAACCCTTGTGCTTATCATTTCCATAGACTGAATTTAACCTTTAAAAGACTAAAATACTAGCTCACACATTCAACTGCAATAAATTTCTTTAACTCCATCTTAATTTTCAGGGCTGGCAATATCATGCTTGTGGATATGTTTAGGTGAAAATGGTCTCAGGACAATATTGCACACCAGATTTTTTGGTGCACAAAATGAGAAAATACAGTCTGAAGCAGAAATGAAGCACACAGAACCCAAAGTCCATGAAGACACCCGGGGACCACTGCATTGCCAGGAAGACTCAGAGGAAGAGGAAGAACAGGAAGAGCTGGGTAGGCATGAAGCACGCAGCAGGTTGGCAGATACAGATTCATCCTTCCATAACAACATAGCCCAGCAGAAAGGACTCAAGTTCTTTTGTCTGAGAGTGGTATTGCTACATAAGTGCAGGAGCACAGACGATTTTACTGCTAATGATCCTAGTGAAAAAAATGAAGAAACATGAAATGGGCTTATTTGGTAGCACTCCAATGAGAAGACTGAAATACCAGTGTTTGCCAAGTGGGAAGGATGAAGTCAGCAGAGAGAGTATTTTGTTTCTAACTTTAGAAGATGCTGCAAACAATAGAAAGAGAGAAGGGGGTTGACTTTTATTTTAAAAAGAAAACTCTTTAGCATCCAGTTTACAGTATCATAGCATTTGCACTTAACATAGGCCAGCTTTATTTTATTTATTTTTACATATTTGCTCAATTTCAGATGGGGTGAGTGAGCCCTTAAAAATATATCCTCTAGGTTCATGATATAAATCAGAGCTGTACAAATCTCCTAGGAGACTTAAACAAAGAGAATCTAAAAAAGATGTTCCTTATTTTGTTGTAGTTCTGCCCATGATTAATGGAAGCCTCTGATGATGACTGCAACTCAGTATATTTCTTGGCACTGTCACTGTGTTTTCCTTTCTTCTCAGCTGGGTCAAGACATAATGACTATAAAAAGTAGAAGCACAAGGTTTTTCTTGACAGTTCAGTAATATAAAAGAGGGCCTGCTGCTGTACAGGGTGTTGTTTTGTACATAACTGTGGGTGTTTGTGAGGACATGCTAGAGATTAGAACACGATAAATAACAAAAAGAGAAAGGATTCAGATGAACTTTTACAAAAGCAACTCTGCCCCATTTCCATGCTGGCCATCCTTTCTATGAACGGCTCTTTGTACCAGTACATTAACAAAAAAGGTCTCTATTTTGCTTTCCGGCTTTACAGTCACCCAGTTTCTATTTAGGCTGTGGTGTTCAGGGTGTCTACTGTACGTATCAAGTCAAGCATGGTGAGTACATTTTAGGCAGTATACATGCTGTGGTTCAACCGTGGCAAGTTTTGCAGTTTTTCTACTGTCCTGAGCTGTCAGAGCCTGGCTTCAGTCCTAGTATCTTCCAATGCCCAGGTGAGGCCCGCTGGTTAGCTCACTTGAGAAGGAATGAATATTTTTACCTCAGAAGCTACAAGAGGAAAGGCCATGTGTGAAAAACTGTATACATAATTTCAGCAAGCAATATTTGACATAGACGTTGCTAACTTTCATAGAGCTGTGCTAATTTATACCAGCTAATTTGCTTGAGGGAATTCTGAAGAAAACTTTTTTAATACCCTGTATGTTAGTGGGTTTTGGTGCTTTAGCTTTACTACAGGACATGTTGTGCATAACAGTGACCATCAAGGACTAGAGTGTTGATTAACTCATGTCTTCAGACCCCATATAAATTCAGGAAAAGAGAGTTAAGCCATAAAGAAACAATTACTTTTACAGATTTCTCCTCACTTTTGAAAATTTACTTAATAAAAAGATTGTGGTTAATGCGTGACTCAGGCTGTTGTAAAGATACAGATGCTCTTTTAGCTTAATGAGTAAGAGCTGCCAGTGTGTACTTTCAGTACGGCCCACATACCTGGGAATTTTCAGGAAGTTCTAAATCACTCAAGTCTGTTCTCTTCCTGGACCGCAAAGTTCTTACACTTGCTCATGTTTTGTGGAGACAGAAGTCTAGGAGTCAGTGCATCTAACGCCATTTTATTGCATGGCAATTTAGCTAAACCTTGAAGGCTTCTTGGATATATAGCAACTTACTATCACTCCATTCCTTCAAGGACACCTAGGATATACTTACCCTTGTAACCTGAAAAGTATGCTCTAACCTGGATGGCAACAGACATGTCTGGGACCCGCTGAATGTTAAACTCTTGTAGCCTCCAGAGCAAAGTTACACCCACAGTGACTATTATGAATGGTCCCTACTTTGTCCAAACCCTCAAACTGTGCCCAGGAATTATTTGGGATGGTCCTGGTTGGCCTGTGCCTAAACCGTGCCATTGACTACTCTAAGGATTAAGCAACTAAGGATTAGTGATAAAGATGCAATTCCCTGCCCGTCACCTCACACTGTTTAATTTACAGCCACAGCCTTTGAATCTTACTCAGGTCCTCTTATACTGTTTTCCTCCTCACATAAAGAGAAAAAACCCCCCAAACCATATATGTTCTATTTGACAGCTATACACTGGATGATGTGAAAGAGATATGTGCCAGACATCAGTTAACCAAAAATTCACTGCCACATTTGTTCTGAAACTAAATTAATTAGAAACTTTCATATGGCAAGTATCACCATGAACACACACAGCTTCCTTCTTACACCCAGTTCCTTCACATTAAAAGGTGTGGTGGTGGTTTAAACATTTCCCTTTGCCTTAGCCACTCTGAGTATAGGTAATCCACCTATCATTGTCATTATAACAAGATTTATTTCACAGACATCTGATAACTCCATATTTAAACACAAATTGCTAAAGCAAGCGAATGTGCTTTGTAATGGAGTCTACAAAGTTCAGCAAGGCACTCAAGAAAGAGGTCAACCATATGCCATTGTCAGCTTCTTGTGTGTTCAAAATTTATGCCCATGCTTGAGCACTTTATTAAAAAAGTTAGTTGTTAAAGACATTATTATGTCACTGCCAATGACATTTTTGTTAAAATGCATTTTTTTCTCTATCCATATATATATGTATATAATGTTTCATATGGCCAAATTCTGTTGCCTGTTAACTTGGTTGAAGTGCCTTAATGGATGTTTACCCTATTAGATAATAAAGAACTAGCTGGTGAGCAAGCTGTCATTTCATGAAGAACATCAGTGATGTCCTATGTCTTCTAAATACAGAGATGTTTAATTCAGTTTATGGAAGCACCAGCTTTTATAATCACAAGAAAGACTGTAGTTACTGTTCTAGATTTTATGCTAAAAGATTCCTCTAAGTCTTTTCTCATGACAAACCAATGACTTGAAAAAAAAATCACCTTTTTTAAAACAGAACATGATAAACAAACGGCTGTTTTTAAATTTAGACAGCCCTGGAGTAGATGTGAGAATAAGCTGTGAATTAAGTATCCCTTGACAGATGGAAGTTTGTAAAGTGAGTAAAACCAGGCTGACCTGTAGTGTGGTGCTGACAAGTGAAGGATTACACCATCTTTGGTATTAGGAGCCACATGTTATGTGTACCTCATCAGAGGGGCATATGTACACAGGAAACCCACTGTTCCCTGCCATTTATTAATAGTAATACTTGCTGCAGTCAAAATATTTGGTACATTTAACGCTTTGAAGGATTAAGGAGCCATTCCCATTATTACTGAACACAGGAAATTACTAACTCTCAGGACAACACCAGGTATCACAGATGACAGGGTTTTTTTTGAAAACTCTGGTTGTGTGATTTGGTCTGGCTTGTGGCTCCAGTTATACACCTGTGTGTGAGGGCACAGCAGGGATGGAGACAGGTGTAGGGACCAGGAGCAGAGGGGGTTCCCCAGAGCAGCAGGGCAGGACCTAGCAGCCTGTCCCATCCCATGCCCATCCAGGAGCAGGGCAGCCAGGGGGCACGAGGGCTGGTGGGAGTAGGAGGCTGGCAGAGCTGAAGCATCACTAGGGAAGGGGCTGATGATCCCAGGGAGACTGAAATGGGGTCCTGGGCTGTGGGAAGGATGCAAGGAGGCCCTGGTTAGGGGCCAGGTCACAGGTAATCACTGCTAGTGTAAATTAAGAAAATATTATCCTTCTGGAACAAGGAAGACAAGGATTATGGTTTGGGTTTTAGTTTTGGGTTTTTTTTTTCATGACAGTCCTGTCTTCGGGCAATGTATGAAACTGTATGGTTTAAACACTGATGTTTAACAGCTCTGGGAATATAGGCACCATGAAGTCCTCTGTAAACAAATGTGCACTTAGTCTTGAGAGTGTGCATCTGAAAAATCATGAGTGTGACATGACCTGTGCCTCCCTTCAGCCTCATGGGTCAGATCCACACAATTTGCCAGTTTCCATCTCTGAGAAATTAATCTCTTCAAAGAGGTTCATGTTTCTAAAAGAATCAGAGGTTCCTACTGCAGTCCCAGCACCTTCCTTTCAGAGACACAAAAAGACATAAAAAAAACTAGCATGGGCAAATCGGATTTTGCTTAATTTTCAAATAAAGTTTGATTCTTAGACCTGAAGAGAATTATTGAATGGCTCCAATTTTAGGAAAAAAAAAAAATTAATACAGGGTTAGAGATAAATCCTCTGAAAGGTCAGCAGCAACATTCCCCAAGGTGTTAATGAGAAGAAAAACAATACTTCCAAGATATTCCTTCTCATTTTAGCAATACTTTTTTCCCATCAAAACTTGTCCCCTTCAAATCTCTACTTCACTTACGCTATTTATTATGCTGAATATTCTTTCTCACTTTACATGCAAAGAATTTTCATGTATCTTTTCATCTAAATGGACTTGAGTGTTGCAGCCCCTGGAGGCTGACAAGTTAGATTAGCAGAGATGTTTTACTGTCATGACTACAATAAATTCCATTCTCATTTTAGAAATGTTCCTCTGATCCAGGTATTTTTGCAATGATAGCTATGGGCATGGGGTTATAGAATGTTTATTGGCCCTGTGAATTTGGGAGGGGACGGCATTTTGTTTTTTAAGGAGAAACTGGTAACAGAAGTGTCAAGGGAATTTGCTCCTATTTTTTCATTCAGTTAACATGAATGCAATAAAGATTCTCCTTCCCTGCCTTCTTCCTTATACAAATTTTTTTTGCTCTTGGAATTCGCTATTTCCATACTGAACCACTCTGGACATATTGAGTTCTTTCACGAAGAGCCTTTTCTGTGAGCTTCTGCAGTATTTCAACACCTCCTGTCATACAAAATATTTTATCCTGAAAAATGGGAGGTGTTACTGCAGATGCGGTCATGGTGGTCTTTGGCCTGACATAAAGTGCTTTGGAGCGACTGTGTCACAGGCAACTGTCTTATTGCCATCAGAATATGCTGCTGTGATACGTGGATGGTCAGTGTCAGATGTTCTCTATCTAAGAGATATCTCTATCCTATCTAAGGATATTAAAAAATACTTGGGAATAAGCAATGCTCGATATCTTCTCTGGAGCCATCCCATTAAATACAGGAAAAATCCATTTGGTCATCTTAGGCAAGATTCAGTTTGAGACACTTAATTCAGCACTGGGGTTCAGTTCCAGCTAAAGAGCCCTATGGATCAGTTCAGTTGTATAAATAAAAGGGTCAAGTGCCATTTAAGATGTTTTAGGAAATCCAGGAAATTCTTACAGGGCTGGCACATATGACACAGGACATACAGGGGACATACATATTTCCAGGAGCTGCAGCTGGAAGCTTGTGAAAATGTTAGGGCATATGAAATGGTGCTAAATATCTGTGTGTAAGGAACTGATCCTTTCTCTTAAACTCAAGTGTCTACTTGTAGTCACCTGTGGACATGTTAGTATATAAGCTAGGACTTCAGTCAGTAGTCAGCGGTCAGAGTCATTAGGGAGAAAATATAGTCAGAGGAGTGAAGAGAACAACTTGTCTGACCAGTCACTGAAGACTGGAGTAATTAGGCCACTGTTCAGCATCTTGTGCCATTGAAATGTCTCGGGGCATCTAAGGCATTAGCACAAATTAATACATAGGCACAGTACCTACAGGTGACTAATACTTTTCTGGCATAGTGTCTGGAGGCCAGAGAGATGAGCTAGGGCATCGAAAATGACCCTGTATGTCTGCATTTAGACAACTGAATCACATGCTTCTTGTCTGCCTCAGAACGAAATGAATAGCTCTCTAGCCTCCATTGATGGTGTCAACTACATGTCCAAGGAGATGCTTACACTGAGGTGTCTCAGCCTATGAGCTGCATTTTGCCGCCTCATTTCTTCTATAGCCAGCCTTGGATTTGTCTCTAAAGTTAATTAATTACAATGTGGTTTTAGGAACTAAGATAAAAACCCCTAAAAGAACACAAAATTTGAGTTTCCTTGGTGACTGGAGAAATGTGGCCTAAAATATTAGGGCTGTTTTCCTGTGCTTCTGCTCAGCATGACCTTGGTGAATGAATACTGCCAAGGGGCTGTCAAGCAGAGCTCCCTACTATTTGGTTTTGTACTGGGACTCATGTGTTTCTCTGGTTTTCTCCTGCTATTTTCAATTCTTGCAGGCCTGCATGTCAGATGAGCACAGCCAGCAGTGTTCTCTCCCTCCCTGTGACATTGTCCCTGTGCCAGGGCCAAACGAGGTAGGAGCAGGGGGTGGCAGTGCGAGAACCAAGGAACCATCTGTGCTGCCTTTGTGCACACTGAGGGCTCCCACACTGCGAGGAGCTCTCAGCTGGACACATCTGGATGAAGTCCAGCTCCTTTGAATGGTTCCAGTGACTCACAGGAATTGGAACACACTGGGGAATCTGGCCCAAGCTGCTCAGGGTTTGTGGTTTAATGGACTAAATTGGGCTAAGGAGTGAGAGCTTGCTCTAGCTGATGCCATATTCAAAACCATCATTTTCAACAGAAATACAGCTTCAATTAACACTTTTTTGTCTCTATTTAAATGAAAGTCCGTCCCATACAAACTGTAAAGACTTCTTGGCAAGCTAGCCAATACATGCTTTGTAGCCTAAGAGGACATTGCAATCAGAAAAAAAATATATGAAAAGACCTATAAATCCCTTCATGCCTTAAACATGTTTCCCCAGAATGTTCAATTCTGAGCAAGGACCTTGAGGGTCTTGCATGTGAACATGACATTTTCCATGTTTACCTCCAAGTCCCTTCTTCTCCATCTGCCATTTTGCCCTAGTAGATTCTTGTTCATTCTCACGGCTTCTGCTCTGCAGGAAAGAACATGCCTCTCTTGATCAGCACTGGAAATAAGGAAGTTTTAGGACTTTGTGTCTTTTGATCCTGGAATTACTAAGCCAGTTTCTATTACTTTCTCCTACTGTCTGCCTCCAGTTTCCTCCAAATGCACTGCTTAGGACAAAATGAGAATTGTGATTTACCTTCCCTCATGTCAATGATCACAATTCTCATTTTGTCCTAAGCAGTGCATTTGGAGGAAACTGGAGGCAGACAGTAGGAGAAAGTAATAGAAACTGGCTTAGTAATTCCAGGATCAAAAGACACAAAGTCCTAAAACTTCCTTATTTCCAGTGCTGATCAAGAGAGGCATGTTCTTTCCTGCAGAGCAGAAGCCGTGAGAATGAACAAGAATCTACTAGGGCAAAATTTGACATGAGGGAAGGTAAAGCAAGGTGTGGTAACTTTGATATAACTGCTTATTTATCACTAGGTTGAAGGGCAGATCTCTCAGCAGAAAATATGGGAAATATTTCTTTCTTCAATTCCAAATAAATTGGAGACTTTTGTTTCCTTCCTTGTGTCTGTTACACTCACTGGATGTAGGCAGCTGGCAACAATCCTCTAGCAAAAGGATGAGAGAGAATGAGTGAGGCATACAATTTAAACATACATATACGTCCAAAAATATTCACTCACTGCTCTATAAAGGAGAAGTACAATATGAGGGAGACGAAGGATGATGTTGATGGTAAAGACTGTTTAAGATTTTATTGTGAATGAAATATGGAAACTTTTTTGGATTAAGGACGTAGTTATGTTCATTAAAGGCCATAGGGAAAAAGTTAGCTCTGGTTCACAGTGTAGGTAGGCAGGGTTACCAAATTTCTCTCCAGGATTTCCTGCCCAGAAATAATGTGCATGTGCTGCCCAGACAGTGTGTGGATATGCAGAAATTCTGATGTACTGGAAATGTATTAGGTTTACTATGCACGCACCAAGAGGTGCACACATCTGAATGTCTTGCATGTGATCTGAGGTTGAATTTCACCAGAACAGGAGATCTGACTGACAGGTGGATTTTGGCAAGTTTCAGAAGCTTGAAATATCTCTCAGATTAATTTTTTTAGCAGAAAATTAGGTGCCTCGAGGGAAATCCATGTATACAGTAACCTCTGCACACATACAGGCTCCAGGAACAAAAACATGCTAACATCGATGGTATGTAAAGGCACTGAATGAGAGCTTGCAGGGAGAAGTGGGTGCAGCCAGTCCATTGTCTGAGGGAAGAAGGCAGCCTGAGTCTACATTTGCGCCAGATGTGAGAACAACTTGACTTCCTTAAACATTCAGAGGTCTCCCGTAAAAAAGAAGAATTTCATCTTCAGGTGGGGTGGCTACAAGCTGTAGTCATGACCACTCTGAGAATCAGTCTGCTTGAAGTTCTTCAAATGTCTGTCCTTAAAATCAGCTGCTACTGTGGCCTACCCCTTTCTAACAGATAACAGAGTTCCTTTTTGTGCCTGTGGATGATGGTTTGGGTCCAGATAGCAGAACAAATACCGATAATTTTAAAAGGGAAGGGAGTTCCATGCAGAATTAATGTATAAAAGATGCACATATATGATTGTATAATTACATCCTGCTTGTGTTCTGATTGCTAAGCATTCAGTATTCTTTACAGGAAATTAATAACTTTACAAAGCAGCTGCTCTATCCACCAGCTTTAAAAAATAATATTGCTGTTGTAAACCATGGATTACTCTTTCTGATAGGGGTAATCCCCTTAAAATTGGCCATTCTGTAGTTTAACGAATTCATCTTTTTTTCAATGTGTTTTGAGCTGAGAACCAAATGGTTAAATGTCTATAACCCCCTATAATTTTGGACAAAGTATTAAGAAATGTTGAAAGAATAAAAATACCTGCAAGCAGTTTTCCTTAGCTGAAACAACATAACTCGGATATTTGGGAGTTAAAGGCATAGCCCAACATATTCTGTCCTTCACATTAACTGTGTAAGGAATCACGCATTAACAACTGCAGAAAAAATCTCCCCATTTATATTTTAAAGCCTTATCACCAATGGGAATATTAGTTTTCCCATGTTCCAGTGTTTCACAGAGGCAAATTAGTCATTTAGTAGACTAAGTGGGAATTGTTTAGCAACATGTTTTGTGTTGGAAAATGCTGGTTTGCCAAAACAGAATCTTTCCACGGGGACAGTGAGAGGAACCGAGGTTAGAAACCCTCCTCAAACCCTCCTCAGCTCCGAGAATCATCTGCCCTGTGGTTACAGCCCTCACCTGAGAAACCTGAGTGCAATGTGTCTCCACTCACAGGGACACTGAGAGCAGGATCTCAAAGTTGTTTGTCGTGTGGATCAATAAAGAATGGTCACCGCTGGGCTACCGAGAACAGTTTTCATGTGCCTTCTCCTTTCTACATAACAGTTCCATGAAAAATATAATCTGAGGAGGTTTTAAATTTATCACACAGTGAAAGGAGGGTATTTATTTATAAATGATTCATCACAAAATTCCCTCATGGCAGGGTGACCCTATCTAGCTCAAACAGCACTCATTGATTGGCCCTAAACTTTTTGAAGGGTGAACCAATATATGTGTAAGAAAGTACATTATCAAGTTTCCTGGATTTTGGGTTCAGAGACTTGCTCAGATCTGCCGTATACTTTCATAATATTACTACTGAGGGAAATGCTACGCTAGTACAACTGCTGGGAGTTGATAGTTTATTGCTCTTTGCAGGTCTCATATTCCTGGTGGGAAATGGTAGGCAGTAGGATGGTATCTGGGCTCAAAAGTGCATTTATAAACTCAAACCTGATGCTTATTTCTGCCACATTTTGGTATACATGACTCATATCTGTCCTTATTTAAGTAAATTCTTTATACATTTTTATAGTATAGAGCCTTGCAACAAAGACCAACAACCAAGCCAGTGTAAGTATTTGGAAAGGTTAGTCGAAGTTCCACTGCTATCAAATCTCTTTTCTTGAAAAGCTGTGTAAACAAATGCTATTTTGGAAACTCTCAGCAAATGTCTAACATTTGCATTTGTTCACATTTATTTTTACTTGAGAGCCTCTCTTAGATTATTGTTGTGTCTTTTAAATGTTCAAACTTGCTTGTCAGGAAAATTTCTGGTTGGAAATTTACTGCTTTATGGCCTTTTAGACCCCTCAAATCCCTTACCTAAGTTCTCCAGAAGGCAGTGACAAATAATGCACAACCTTAGCTTTTGAGAGTATTTATGTAGTACAGCCATGATGCCAGAATGAAGAAAAAACCTGGTGGCTTTTCTAAGCTCTCTTTAAAAGAAGCACGCCAGGAAGAGCCCTCTTAACTCTCTGATTATTGAAGGTATGGGGTGACAGTCAATGATTTATGGTGAAAATGATGATAGGACAATTTTTCCAAACAGTTCAGCAATGGTCTCACTTTATTCCCAGGAAATGTTATTATTGGCTGAACTGCTAAGTGTGTTCAATACTGGGACTGATTCCTGGCTCCTGGTCCAAGTGGTGAAGGGTGGTTTGTGTCTATGTTGCTCAGAGTTAGCTCAGATTGTCTGCATCAGTGCTATGTAGTACATGCCCTCTGCTGGGCCCCAGGTGACTCCCCTGTGACCTCAAATCATAACAATCTTTTTGTGTATGGCTCTTAGTTTGGTTCACAGTATCAGGAATAGTGTGAACTGTGTTACAGCCTAACAGACCTGTGTTTTCCTAGCATGAAATAGTGTAAACTGAGCTATGGGGCAAGGGCATGTTTGAGGATGCAAAGCCTGGTAGAACATGTTAGAGGACTATGCAGGATGGACAGAGACAAACCTAACATGACTTCCTCTGCATGAACTTTTGAGAGTGGTTCCCAAAGCTAACCATCCCAACAAATGTATGAAGCTTTGTTTCCCCAGGACAATTGATTCACTTCAGAGGAGAAACTGTGAGCAAATTAGCAACACAATATGGGTCTGCACGAGACAAGGATCAAGGAGTAAACTGGGGAACTAAGCTAAATGATAATTTAGACAGACCCAGTGACCTCTGTGAGAGTTAGGTTGGGGCAATGCTGAGTAAATCTGAAAATCCTGCTTTATATTTTTATCAAGTCTGATATCTAAACTTTAGGTAAAGGCCAGTCTTCAGTCAGGTCACCAAGAACTTTGTTGAGGTGAAGAACCATGGAGCAGGGCCCTAAGAAAATAGTCTTGTGAAAATTAATTAATTAAAACCTTTAAGATTGGTCAAAAAACATCACTTTCCTAGTCAGTTGATTTCAGAAACACACTATGGATAATATAGTTAAAAATACAGAGACATTTAAACACTCCTGATGGAAGCACAGGACATTTCCTGAAGATTAATGACTGTTTGGGAGGAGCTCTGGCCTGAAATTCAGCTGAGAGCCATTAGCCTCAGCTAGCCATCAATCCTCCAGAAAGGTTTGGTGCCAGAGTTATTATTACAATTAGGAGTTTAAAACTTATGGGTGTAGTGTATTTTCTGTGCATGATGAGGATGCCATTTTGACAGGACTCCTGGAGAATTCTGAATTTGGCCAGATGGATGGCTTGGGGTCTCTCAGGGGTATTCTAATAATTTAAAATAATTTAAAACCTCAATTATGCAGCACCCTGGAAGATCAGCTGTGAACATCAGACCCAGTCATGTAAACATGTTAAGCAAATAACACCTCGTAAAGAGAATGACCACTTTGTCTCTGTCTCATCAGTTGGGTAGTGCTGGATTTAGTGCTTTCATTCAGGTAGTCATTAGCTTCAGCCTAATTAAAGAACCAGGATCCAGCTGCTAATAATTGAAGGAAAGTTGCATGGAGAAAATCAGATTTGGAATTCTATGCTGGTAATGATTAAGGGGTTATTGCTACACACAACAAAGTCAATGGTACTTGCTGTGTTAGAGTCAATGGAAGAAAGAATGAGCACTTAGTCTTTTTCATTAATGTAATAGACAAAGTAGAATATGTTCTCATAGTTCAACAGAAACTTCTCCATAATGGCTTTTGAACTATTTTAACCGTATGGACAAAGCTCTATCTAGCTATTTTTCAGTTATGACTGTCAGTCCTTACTACAAAGATTCCACAAACAAGGCAAGATGGATTTATCCAATTTAACTTCTTGTATGTAGCAGGTTGTTTGACTTTCCCCAGTTATCCTGATACTGACCAAAAGGATGAGTCTTCAGCTGAAGTGTGTCTTACAGTTTTGTGTTATGAAGCTATCAAGAGATGGAAAATCTGCCACCTTCGTTGGTGTTCCTTTCCATTCATTTATAACTTCATTGTCAGCATGTGTCCCCCCTGTTTCTAATCTGGATTGGTCTGGCCCCATCCACAAGCCTGTTCTTATAGATAATAAGCCAGGTTTCCCTGATAATTATTATTTGACATTTCTTCCCCAATCTTGCACTGTAATCAAGTTAACTTCTCATTTTACTGATAGCTAGCAAACTGCAGGTCCTTTAATCTGTGCATTGTTACCAGAGCTGCAATACAAAAGAAGCACTTTATGCTGTAGAAATGTAATGGTTGTGTTTGCCATGTGGAAGTTTGTTGGTTTTCAATCAGGACAAATGATATTAGACTTACTGCTTTCCAGGATAATGAAGGCAAGTTCTTAATTCCTTATTCTTCAGTGCATAGCTTCATATGTAGGCTCAGCTACCTAACTGGCCCACAGAAGTCTGTCATTACTTATTAGTATGCCAATCTCTATGTCATCTGCTAGTTTTATCTGTAGAAGAACTGGTCAGAAATGTTCCAGTTCAGCAATGGTTTGTCAAAAAACGCTGGTTGATAAATCTAAACTATTTATGTTTAAACATCTTGGGTTCAATGAACTTTTCCCAACAGGTTTTCCCCAAGACAGAACCCTGAAAATGGATGGATTTTATAGACAACTTAAATCACTACCCCAGAAAATTGAGTAGTAAACAGTTTTTTAAAAGTTTGTTTACTTTGGAGATTTGAGATCACTCTGGGACTGATTCAAAGCCCATTAAAGTCACTGGGAATCCATGTATTGACTTAATCTGCCATTGGAAAGGTCTCTTCTTTTTTTTTTTTTTTTTTGTTTTTTTTTTTTTTTTTTTTTTTTCTTGGTAGACAACTAGTTTCTTCCTTACAAACAGAAGTAGATCATCAAAAAATCCCCCAGCTACATTGAAATGATCTGCTTGATTGTGTATTATTATAGAAGCCTAAAAACTATGTTGGTTCATATCTAAGAGAAAAAGCCTCCCTTTTTTTGTAACCTTCCCTTCTCACCCAAGCACACAAGTAGTCATGAAGGAACATGAAAGAAAGGATGGGGAATGGGGTGTAAATGAAAGCAAGGAACTAAATAAAGGCTTCCAGCTCTGTGCAGCCTTTCTTCTGCACCTCATCATGGAAAGCATCAAATTCACCATGAGTGGGGGAGAAGAAAAAGAGACAGAACAAGTTAAACTTGTTTTATCAATGTGGATTGCTAACAGTAAAATATTATGTCCTCTAAAGGGGAGCAGTGTAATAGTCTTAATCCAGATCACAGTATTTCTGACAGATCAGGTTGTCATTGGTGAGATGCAAGACAGGAAATTCTATCTTTAAGTTATTAGAAAGGTTGTAGTGTGGTTTATTAGAGGTTTAAATGTGACTTCTAGGGCAGCTCATTTTCCTGTTTTAAGTTTTCCACAACCTCATAATACTTTGTATAATTATACTCTGATGTTTTTATTATTTCATCATTTGACTGTTCACTCATACTTCCTTCTTTCCAGTGAGGATGTGTTCAGCAATGGGTATAGCACTGGATTTTAGGATTTTTATAGCAACGTGTGATTTCTGTAGCAGAAGTATCCATATGTGTGATGAGCAACAGGGGAATTCTATGCTCAGAAGAAATATAAGTTATTTTCTCCAAATGAGAAACTGCAAGGGAAATGTGTCAAAATGAACACAAGAAAATTGTCTGCCATGAACAGTCATCATTTCTGAGGGAGGGTGAGGGGAAAGGACAGAGGTGATCATGTTCTACTGTTAAAATAGCTCATGCTACTCATGAACAATCAACCTGCAAATCACAGCGGTTGCCACTTTTTATTAGCCCTGTTCAGATAAGGGCTTATCCTCTCTAAAATGGTATGCACTACCAACCAGTTTGTAGTTCATAAGTTTCCTTGTACAATGGTGAGTGTAAATCTAGACAGCTATGGTAGCTCTGCATTCTCACTGCAATCATTTTCCAGTTTGACAGGCTACGAGGGAGCATATAAAGCAGGAAAGGAAATGCAAGACATCTGTAACAAAACCAGTGAACATGCTATTGATTTGTTTCCCTTGCTGGTGTGGTCCTGGCATTGGTCTCTTTCTCCAGAGAAATGAGTTAAAGAAACAAGTCCAGTAGAGAACATGGAATTTTACTTCCATTCATCTTCCTTATTTTGCAAGCACCACATTCTGCAAATCCCATGCCAGTAAAGCTCTTGGATCAGTCCTCAAATTCTTCTGGATCCTTAAGGGAGGAGATGTCAGAGCTGGCCAAGAATCTAAGTGGAAACTGATGACAGAAGCTGACATTAATCAGCTCCACAGTATGTTCTGCCCAGCAGGTTTCTTCCAATAAATCAAAGGGCTTCAGATCCAAAGGGCATTTAACCATTAGAGAGCAAGTGTTCACTGTGGTCTGTAGCAGCTAAATATGATGAATTTAATATTGATTTTCACATATAACACCATCCACATAGCGTGTTTGTCTGATTTTACATATAAATACACTGGAACAAATTCTCAGCTGGGGCAAGTCAGCAAAACTCCACTGATTTTACTACTTTACATGAACTGAAGGTTTATTCTGTATATGAATAGAATGAAATATTTCTGTTTTCACTGTTTTTCTTTTTTTTTTTCTTTTTTTTTTTTTTCCCCCTTGTCCGTGATGGGAAACAAAAACACCATCAAATCTGTAAAATTTCTGCCATTCTTGTGATAAGCTGTTTCCCTATGGTGAGCACAGAGATGTCATTAAATGAGAGAAAGTAAACAGAGTGCTACACATAGGTCAAGATTGCTTGCCAGCAGGAGTTACTCACAGAGGAGGTAGTCTGGTGGCCTTAGCTGAGTTGCTTCAGTGAGTAACAGTCACCAATAACAAGAGGGTTTTGACATTGTGAAAAGTCATTAAATAATTCTTTGATTTTTAAATTTTGTGTGTGTTTTTCTGTTGTTGTTGGTTTTCATTTTGTTTGTTTGTTTGTTTAAATATAGATTAAAAATGTTTCTATAAATACATTAACAACAAAATAAGGGCTAAAGTGAATCTCCACCCTTTATTTGATGTGGGGACAAACATCACAACAAAAGCTGAGGAAAGTACTTAATGCCTTCTTTGCTTCAGTCTTTATTAGTAAGACCAGTAGTTCTCAGGGTACCCATCCCCCTGAGCTGGAAGACAGGGACAGGGAGCAGAATGAAGCCCCATATCCCAAGACGAAACAGTTAGCGACCTGCCACACCAGTTAGACACACACAAGTCAATGAGACCAGATGGAATCCACCCAAGGGTACTGAGGGAGCTGGTGGAAATGTTTACCAAGCCACTTTCCATCATTTATCAGCAGTCTGGCTAAACAGGAAGGTCCTAGTTGACTGAAAGTTAGCAAAAGTGACCCTCACCTTCAGGAAGGGCCAGAAGAAGGATCTGGGGAACTACAAGCCTGACAGTTTGACCTCGGTACCAGGAAAGCTTGTGGAGTAGATCATCCTGAATGATATCACACAGCACGTACAGGACAACCAGGTGATCAGTCCCAGTCAGCATAGGTTTATGAAAAGCGGGTCCTTTTGGCAAACCTGATCTCCTTTTATGACAAGGTGGCCAACTTAGTGGATGACTGAAAGGCCATGGATGCTGTTTACCTGGAGTTTAATAAAGCCTTTGACACTGCTGTCCACATAATTCTCCTGGATAAACTGCCTGCTTATGGCTTGAATGGGTGCATTCTACGCTGGGTAAAAACTGGGCTGGATGGCCAAGCCCAAAGGGTGCTGGTGAGTGGAATTAAATTCAGTTGGTGGCCAGTCACAAATGGTGTTCCCCAGAGCTCAGTACTGTGGCCAGTTTTGTTTAATATCTTTATCAATTGTCTGGACAAGGAGATCAAGTAACCCCTCAGTGAATTAACAATGACATCAAGCTGGGCAAGAAGATTGATCTGCTTGAGGGTAGGAAGGATCTACTGAGGGGTTTGGACAGACTGGACCGATGGACTGAGGCCAGCTGTATGACATTCAACAAGACTCAGTGCCAGGTCCTGCACCAAAGTCACTCTTCTTGGGGAAGACTGGCCATAAAGCTGCCTGGCAGAAAAGGACCTGGAAATTGTTGGTCGACACCCAGCTGAACAGGAGCCAGCAGTGTGCCCAGGGGGCCAAGAAGGCCAATGGCATCCTGGCTTGTGTCAGCAATAGCGTGGCCAGCAGGGACAGGGAAGGGATCTGACCCCTGTACTTGGCACTGGTGAGGCCGCCCCTCGATTCCTGTGTTCAGTTTTGGGCCCCTCACTCCAAAAAGGACATTGAATGACTCGAGCGTGTCCAGAGAAGGGCAACGAAGCTGGTGCAGGGTCTGGAGCACAGGTCGTACGGGGAGCGGCTGAGGGAACTGGGGGTGTTTAGTCTGGAGAAGAGGAGGCTGAGGGGAGACCTCATCGCCCTCTACAACTACCTGAAAGGAGGTTGTAGAGAGGTGGGTGTCAGTCTCTTCTCCCAAGCAGCAAGCAAAGGGTCAAGAGGAAATGGCCTCAAGTTGTGCCAGGAGTGGTTTAGATTAGATATTAGGAAATAGTTCTTCACTGAAAGTGTTTTCAAGCATTGGAACAGGCTGCCCAGGGAGGTGGTTGAGTTAGCATGCCTAGAGATATTTGAAAGGTTTGTAGATGTGGCTCTTAGGGACATGGTTTAGTGGTGGACTTAACCAGTAGTGGACTTAACTGACTTAACAGTGTCATGATTACAGTTGGACTCAATGACCTAAAGTGTCTTTTCTAACCTAAAATGATTCCATGAAAGCTTCTATGATATTTCTTCCAGTGTAATTTACTCTCTGCTTACTGACCTTGCTTTCTAAAATATTGAGTCTACCTGTAGCAGGAAGAGTACTTATTAAGAACTGGTAAAATTAATTTGGTTTCTGCCTTGCCTGCACTGGCAGAGTATTTTTGTTATTATTAGAAATCTCTCTCTTGCTGGAGCTTAAACATTTAACAAAAACACAGCAATTAAATATGTTCCATCTGCTCAACCAAAGAATATCTGGTAAACGTAAGAAAGACACAAATACTTTTCTTCATTAGAAAAGCCAATAGCTCAGTGACTGCCAGTAAGACATAAATAAACAACCCTAGAAAGACCTGAACTACAAGTCTTCTTACCTCTGTGAGTGAGTGCAAGGTGCCTTTCAAGGAGTAGTTAGATTTTACGCAACCATTTCAAAAGACTCTGTTTTATACTAGGACCAGGAAGATAGTGAAATCTCAACAAAATTTCACAGGATGAAAAAAATTTTTTTCACAAGCTGCTGCTGTGTTGTTTGCCTCAACATGGCAGATCTGGCACTAGCAGTATGGCGTAGTATATCTTCATGTAAACAAAATATTGAAGGTGTAATGGTGTCCTATGTTATTGTGGCACAGATTTATGAGAAGTTAATGGTATTGATACCCATCTACTTCAAGAGTAGTTCTCAGTGTTAAAGTAAAAATTCCCAACTATATGTAAGGGTCATAGGAGGGAAGACTCTAGCCAGACTGTTCTCCATCAGAAAGTCTGTCTAAAATGAAGACTCAAATATTAGATGAAGATCTAATTTATTTATGCTTTACTCCTTCCTTCCCAGAAATAGGTGAAGTGGTCACATAACGTGCTGCAAGTTATGTGAGGAAAGAGCTATTAATAGCTCATGCTATTAACCAGATGGCAAGTGCATCCACCTCTACTTGCTCAACAGGAAAAGACTATTCTTCTCCATTTATGATTAGTCCTTCTTTCAGAACAGTACTTATAACTTCAAAAGTCAATCAGAATGCTCTCAATACTTTTAAATAAAATAAACTTTTCACCTTAAGAATATGTGTATCTATGCTTGTGCGTTTATATATAGATATAGGGTCGCTTTCCTCAAATGCCTGAGAATTTTGGGGGGTGAAAAAATGTCTTTTGCTTTATGTTGCTGCTTTATCTTTCAGGTTTTGACATCTCCAGATTTTTTTTTTAATTAATTTTCCACAGACACATTAATTTTTTGCTGCAGAATAAAAAGATACTTCTCACCTGCTCTGTTTTGTCAAGAATATTGAATAAGAAGGATATACTTTTGTCACTGACATTTGAATAACACTTTAATACAAAGAGAGAATACAGCTGTATAAGACAGGGTACCTGAGGTTAATGACTTTCTTAATTTTACTAGTCTAAACCAGCACATGTTTCTCATATCTTCTGCAAAGATGCCAATGTGCAAGCAGGAAGACTGAGATTCTGACTGTACACCAACCAAGCTGACTACTTCACCCATTTGTGGGAAGGGAAGGGTAAACGATAAATAAATTGGGTCCACACCTAGCATTTGAATCTTCATTTTAGACAGCCTCTCTTGACAGAGAACAGACTTGCTAGTGTCTTCCTCCCCGTGACCCTTGCATACAGTTGGGATTATTTTCTTTTAAGTTTTGAGAGACATCATGGAAGCAAATGTCTTGGGACAGCATCTGCAGCTCAGAAGTGAAAGGAACTAGCTGTTCTCATAACTGATCTGCAGATGGAACTGGGAAGAGGTACTTGGAAGGAAATGGCTTAAAAATTTATGTCCATTTTTTTGCCTTATTCTTTTACCTTATGCCTGCTGAAACTCAGGGAAAAAATAAAAAACCAACCAACCAACAAAAAATACAAAAAGAAAAAGAAAAAGAAAAAGAAAGAAAAAGAAAAAGAAAAAGAAAAAGAAAAAGAAAAAGAAAAAGAAAAAGAAAAAGAAAAAGAAAAAGAAAAAGAAAAAGAAAAAGAAAAAGAAAAAGAAAAAGAAAAAGAAAAAGAAAAAGAAAAAGAAAAAGAAAAAGAAAAAGAAAAAGAAAAAGAAAAAGAAAAAGAAAAAGAAAAAGAAAAAGAAAAAGAAAAAGAAAAAGAAAAAGAAAAAGAAAAAGAAAAAGAAAAAGAAAAAGAAAAAGAAAAAGAAAAAGAAAAAGAAAAAGAAAAAGAAAAAGAAAAAGAAAAAGAAAAAGAAAAAGAAAAAGAAAAAGAAAAAGAAAAAGAAAAAGAAAAAGAAAAAGAAAAAGAAAAAGAAAAAGAAAAAGAAAAAGAAAAAGAAAAAGAAAAAGAAAAAGAAAAAGAAAAAGAAAAAGAAAAAGAAAAAGAAAAAGAAAAAGAAAAAGAAAAAGAAAAAGAAAAAGAAAAAGAAAAAGAAAAAGAAAAAGAAAAAGAAAAAGAAAAAGAAAAAGAAAAAGAAAAAGAAAAAGAAAAAGAAAAAGAAAAAGAAAAAGAAAAAGAAAAAGAAAAAGAAAAAGAAAAAGAAAAAGAAAAAGAAAAAGAAAAAGAAAAAGAAAAAGAAAAAGAAAAAGAAAAAGAAAAATTTGGAACTGGAAGGCTTTTCTTCATCTTGTTACTTGTTTGTTATTTTGCCTTTGCTCCACTTCATCTATTAGTGAATGAGAGAGTGTCAGAGGTGCAGAGAGTTGCAAGGGAATGACCAGGGAGACTGCTGGCACACAGACCTGCAACACTGTCATTAGAGGCAACAGATTCACTCCAGATTCAGGCATCTTCCCAGTGCACCCAAATTTAAATCATTACCATCTTAGGTGCCATATCTAATCAATGGAGCTTGATGGGTGTCTCCTGGCAGAAGTTCAGTCATGCTGCTTTATTTGAATCTGGGGATTAAAAGTTTATTTTACTGACTTTCTATGGAGCCAGAATGACCACAGCTATTCCTCAGGTGGCTGGGAGAAATCCAGGCATTGGTCCTTTTCAACCAGAACTGCTAAACTATGACAGCGGCCCTCTGGTCTGTAGTGTAACAATATGGTGGCTTTCTGTAAAAGTTTGAGCTCTCTGCTACATTTTATTGCTTTCTTTTTGAATGATTTATTACTATATATTACATGATTGTGTACCTGAGATGGTCCAGAAAGTTATTTAGTTTCATATGAAGCAGATGGAATACATTAAATTGAACAAAAGCTGGCACTAGCGTTTGTTTTGTTCAATCCTGGAGCCAATTTACATGTTAAACGGGAGGCTTCTGAAAGCAGAGGACACAGACAGAGGCCACCTCCAGTCCATGTACAAGCATCCATGTTATCACCTATCCTGCTAATTCATTTAGTCAAATCATTCTCTTTCATCCATTATCCTTTCTCATGCCTTTTTATTGTATCAGATATCATTTCTTTTACATAAAAACACACACTTACACACTTTATGAGAAAGCAAGGATTATTACGAGGATGAGCATGAGAAACCAAGGCTCAGTTATCTGCACTACCACAGGGTCTTTGCAAGATTTTGTTCAAGCTAGTTAAACTATCTGTGCCTTAACCTCCCATCTGTTAAACTGACAATATAGTTCTCAGCTGCACAGAAATGTGAGGCATTTGAAATGGTGTTTTCTGATACAGTGGGGCTTGCCTTTGGGGCTTGGCAAACAAAGGAATATAGGAACTTAGAGGGTAGTTTAGATGGGATTTAGAAGCCTAAATCAAAGAGTATGATTGATAAAAAATCCGCGTGGTAGCATAGGCCCGTAGAGATCTTTCTTTTGGCCAGTAATTACTCAGACACATGTGCTTCTACCACTGGTATACTCAGAGTTATCACTGTCTTGACTGAGATGAGTAACTCAGCATTTAGCTCCTACCTAAAACCATTTGGAATTCAAAGATTAGGCCAAGAACCCTAAAATTAAAACCCAGTAAAATTACAGCACAGCCATCCAAAAATTAAGCTACTGGATCCAGGTTTGGTATGCTACCTCGAGGTTATCCTGTGCACAAATGAAGCAGGAAAACTAGGTGTAGTGATCGTCTCAGGTGGTTGGGTCTCAAACATACATCTTCATACCATGAATGTCCTAACTATCAAGTTATAGCAGATACTGAGGTGCCCTTTGTCTTGTTTACAGAAGTTTTACCATCACACATTAAATAACCCAAAGGATTCTTTGGGCAAATAGAAAATACAAACAAGGAAAACTTGACTTGGTAATATATTGATGCATGCTTGTTCCTCTGGAGGGGAATATTGGTTTTGGTATATTCTATTATAAATACTTTCTACTTAGACCTGAAGATACAGCATACTCTTTGGAATTGGAGTCCATAGTTCTGCTATCAGAGATACGGTCAAATTCAGGGTCGTTTCTGCAACATCTTTGTTATGCAGAGCCTGTCATTTTCAACTGTAACAATATGAATGGAGAGGTCCTATATCTTCACCCAGCTTCACATTTAGTCTCATGTGAGGAGAAAAGATGTGAAACTTTCAGACCAGATCTCTCTCCTCCCAAGTGGGATCTTTGCTAAGCAGGCTGCCCTGGTGATTTCTATCAGCTGTACTTAACCATACTCAGAGGACGAGGCAGTCTTAGGCAGTCTTTTACAAAAATACTCAAGACAAAAGCCGTTGAGGCAAGAGGCTTTATTTTAGACAAACACTCCCTCCAGTATTTCTAACTCACTGCAATATTGTGTAGTTTATTCTGAGTTCATATCTAAGTTCTTTTGCTCAATTAGGCCTTACTTTTAAGCACTTGAATTATTTCACTTAGTTGTAGTAAAACCTGACTGTAAACACTTTATCTTTGAAATATATATTTTACCTACATTACATAAACTTTTATTTGTGCTACTGTTCCATGAGTTCGTTAATCCTTGAGTCCTATTGTCCCCACTAGCAAAACACATTTTGGCCTTCAAAACTTATCTGCTAATGTTAGTGTTAGCCTAAGTGTGGCAAGAAATTTCACTTACTCCTTCTTGCCTATTCAAAGCACCAGCTGCTTTGAATAGGCAAGGAAAAACATCCTACCCATAACTTCAGGGTGGAAGTGGCTTAAGTGCAAGACATCCTTATGATGCTGGCTATTATGACCTGAGACAACAAGCAAAACCCTTTTATAATGGCAACTAGACAACCAAACCCAAGTGTCATCAGCCCATGCATGGCACAAATAAATAAAATATTTGCTTATATTTTCCAGTGAGATGACATGGTGCTCAATGCTTTTCTGGCTCTTTTTGTAGAAAGAGAGAAATCTTCTCTATTTTAGAAAAAATAATGTGTCTACAGATACTAGACCAGCTCAGAGCTCATGTGGCAATTGCGAGGATAGTTGCACTGCTAAAGGACTGGTCAGTGGTGGTTTGAGCACTTCCAGAACAGTCAGGCTAGGCAGATAGAAAACAGGGCAAGGAAAATAACTGGTATGATTTCCCTCTGCTCTGTCCTGACTGTGAGAAAGAGCAAGTTAGCATCTATGTTGGTAAGCTGCATTTCATCCTAATCAATTAGTGTCTCCAGTTGGTGGCCGATCACAAGTGGTGTCCCCCAGGGCTCAGTTTTGGGGCCACTCCTGTTTAACATCTTTACTGATGATCTAGACGAGGGGATCGAGTGCACCCTCAGTCAGTTTGCAGATGACACCCAGTTGGGTGGGAGTGTTGATCTGCTCGAGGGCAGGGAGGCTCTGCAGAGAGACCTGGACAGGCTGGAGCCATGGGCTGAGGCCAACTGGGGGAGTTTCAATGAGGTCAAATGCCGGGGGCTGCCCTTGGGCCACAACAACCCCCAGCAGCGCTACAGGCGTGGGGAGGAGTGGCTGGAGAGCTGCCAGTCAGAGAGGGACCTGGGGGAGTGATTGACAGCCGGCTGAACAGGAGCCAGCAGTGTGCCCAGGGGGCCAAGAAGGCCAATGGCATCCTGGCTTGTGTCAGCAATAGCGTGGCCAGCAGGGACAGGGAAGGGATCTGACCCCTGTACTCGGCACTGGTGAGGCCGCCCCTCGATTCCTGTGTTGAGTTTTGGGCCCCTCACTACAAAAAGGACATTGAATGACTCGAGCATGTCCAGAGAAGGGCAACGGAGCTGGTGCAGGGTCTGGAGCACAGGTCGTATGGAGAGCGGCTGAGGGAACTGAGGGGGTTTAGTCTGGAGAAGAGGAGGCTGAGGGGAGACCTCATCGCCCTCTACAGTTACCTGAAAGGAGGGTGCAGAGAGATGAGGATGAGTCTCTTTAACCAAGTAATAAGTGATAGAACAAGAGGGAATGGCCTCAAGTTCCAACAGGGAAGGATTAGGATAGATATTAGGAAGCATTTCTTTACAGAAGGGATTGTTGGGCATTGGACTGGGCTGCCCAGGGAGGTGGTGGAGAGTCCCCATCCCTGGAGGGGTTTAAGAGTCGGGTTGACCCAGCGCTGAGGGATCTGGTGTAATTGGGAACTGTCAGTGTGAGATTAATGGATGGACTGGCTGATCTTCAAGGTCTTTCCCAACCTAGACAATTCAGTGATTCTGTGATTTTGTGATTCTCTAAAGCATTTTACCACTCCAACCTCTTTGTTTAGCTCCTACTTTTGTTGATCTAATAAATTAGATTCAGTTTACTAGGCATTAATTTATACCTTGAGATTAAAGTAAGTTTAGCTTGAAATTCTGCTAAAACTATCAAGATTTTTCTAAAGTACATGCCTGTATACTCAAAATTAAGGGTCACACTGAAAGGATATATAGTTGGTTTTAAACTGTTAATAGCAGCCTGACATCTAAAATAAGTGTGTCCTTCTATAAAGTTCAGTCAGCTTATATTGCTGTCCAGCCTAGATCATCTTTGTTGGCAAGTACTTGTTACATTTCTCATTCTTCAAGCCATATTGGTACTGTCCTTCTTCCAGCAAATGTCAGTGAATGCCTTCACTATGTCTATAACTGTTTAAAAAATCTTTCCAATCAAATCAGAACCATCCCCAAGTCAGTTTAATTTTCCCTGGCTTTCCTGGAGAGGTGGAGAGGTGAAAGCACAGCAGGATGCTAGCATTCAGCAAGATCAGGTTGAAAAGCATATCTGAGAAACTAGGAAAACAGTAGGAGCAGGGAGATGAAAACTTTAATTCACAGAAAAAAAATTAAAAAATATTAATATTTAATTATATAGGAATAAAACAAACAAAAATAAGACAGTGAGAACTTCTAGAGACTGAGAAAAAAAAATGATAACAAATGTGTGTAAAGGAGCAAAAAAGAAGTGATGAAATGTCACTGAGTAGCTTAGTAAGCAATGGTCTTAATATATGAGGTGCCTGACAGAGACATAGCAAAAATGTGTTTTATTTGGGAACTCAAGGATGATCGGTAAGATCACTTCATATATACTTATGAACTCCTAACTTGGAAAGGTATTATAGGCAAAGGGACAGTTTATATAATGAGGTATAGTTGTACTTTTTATGACACTGGATAAAATGGAGTTATACCATTAAAGAAACTCTTTTAAAAGATGCTGCTAGTGCACACCGTCAAATGTAATGATATCCTTTTACCTTCTTCATTAATCTGATATTAATTTCATCATAACCTGCAGTTTCATAAAGATGCCATGCGATCTGGGACACAAAGACGGTGATTATCAACATGATGTCAGTGGTATGGTTAAGAACAACAACAAACCATTTAGCACACCAAGCTTCTAAACTGCATTTACAACTTTGGGTGGACTTCAGCCAGCCTGAATTTGGTTCACATTCATGCCAAATTTACTTTACTATGGTTTGGATACAAAAATTGAGTGAAAGTAGGGCATTTCCAAGACTCAGACCCAAACTTAAAGTGAAACTTGGAGCGTGTGAACCTTTGCAGCTTGAAACCAAAGAAAATGTTTGCATGAACCCTTGCTAAGCAAGCCCGCTGTGTTTCAGAGAAGCTCTAATAAAAACCACACTGCCATGAATCACTGAATATTCCGTACTTTGACTTGGTAAATTTATGTAAGTTCCATGACAGTCCTTTTAAAGAGTTCATTTTTCACTGAACTCTGAGCCAAATCATGAAGTCGTTGATGAGTTTTGCTAAATCCTTATCCAGTCTAATCCTACTAAAGTTAGAGGGAGATTTGACTGAGTAGGGAGAAAACAAAAACTTAGTCAGGGTTTGGACTTTGGTACAGTAGCTTGAATTTATAGTTTATTTTTAAGAACTTGAATAAATCTATCTCCACTAATGCATATTAAACACAAACAAGTTAAAGAAAACTGTTCAAAAACTGGTGAAAGACCAGATTCAGACTGTTTTCCCAATCTGCTCTCAGTCATGTTTGTACACATCATGAGAAGGTGTTTAATGACATAGGTAATGCTTTTTTTTTTTTTTCTCACAAAGCTTCTTCATTCAGTATCAGGACTGCTATGGGCACAGACAGGTACTATGTAATTAATGAAGGTATTTTCCGCTGGACTTGCTGTATTTTTTTAGACATTGAAAGATGTGTGGTGAATGGGATGAGTTTTCACACAGAGTGGACTTGTTAAAGCAACTGGGCATTTTCTTCCAGAGCTAAATTTTCCCCTATCTCTTAGTTCCAGTGACATCAGGGAAAATAACTTTTGCCTTCTTTTCACAGTTTACCACTGTGTTCCTATTTTTTCTAAACTGGAACACTGAGAAATTCCGAGACACCCATACTGCTGCACTGATGCTGATAGCATGAGTCTGTCCAGGTTTTGCCTTGACTTCATTAAACGATGAACTCTGGTTATGCCTCATCTCTCCCTTCAAACTCAATTCAGGCAGGCCCAGGCCCAGGCCTAACACATTACAGAATGAACCTATCTAACCAAATCATTGCTTCCCTGCTCTGTATTCTTGCCCAGTAAAACCCAGGTTTTTCCTGAGAAAACTCTTTGCAGGCTCAAGCTCCGCTTGCTATTTTTCTGGTCTACAACCTTCTCTCTGTTTTCTCACACCTTCCTTTTATCTTTGATTTCTCCTTCCACCTGCCTGGGTTTCAGGTCCATTTTCAGTTCCTTCATTGTATTACAGTCTGGTTTCTGTGTCAATTCCAGTTTCAGTTCCCACCAACTCATCCTAATTTCCCCAGTCTCATTTTTTCATATCCCTCTGACATCATCTTATTCTGTTTTTTATCTTCTCATGATTCAAAATCACACATCTGAAGGCTCTTCCACTCTGCCTGAATGCATGCTATGAGCTCCGCATTGTTTTTCCACTTTTGGAGGTTGATGTCCCATCTGGAAGCAGCCATGGGGATGGGAGGTGAGGGGGAAGGTGGAATCCAGTTTTGTCTTTCTAGGGAAGCACCTTTTCATTGACCCATTTCAGTGTCTTTCTAATCAGTTCTCTGTAGAGTTGCCTCCTGCCAGTACAAGCTGAAAAGTTCAAGCATGATTGGTAAGTATAGATTCTCTGAAGATCCTAGGATTTAAAATTAGAGATACTGAGAATTGTGAACTGATTTTGTTATTGTTGTTATTTTTTTCCAAAAGCTCACAATTTGGAAAAAAATGTGAGTTGATCTCCAGAGCTCAGCAAGCACTGCACAGATGCACATGGACTTCTATTGTTTCTGACTTCCCGTGTACAGAGCACAAGGAGGCTAATGCTACTTAAACAAAACGAAGAGTAGAAATTCTTAACATTAAAAACCCCACACTTTTTGTGGTCATCCCTGCAACTGACGCTCTGAAAGGCCTGAATGGCTTGATTGGCTGATACCAAAAAATCAGCCTGAGACAGGCAAAGTAATGGAAAAATTCAGTCAAAATGGTTCATGTTCTTGCAAAGCTAGAATGGTACATATCAGACAACCTGAATAAAACAGAACGCTACCAGCCAGACCTATAATTAGAACTGCACAGGAATCAGTTTTCCCATAGCCTCCAACATTTATTTTTTTTTTTGAGATGTGCATTGGCACAAGCCCAAGAGCTTTTAAGGTTTTAATGGAAAAGGAGAACAAACTCACTCCTATTTACTTGGTTATCAGAGAATTCACCTACACCCTCTGTTTCCTGGGGATGAGCCCTGATTATAGGTCTTTACATGAATTTCCATTTTTTTTTCTAGTATAGATGTTTCACTTTGTATATTTATTACCCATTGATCCACAGAAAATCTCTAAATCTCAATACACAAAGATAATCTGGTGTTTTATTCTCATGAAGCTCAATGCTTAAATGCTTTTATGGTTTCTGACCTCAATCTCTAGTCCAGCAGCCAGGAGAGTCCCCTGGACTGCTAAAAGTCCACTGTGAGTCAGGCTGATCATGTACTAAATGAATTCCCAGGCTTCCCTTCTCACTCAGGACTGGGGCTCGCTTTTTTGTGGTTTTAACCAGAAATTTTATCTCTGACATGAGGAATCTTTTCTACACAGTTTTGGCCAAGTCTGAAAGTTCAGCTTCTGACAGATCAGTGCTGTTCCAAAATAATTTGTGAAACAGTTTCTAGAAACCATTGGAAAACAAAAAAAAGTTTTATGAAATCTGTGAGTGTAATGCCAGGGACATGATAGTGTAAAAACTGTTATGTCTGCTTTGGCACCACACACATTACTGCCTCAGTAGAGGTCATTCTGCAGCTTTTTGTTGATGTACCAGAGTGATCTTTAAGAAGCTTAAGTGAGTAAGTAACAACAAAGTTATGCCTGTGAAACCAAACCAGAGCCTGCCAGTGTTCTGTATTTGGCTTGGATATTACAGCTGGCTGCCTGAATTCCTGGCGAAGAAGAAGCCATGAAGATAACAATTTCTACTATTGACCCCAGTGCTTCTACCACTCCCCAAGGTGTGGTGTACTTCTGTTTTGCCCTAAAATTTTCAGGTAAATAAACATTGCAGCATTAGTGTCCAACATACATTAATTATTTAATTTTTCTCTATAGTCTCACAATAAACCAAAATAAATCTAAATCCTTTTTAGTCTGAGAGGAAAACATGCACAGAAATAAGAAAGTCAGGATTGTACAGAAATTGTGAGAGAAAAAAATGAGATTGTTAGTGGCATACTATGTAATAAAGCCTCTTTCCCAGAAGAAACTAAGAATCCCATTAACAGCTGGACAAGCTTAGTAATGCCATGAGTCTCCTCAGAAACAATGATGGTCATTTTGTTTCTCTCAGGTTGCTTAAATACGGTGTAGTATGTTACATGATTTCTGTAACTTGGGAAATCTTGAGGCCTCTGATAGCTTGAATTTAGAGAGTGCATTGCTGACATCTGGTGGAAATATAGTTTAAAAACTGTAAAACTTTAATAAATGTTTATATTGTCACAGAATAATTCCCTTTATATGAGAGTGTTTAGCAGAGTCCGGAAGATTAGAACTGTAGAAATGTGGAAAATGGGAATATGTGATTTATGAAATCTAGAAAATGCGAGCCTTATCTGATGTTTGTTGGTCTGGGATTCTGGGCATGCATTTTTACTGTTTTTTCACTAAAGTCTTTCACAGGTTTTGGGTCTACCTCAAAATAAAGTATGCATGAAGTCTCAAACAACTTTAATGTTTCTAAAGTTGCATCTAAAACGTTTATGGACAGCTCTACAAATTCTATAATAAGAATATAAACATACAACTATATAAGAAAAATGTTCCTTTAGATGAACTTGTATGAATGAATAACTTATCCTGAAAACAGTCATAAAAAAAAAACAAACAAACAAAAAAAAAACCAACCCCAAACTATTTATGTCCCAGTTTAATACTAATTTACATTGGAGAAGGGTGACACGTTTCTTCTTTTATGTTCTTAGTGATTGCTATTCCATCACCATGCAAATAGCAGCTAATAATAAATTATGCTCTTTCCCCTTGCCAAAGCTTCAAAAAGAATATACACATTTTCTCAAACTTCCATGTTTCTTGTTGACAACCCCACTGAAACTGAAAAAAATTTTCTGCTCCCAAAGCTGAGAAAGATCTTTTCTTCACAATCCTTTCACTTAAAGAAGATTCAGAAAAATGCTTGATGAAAAAATCATTATTGAAAATAATTATTTTATATTTTCAAATTACAGAGTTATCAGGAATTGAGACTTTTCAGGTATCTGTGATAAGACAGTTCTTAAAATACTAAAATTCTACATAGTTCTGAATCTTAGAAAAGATGCAAGGTTTTATTTATGTATAGCTATTTGCTGTCAAAATCCCTACATAATATGTTCTGTCTCAGAAGTAGGGTATATAAAATGTTCCCACCCCAGTTTGATCTGTTTGGTAGGGAATTGGAATTTCTTAACTGACATCTGGGTATCACTTATAACCCACACCAAGGAAGCGAGCATCTCTACCCCAGCTGTTTATAGTAGTATTTAATATGAACTGGTTGTCTGCCAGACTCATGAGTAGCTGGAGTTGCGCTGGAATTACAGAAGTTGTGAAATATTTTAAAAATTGGATTTTTACTGTTATTTAGTGGCAAAAGAAAACAATACAGACATCACGGGAATGCAAACAGTTTCAGCAGTGAGATAGCTGTGTTAATGACAGATGTTACTAGGGAGCCTTGTGCACAACAGGGCAGGATGCTGATGGAGAACCAAACCAGCCTGCTGCCAGAAATAAGATGGCAGCAGGTGGATGAATCTTCCCTATACGACAGGCTAAGACCAGCTGTGAGTGCTGGGGAATCTTTCTTCCTCAGAAGAAGGGTAGTCTGCTACATTTCATTATTTTTCAGATTAAATGAAAGCACAGAAGAATGGGTGAGCTGAATTTCACATTGCAAAAATCAAACTGGAATGAATTTGTCTCTGGCGCAGCCCTTCTGGAGCCAATTGAGTTTTGCTAGGAAGGGATCTGGCTAAATGAGTTTGGAGGGAAGGATAAACATTCTTCTTTTATTATCCTACCCTGTACCATTACAGGGTCCTTTCACTTGGCTAGCATAAAAACAATTCTAATGCTAAAATAATTAGAAGGCTAGTATATTTGCTATTTCAATATGAATAGTTCATGACATATGTCTCTGTGGAAACCTTTTGTACATGTTAGATACTGTCTGTCAGCCATATTTTTCTCTAATTCTCTGTGCTATTTTTAATATAATTTTAAACTTTTTATGTACACTCAGTCTGTGCCCCTGCCAAAATGGTATATTACAGGTTACACAGTTAGCAATACCTAGAACTAAGGTTGCCAAGAATCTTCTACAGTATAATACTATTTCCAGTTGCTTATAGCTTTTCTGAACTTTAACAAGATGGGCAAAACATATCTCATGTTTCTATCAAACTAGATCTTAATTTTGACAAGCTTAGCTTTTTCTTTTCTTTTCTTTTCTTTTCTTTTCTTTTCTTTTCTTTTCTTTTCTTTTCTTTTCTTTTCTTTTCTTTTCTTTTCTTTTCTCTTTTTCTTTTTTCTTTTCTTTTCTTTTCTTTTCTTTTCTTTTCTTTTCTTTTCTTTTCTTTTCTTTTCTTTTCTTTTCTTTTCTTTTCTTTTCTTTTCTTTTCTTTTCTTTTCTTTTCTTTTCTTTTCTTTTCTTTTCTTTTCTTTTCTTTTCTTTTCTTTTCTTTTCTTTTCTTTTCTTTTCTTTTCTTTTCTTTTCTTTTCTTTTCTTTTCTTTTCTTTTCTTTTCTTTTCTTTTCTTTTCTTTTCTTTTCTTTTCTTTTCTTTTCTTTTCTTTTCTTTTCTTTTCTTTTCTTTTCTTTTCTTTTCTTTTCTTTTCTTTTCTTTTCTTTTCTTTTCTTTTCTTTTCTTTTCTTTTCTTTTCTTTTCTTTTCTTTTCTTTTCTTTTCTTTTCTTTTCTTTTCTTTTCTTTTCTTTTCTTTTCTTTTCTTTTCTTTTCTTTTCTTTTCTTTTCTTTTCTTTTCTTTTCTTTTCTTTTCTTTTCTTTTCTTTTCTTTTCTTTTCTTTTCTTTTCTTTTCTTTTCTTTTCTTTTCTTTTCTTTTCTTTTCTTTTCTTTTCTTTTCTTTTCTTTTCTTTTCTTTTCTTTTCTTTTCTTTTCTTTTCTTTTCTTTTCTTTTCTTTTCTTTTCTTTTCTTTTCTTTTCTTTTCTTTTCTTTTCTTTTCTTTTCTTTTCTTTTCTTTTCTTTTCTTTTCTTTTCTTTTCTTTTCTTTTCTTTTCTTTTCTTTTCTTTTCTTTTCTTTTCTTTTCTTTTCTTTTCTTTTCTTTTCTTTTCTTTTCTTTTCTTTTCTTTTCTTTTCTTTTCTTTTCTTTTCTTTTCTTTTCTTTTCTTTTCTTTTCTTTTCTTTTCTTTTCTTTTCTTTTCTTTTCTTTTCTTTTCTTTTCTTTTCTTTTCTTTTCTTTTCTTTTCTTTTCTTTTCTTTTCTTTTCTTTTCTTTTCTTTTCTTTTCTTTTCTTTTCTTTTCTTTTCTTTTCTTTTCTTTTCTTTTCTTTTCTTTTCTTTTCTTTTCTTTTCTTTTCTTTTCTTTTCTTTTCTTTTCTTTTCTTTTCTTTTCTTTTC
>NW_020799097.1:11703916-11820304 GCF_003259725.1 Athene cunicularia
TAGTACATGAGTTAGGGAAAACAAATCTTTACTCCTAATCAAGGGAAAGACAAGACTCTACACTTGCAATGAGTATAGCTTTCAGGAAATATTCAGAGATCACAAAGATTAATCTAAAATTATGATAATCCATGAATTTAGAGAATCTCACATTTGAGATGGAATGACTTCACGTTTTCTAAATAAATGAAGTTTAGTACTGAAGGTGCTATATCTGCCAAATATGCCTGGAGTAAAGCAAGATCTGACCTGTTGATGGAAAAGAGTGGCTTATGTTGATCTGTAAGAAATAAATTGTTAGAATTGTGCCCTTATAGGGAAGGAGGGATTAGAAAAAGTCTGAAAAATCTGATGAAACCCAGCTTCATTCTGAATTCCTTTCAGACATGACAGTCCTAAAGCTCAGAAAAATATCCCCAGAAAATACTTTTGCATTAATAGGTGAACATCCAAAAGACTTAACTTGTTGGGTTTTTTTAAGTCAGTAAAGCAAATCTCTGTGGAGTCACCTGAGAGTTCTTAAGATTCCTTTTCTTCTACAGTTTTATTACAAATTACACAAATGAATAGAGTGCTACTGTAAGAGTAATCAAAACTAAATCACACTCAAATATCCACTGACCTAACAAAAATTTAACTGCACACCATTACAGCTCAGTAAGAAACAAACAAGAAGCTAATATTTCCAGGGAAAGCATGATAAATAGGAATGTCTTTTGCCATGTTATAAACTATAACCTGACAAGGAGAAATGACAGAAACAAGAAAAAAGAAATATATGTGTATACATATATCTATAAATACACACACACACACACACACACACACACACACACACAAAGTGTTCAAGTGGTTTGCTGAGAAAGACACCTTTTTGTCACTGTCACCTAGTGCCTTGATCTGTTCCTTATTACAAAAGATCACATCATCTCATCACAGTGCTATTGTCAATGACAGCTGTGGATCACAATTTCAAGGCTATTCCCCTTCCTGTTGTTGCATTGCCACATGATTCTTGGAAAATATAAAAACATGATAGCTGTCTGTTCTGATTCATGCTCTGAATCTGCTGTTTAACGAAATTCCATCATTATATAAGAAACATGTGAATTATAGCAGTGCCAGTGAGAAAACTACTTAACTTTCTCTCCTAACTTTCATAGTTTACAAGAATATGTTTTATCTAACAAAATCAAGCATTGGTGAGGAAAGAGGAAGTTGTAAAAATAAAATGTTTTATATATAGACCACAAGTAAAAGAAGTCTACTGACAATGCCCCATGTGAATATCCAGACAAAAAACAAAACAAACAAACAAAAAAGAGCAAGAATCAAATCACTGCATGATATACTTGAAGCTCCTGCAAAATGGAATTAAATTCTATTGGTATAATATTTTAAAAGTCAGTGTGCCCATTCAATTCAGCACAGTTAATAAATAGGAACTAGATAGCATAATATGAAAGATAAATGTAGACTTGAGGTAGAAGTGAAAAGGCTAAGTTTGTTTGTACAGCTCCTTTTAATTTAAAAAGCTCTATGTTGTGCCAATCATCAGACTGGTGATATCACAGCACTAACCATTAAAAAGCTTGTAATTGAGAAACATCAAACGAGATTATCTAAAGCCAAGCAGCTTTTGCAGGCAAAAGTCTTACTCCTGTTGCAGTGACAAGTTAAATAACACTCAGATCAGAGACAAATAGAAAACATAAGATTTCCGAGCTGTTAGAAAAAATGAGGTCCTAAGTATGACAATGAGCAGTATTAAGAAACATTATAGGTGGCATTGTTAGAACAGCTGGGAAAACTGGAGGAAGTGAATGATTGATATATCAAGGTTATCAGAAGAGAAGAGGAGGATTTGATATAATGAATGATGCAGAGAGAAAAGCTAACCTGCAGAGCTACACAAATTATTAAATGAGAGAAATAAGAGTTGAAAGATATAAGAAGAGTCAAGCAAGATTTGGACACAGATTAGAAAAAATAACTCAGAACAAAAAGAACTCAAGAGGAAGAGGAGAAAAACAAGTTTTATTAAAGATGAACAAAAAAGCAAACTCATTTCAATAGAAGGAGGAAACTGTTAGAGCAAGGCCAGCTGTGGTGCCATTCCCAGAAACATGTACCATTTCTGCTGAGAATACCAGCCAGGAAAGACACATGCCCTAGAAAAACAGAAAGTTTTTAAAATTCATTAACTTTCTGATGAGAATTTCATACATATGTGCCGTATTGCCTCAGAAGAGACATTATATAACCTTCCTTCTCCTTTGTGATCATGCTCATTTTCTAGTGGCCATCAAAGGTTACCATTTATGTGAGCTGCTTGAGAAAGTATCTGAGTCAGGGACATCAGTTTCTCCTGTTAATAAAATGTCTGAAGATGTACCTGAGATACTGCTAGGGAGTGTTTGCCTTCAGGTACTACCTAAAAAACAACTTGAGATTCTATAATATTGGAAAGCAGCTACACTTATGATCCTTAACAATTATGCAGTGCAATTAAAAGGTTAATTGTACGTTTGATGTATCAGAAGAAAAATCTATGGAAGCATTTTAAAGCATCAGTCCTTCTTATAACTCCCTTGTCCTTTCTATTACTTTTAAAAACATTTCAGGAGTGTCTGATGTAAGTGTGATGCCTCTAGGGGTCTCATGATATCTGTGGTTTGAGACCTTCACTAGTTGTGAACTATTAAGTAGCTTACAGACATCTTAATTTTGTCTTTTCACACATCTGAATGCATTCTAACCGGAAACAAACTGTCTCATCATTGTTATTCATCAGTTGGCAGGTCCTTTGCAGAGAGAAGGAAGGAAGGAAGGAAGGAAGGAAGGGAGGGAGGAAGGAAGGAAGGAAGGAAGGAAGGAAGGAAGGAAGGAAGGAAGGAAGGAAGGAAGGAAGGAAGGAAGGAGATAGAGAGTACTTCTCAGAAGCTCAAGTCCTGATTAGTATGAATACATTGATTTTCTCTGTACCTTTCAAGTTACATGATCCTCAAAAAAACCCAGAAGGTGAAATGTGTAGGTTCAGTGTTACCTCCACAGGATGAGGTGACTACTTGGTACAGCTGGACGTTTAGAACTTGTATAGATTCTTCATCAAAAGAAGTTTTTAAACTGACATTCAGTACTCTAGGTCAACTCGATTTATTAGGATAAACACAGGAATTAATTTTGGGAAATATTACAGTGTATGTCCTGCAGAAGATAATTAAATTTATCACTTCTAATACCCACATCTAGTCCTGGAGCTTAAACATTTTCTAACTGCACAACACAGTCACAGTGATGTTGCATAAAGTTTAAAAGTGAATGCAAAACAACCACAGGAAAGACTAGCCTACAGTATTGTGCCCCAAATCAGTCATGCTAAGTTCTGCGGCCATGTGTCTGCTTCCTCTTTCAGAAGGCATCTCTGTTAATTCAGAAGTCCAAGTTCAGATAAATCAATTCTCACTTAGATTTAAGATGCATTGGTATAGGTAATATTGCTACTGGAAGGAAATATGAGACAATGTCAATTACGTAAAAATAATTCCTCTTAAGATTAGGTCTAACCAGTGTTTGTAAGAACAGTTCAGTCATTCTTTCTGTAAAAGAATTTCAGGGCATATCAGTCCTGTTTCTCTTACAAAGGTGATAACATTTTAAGAAGAGGGTTATTTCTTTCAGATTAATTACTTTATATGTCCCTTAACTAGATGATGCTTACTCTTTATCTACTATGTTAAAGATACTTACTTCTGATCTCACAGCAGCCCAAGGGACCAATACAAGCAAAAGAGACTTTCTTAACTCCTGTGTCAACCTCATGATTTGGCAGAGATTTTAAACATTTTGAATCTGAAAACATTATTTTTTCCATTTTCGAAGAATATATGTTCCTGTAAATGTGAAACATTTCAGCAAAAAAGGGTATAAAGAAAACCTTCAGAATTATAAATTATGAATGAAGTATCTGGCAAACCTCATCTTTTTATTTTGTTAAGATTCTGTTTCAGGAAGTAATCTTTTTTTCTGTGAAGTTAATATGTTACTCACAAATGAAATAGTTTATAGAAATGTGTCTTGTTTTTAGGAAAAACCTTTGAGCTTTGCCACTGTTCAGAATCTGTCCATCTTTCAGATATTTCTATTTATCATTCATGGCTTCTCAGAGACTGCCAGACATTTTTTGACTCATAGTGTGATGTGGTATGTCAAAATCTACAGTCTTGCATTCAGAGAAAACCAAATCTCAAAGGGCTGAACAAGCTAAACATATTGAAGCTCTCTGTAAAATGCACCTATACTGCTCAATCAGGAAAAAGCATTACCACAATGTTTTCCACTTTTACTCTGAATATTTAGATTTTTTTAAAAAGGGAGGCAAAAATCCTTTTACCACAGTTCCACCTGATTCTAAAGCAGGTGATCATTTTGCCTAAACTGAATTGAGAATTCTCCATTTTGTGTTGTGGTATAGCTGAAGATAAATTTTCTGGGTAAGAACCTGAAAATAAGTGATTTTTCCAATACTGTGAAATACTTACTGTGTTTTTGTTATTAATCTTTTCCAGCAAGTCTGAAGGAACAGAAATTCATACCCAAGAAGCTACAATTCTGCTTTTTGGGATATCCAAACATCCTTTAGCTCTTGAAGCACATCTCATGTTAGGTGCTGGAGTGGGACTCAAGCACTTGAGCCTTTCTATTCCCCAGCACAACTGTGCTAAATCCACTGGCAAAACAGTTGACTCCTTCCCCATATGGTTTCTGTCCAACATCAGAGGTGATCAGCCTGGATCCCCTTGTTGAAGTAGGCCTTGCCATAACACATCAGAGACCCTACTATTCTTGCTAGAGCAACAGCATTTGTATCTCTCCAAGTTCACTGTCTCCTTACCCGGCAGAAAGTACCTGAAGAGTATGGCAACTCAGGTTTGTGCTGTCTTTGTGATAGACAAACAGGGAGGCTGAAATCTTCCTCCCGTTTCCCACTTCCCTACCTGTGAGTGCTGAACAGACAAGACAAATTAAGCTGCCTTGTACATTAAGCAGTGCTCGGGTACAGATGTGGGCTCACTGTACCCTTAACTGGTTAAAATGGTGCCCAACACGGTTCTGGCCTGGGGTGATTAACAGAGTAGGAGAAGTTATCAGTCTAGGGGTTTGCAGGCCACAGAAATACCTGACAGAGTTTGTATGTAGCCACAATATGCTGAAGGCAAAGAGAACTTAGCAAGTATAGACATGGTCAGACTGGGTCTGCTGGGTCTGCGAGACACGGAGCAGATCACAGCATTCCCTACAAGCACAGCTATAGCCATAAACACCAATGCCCAGAGAAGTAATAAATAATGCCTAGGACAAAGGACAGAAGAAAATAGTAGGGCCCAATATCTTCAAGCTTGTAACCTACTTCTTAACCAGCTAGCCAATGATTCAATTCAAGGGGCTGAAAACTTAAACTTGATGTTGATAAGTATCAATACCTCAGGGATGAGCTGATTTTTTTCACAGAGAATAACACTGGATTTAAGGTACCACAAAATAATTGTTTTAAATTAAATTAAAAAATAAATCATAAACATTAAAATTTTTAATTTCCAAAGAGCAAATTTTGACAAACAGCGGAAACTAGGCAGTTAACTCAGCTGGACCTGAATTTGATACTTGAATGTAAAAGCCTTAAAGTCAAAGGTGCAAAACTTATCACGAAGCTCTGTCTCAGAGAGGAAAAAAAAAAAAAAGGAAACTTTCAGGAAGTGATTCCAGATCTGACCAGATGAATAGTCACAAAGAAAAAAAAAAAGGATATTAGAAATAAGCAGAGTGCCTACACTGATTAGGGGAAAAATGACTGATCATCAAAGAAAGCTGCCTTAGAGGCCAAAAAATGTGGAGTTAAAGTGAGAATAACAAAGAGTCAAGCTGAGTTAGACCTTGAAAAGGATATTAAAACACATAGCAGAAGATTCTTCAGCCATGTGAATAAAAAAAACAAGAGTGGAAAAATAAGTAGGGCCAGAATGTAGTGAGAATAGAGTAGAAATTAAGAATAAATCAAGTATAGGCTGAAAACTGAATTATGCTTTAGCTAAGATTTCAAGGAAATAGCAAAGATTTTTAACATGGGGAAAAAAGCAAGGATGGGGAAAAAAGGTATAGAAATGGAAACCAGTCAAGGTAGAAGTACAGTCTGAGGTGTCTCATGTTTTTCAGGAGGGGAAAAGTGGAAAATAAGTATAATTCAAAGAGGGAATTGGCAAACAAAATTCCAAGTGAAGCAGCAGATATTTTTAATAAATTTATAAAATCTGTTTGGTACCTAATATTTGGAGACACGTGTCACAAACGCAGTAAAGACGCTGGTGTGAGAAAGTGGTCTGAACAACTGCAGGCCACCTAGATTTTAGTTCAATAATCTGATGTCTCAAACCCAAATTTTGAGTAAAAGAATTAATAAAGGTATGGAGGTTAATTACTGAAAAAATTATCTAAGGTATTATAAACTAAGCATAAATTTTCTTTTTTTAAAATAAATGAATTTACAGAGAGAGAAAATGAGGCAAATATAAACTTTCTGGACACTGGCGAAAACTTTTAATGTGGTGGTCGTTGAGAGATTATCGGCAAAGTCAGAGAAGATGGGATCAGTAGATGAACTGCAAAGCTCCTTAGGATTTATCCAGAAAGGGCACTAGAGCAGCTGGCACTGAAGGAAATCCAGGTTGGGAGAAAATGGCTTTGTTGCTTAATGATCATTTTGGAGATGGAACATTAATGTTTCCATTAATGACTTTGATACAAGAGATCTGACCTGAAGCCTGTCAGAGGCGCAGAATTAGAAGACAGTAAATATGGAGGAACTGGGTGATACTGAGAATGGTAGGATTGTGCTGGGATTCAACAAGATAAAAAATACATTTTGGGGTGTGGGGGTGGTGATATGAAGACTTTATCAGTCGGAAAATGCTGAGGTGATGAAGAATTTCACCATATGAATGCTTTGCAGGATTACTGCCAAAATTATGCAGAGGTAGGCAAGAATTAGTGGCATTTTACAAAGCACTAATGAGATGTTGGATGTAATCTTGCATACCATTCTGGTAACCCATACCGAGGAACAATGGGTACAGAAAAGGACTACTGGTACTATCAGAGAATAAGGGGGTTATCTAATTTGTCATGAAAGCTAGTTCAGCCTGGCAAATGAAAATCTAGAAGTAATATGATTACATTCTATAAATACATCAGAGAGATAAATACCCCAGAAAAAGAACAGTGATTTAAACCAAAGCATGATGCTGGCACAACAACAAAAAGGTATAAATTGGTCCCTGAATAAATTCAATCTGGAAATCAGAAGATTCTTATCTGTTACAGCAGCGAGACCCTGGAACAGCTTTGCAACAGGAACCGTGGAAGCACAAAACTAAACACTTTCGAACTGGAGTTCAGAGCTGTATTCCAAGTGCACTGGCACTTTATTTGCATGTAAGATTACCAGTCAGGTGGCCTACTTGGCAGATAATTTCTACATGATGTTTATCATCCTTTTATATATGTGTATATTCATATACATGTTTGTACATGTGTGTATATATATATATATATATATATATATATGCATCTTCACATTCACACACACATTCACAAAATTCCAAGGCAATTCCTTTATTTACTACGTTGCACCAAACCCCAGGAAAATTATACAAATCAGTAAACTGATTATTGGGATTACCACAAGGCGATTTCTGCTTGTGAAAAGCTAGAACAATTTATGTGCTTGAAATCCCTAGGGAGCAGTTACAAGCTGTGAATGCAGGAAATACTTTTGGGCTCTTGTTAGTCCCTGAATGACAAAAAAGGATATGCTGATGGGAGATGCTGACTTAATTCAATATTGCGTGCTGCCTCTGGGCAATTAGAAAGCACAAAGCTGCTTCTTTGAAACAAAGTAGACCCAAAGCTTTTGATTTTTATATATTTTCTATTAAAAACAGCTATTGTCACTATAGGAAACATGAAAATCTAAACAGCAGGAACAGCAAGGGGAATACAAAAACCCAAAGTCTATTTGTCTTCTTCTTAAGCTAGAAGTCATTCTGTACTCAACTGGATGCAGCTGCAGTGTTGATACAGGGAAAATCAGCAGAGCAATGCTCTTGTTGTTTGATCCTAATACTGCCATGCATAAAGCAGAAATCATAAGGGTTGCGTGACTGTTAAATTCACTCCCAACATCATTCCCTGCTGATGAAATCAACTAGCATGGAACAGCTCGTATCCATACCACTGAACTCTCTTACCCTCCAGAACAGTGTTGTGGCATCCAAAGTGACTATTCAGAGGGCTCCCTGGCCAACCCTAACTCCCACGCCTCCCCAGGAATTGTTTGGGAGAGTGCTTACTGACCAGGGTCAAAACCATGCCAAGGACTCTGCTAACAATTTAACAATATATATGACTGACTGACTTCCAGTACCCCAGGAATGCTCTCTGGAGCTGTTTAATTTACGAGTGCAGATATAATCATGGGGTACTGTTGCCCCTTGTTTCCTTGATCCCCTAGTAAATCTACCCCAGCAACAAAGACAATGTGGAGGCCAAATCAGAAAAGCAGTATTAAATAATTTCCCCAACTATTACTTAAAAAGGTAGAATTTTTCTACAGTGCAGCAATAAGAAAATCATCTGGATCCAGCATGCCGAGGAAATGCATCATATCTGAAACTTCAAGAGACCTCTCTACAGATGTCTGACCAAAAGGGGTCAAACTCATTCAAAGCCTATAGAGAACGGATTAGGGCCTTTGACTGATGAGAATATCCACAGCACATGTTACAGCTGAGGAGCCTTGCATGCCTTCCGTGGCTCATGTTAGGCTTTTGGATGGGTCTGACTACATGACTATTTGGTTTGCATGTGTACACATTGGGCACCCAAGCAAAGAAGCAATGAAATGGAATTGATAAGCCTTTTTCATTTTTCATTAAAGAAGGTAAAGAACTGAAACTAACAAACCACTTCCTGGCTTTGGACAAGTCCCCATGGTATGGATGACAGTGGACAGCTGTGATGATGGCAGCCATGGCAATGGCAAAGGGGGTCACAGGAGAGAGAGGATGCTCACCTGTAAGCCTTCATCCTGCTGCAGGTGATCTTTGCTTGTGTGTACCCTTCCTGTGTAGTGAGTGTAAGGCCAGCCAGAAAACAAAAATATATTATTCTTTATCGTTTCCACAGAGTTCAATGTGACTCGTTTAGGTGCCATCAGAGCTGCTGCTTTTGTTGTGAGTGCTGTACCAGTTGTTTAAGTTTGCTATCTCAAGGAGAGTGAACATTATTGTATGTCAAAGGCTTTAGGTAAAGTCTTAAGATAACAAGGCTCCATCTAAGCACCATTTAAGATGAGACAGTGTTTCCTTTGTCATGCCCCACATTTTTTCCATTTTTCCTGAGGAAAATCTTTCAGTGCTAATTTCTACTGTGGCTTCAAGACCCCTCCTTAATCTCTGCCAATTCTTTTGTGTTCCCTCATAGGACACACTGCTATGTCCTTGCAAAGATACATTTTCTTCTCCAGCTTGCTCTCTCTAGAAGTTGTATGTACTGAGGCTTTGTAGGCTCAGTAGATACTCTGGTGTTTATTGGAGTGCTGGGGAGGTTAAAAGGTTCTTTATCCTAAGTGCTGACACTGTGCATTTCACGCTGAAAAATAAGCAGCTAAGTCACATATCTTTTGAATTATTTACTGGAAATAATAACAGAAAAATCAGTGAGTAATGAGCAGAGGCATGCATTTCAAGTGTTTTCACTCTATTCCACCACTGCATCTCAGTCCAAGATCAAGGACAACTAGAAAAACCCTAAGAAGTTTTCTTAGCACTGCTCCTAGATGGAGATACAGGAGAGTCAAGCACCTAATCTTTCTGTCTGTGTCTCAAGATACAGGAGAGTCAAGCCTCTGGCTTGCTGATGATTGGGACAAATGATTTCACATTTTCATTATATGATATGTATATATTATCAGATATGAAAAAAAATAATGGAGCTTTTGTACAGCAGTTTGGTATCTATAAATGCAAATGACACTAAAAATTAAAGATGACTACTTACATTGCCATTATACTTATTTTGCCAGTAAAGATAGCTTCTGACTGAAGGAGTTTCTGGGATTAACTCACTTGAACTGTTCCTTACACTGTTAGTGCATATAGGAGCCATTTTCCATATCTTGAAGAAGAAGGAGAAATACCTGTTCATAAACAAAAAAGTACATATCCTGTTCTGGTTCAAAACCCACTTCATGTCGAATAAAAATAACATTTACACACAAAAGAAAAAAAAAAAGTCTCTTTCTCCTTCCTGATAAAAATGATTACATCAGAGTCCTGTTACAATTGTTTGAGAATTTAGGGAAGCTAGTGATTATTTTTCTGTACTCTCTCCAACTAAAATGTTGTGTTCTTCACAAGTAGTCCTTTTCCCATTGGTGTGAATCCCAAGAGTGCATTAAATAATACACTTCTAGTTGTAAAACAGATGGAAAAGTTTTTAAAAAGGTGCCAGGTTTATTTATGGAAGCATGAAATTGAATTTAATAGGAGAATTTTGCCAGTATGAAATGTGAACTCTCAAAACAGGAAGTGGATTTTATTGCTTATTTATTTTATTACCGGATCAGCTGCCCAGAACTGTAGAATCCTTCCTCTCAGGAATTATTTACTTTCCAACTCTGAACCAGAACATCTTGACCATCAGTTGTTACATCTTCTGGCTGCCAGATTCTCAACTATAAACATATGTGGTGCTGTCTATCTCAGATGATCTTCCTCAGATTTATATAGAGAACATTTTAGATTTATTTCTTGATTCAAAACAATATGAACTGAACTGGCTAAGCCAAGGGAAAGAGAATTTCCTTTAGCTCTTGATTACTCTTTAATTAATAATAGGCTATTTCTTGAAAGGGCTTATGGCATGTATTTATCGTGCGTAAAAGATACAGGAGCTAAAAGTCAATGGGCATATTACTTCTTTTCCTCTGCACCTCCAAGGGATGCCTAGTGAAAGAACAGGTGCTGTTCAGCTTCCAAAAGGTGAACAGCATTTCAGAAAATTGCACAGGGAGTGTCGCATGTTTTCTGGGGACAGACTGAGCTACTATACCTGGATGGAGCTGAGTAAGGCTGTTGACAGCTGGAGCCAGTCTGTAAACCTCTACCTGCCTATTCTCTCCTTTTCCTGTACATATGGCCAGAAAGTAGAGGTATTTGGGATTGTGAGCAAGCCTCCATTTTCAGTCAAGATAAAACTGTGATAACCTGGTGAGATCACATTCTTTTAAAAAATCTATGGAAATATAATTTTCAGGATATTAGGCTGAATGGATGAATATAATTTTTTATCTCCAAGGAACTGGATGCTGCAGATGCTCATATTTGCTGTAAGACAGTTGCATCTTGCAGACTTCATTAAGAAATGATCTCAAAAACCCCTTTGGTTTTTGCTACATATAAGAACCTCTGAGAAGGACAAATGTCTGCAATGGCACCTTTTACCCAGAGAAACTGAGGCTCAGACAGTCCTCCCTATCACAGTGTAAGCCCATGTTAGAGCAAAACTTGGAGCTCCATTACCTGAGGTCCTGGTCCTGTGCTTTGTCCAGTGCCACAATGCCCTTGGGCAGAGTGCTAACAAAAATCTGTTGTGTGCCTGTGCAATGTGGATTTGTGTTTAACTCAATGCTGGCACTCATATACACTCACAACTTTCCATTTTATGCAACAGCACTAAATGTTTTCAGCATGAAATTCATGCATGTGCAGTTTTGCATGGGAACTTGAAAAAAAAAAGTGACAGCCTTGATCTTGCTGCTCTCAGTTTACCAATTATGGATAAAGATTGAAGGCAATGTAGAACATCATGGTCACGATCCAAATCCCATGTAACAAAGACATGGCTACAATAGGCTTTGCAGAAGGCATTAAATCTCTTCAGAGTTCATGAGACTTCCTTATGCCTCACATTTGTTGTACTGTTGTCTCTTAAGATTATTAAATTATTTATAACTGCATCACACCTTGTAGTAACTCTCCCCAGGACAAAGACATGTTTCCAAGACAGACAGAGATTCTGGGATACAAATGCCTGGATATTTTGAGGGCTGATGGCATGGTTTGTAGAAACAACTTCTTCAAAATAAATTTTTTTCTGTGTTTGTGTCACTGTTTGTGAAATTTGTGTCTTCATAAACAATTTGACCTAAACATTTGCTAAAAGGAAAACAAAAGAAATTTCACCATGTAAAAGAAAGCTCACTGTTTTAAGTTCCGGCTATTAATGATATTGTGAAACTCACGAGTTTTGCGAGACTTCATATTAAGCATGTGTGCCATTCATCAACTTCATTAATATGTCACAAGCATGACTTCTGACATATATCAGAACCAATTAAGCTTATTTTTGTCCTTTTTATTTCTTGAAGACAGATTGTTTGAGTTCAGAAGGGCATACAGTATCTAGCAGATCTGGTAATTCATTCAAATATGGGAGTAAGGCTCTTCTTTTAGTTCTAGCCAAAATTCCTGCAAAGTTTTGTACAATGGGTTTGAAAGCTCTTATGCATTTAAAGAAAATCCTTTCAACTCACTCTGGAGTCCTGCTTTATGTTTCATATAGCTTTGAACTTATTACCTCTTCGCAATGTCTTGGAACATTAGTTTGGGAGCATTTAAAGCTAATGATTAAATGTATAGTGAAACAACACTTTGATGTTGCCAGAAGCAATTAATTTTCCCTATTTATACACAAAAGCTTATAAAAGACTGTGTTATGACAAAAGAAATGATTCAGTGAATTCAAAGTAAGTTAACCGAATTTTAAAGGATTGTTACTACTTGGTGGAAAAAAGGTATCCATCAAGCCTTATCTTAAGTCAGAAAGCTGTGATTAACTTATGGAGTTTTGAATGCTTTTAAAATTAGGGGAAAAAAAAAATTGTGAACTACAGAAAACCAGCCTATAATGGGTTCATTCAGAATGCACCTTTCATTGAAAATAGCTTACTGGGTGTAGATAAATGGAGTTTATGAGCTTACAGAAGTCATTGAGAGAGACCACATTTACACATAAGTAGCCTGACTATTGTATGTTCTCTTCACAGATGCCTGTTGAAGTTCATTAACAAATGGAAAAATGTGCTGTATGTTTTTACTCCTACATTTTTATAGGCAGAGCATCTCACACTTCATTGAATCCATGTGCTGGAGACAACAGACATGATTAGAATATAAATCACTCAGAGCCGGGGACTGGAAGTCAGGTTCTGCAACTTCTAAAGTTCGTTCTACCTATGAGTGGGCATACCATCCTTTTACTTCACCGGTAGCCATGCAACAGAGGAGGGACATCACACATGCACACGCGCGCACACACACACACACATGTATGTCCCTATATATATCCATGCATTCTAAGACTGGACGTGCTTAAACAGGACAGAATCATACACTTTCACCCATCAAAAAATTGTGAAAATGGAAAAAATGCAAGAGAATCAAATAACCAAGGAATTAAGAACTTAAAGATGGTGTAGTTTTATGCAATGTAACTAATTTTTCAGTTTCCACTGAACTATAGAAAGTTGGAATTTCAGGCTAATTCTTTATCTTATTTGTCAGTTTAAGAAATATGTTTGTTACACTGACCAAGAGATACACAAATTCTAAACATGATCCTTCACAGTAAAATTTCTAAACTGATAACAGTGGGAGAACTAGCTATCAGGAAGGGAAAAAAAACCTGCCATGCTTTTTCCCAGGAGTCAGCCCCAAACTTTTCTGGTAGTTCATAAACTGAAGGCAATAATTTGGCTTTCCTCCTTGTCTCCCTTCCCCCTTCCCCTTTATCGCCTGTTAGTCTCTTCAGAATAAAGCAATGAACTCCTGGCTTTTACAATGAGTTAAAACTATTTGACGAACAGAGCTTAGATTGTCTAACACATAGATTGTTTGCAGACCTCCAGAGCATTTAGGAGTATTATTTTTACTTGAGAAGTTACACAGTGCTAGCAAGAACTTTTTCATTGAATGCCAGGATCCCAGCGAAGAAAAACCCTGAAGGTTTTTAGAGTTCAGTTCAGTTGTATTTGAGACATGCTCGGGAATGCAGTACCTCTGTATAGGGATGGCAGATGTGTAGTTCCCACAGAAAGTCTATCTGTCCCAGCAGAAGCCAGAAGCGGAAAGATATGTCTGGTCATCTCAAATACCATTGGGCACCTAGATTTAGGTGAATGAGTTGTGCTTTAGATATATTGGTAATCAACAACTCTGTTATGGTTCTCCTTAAGCTTCATAAGAGCATACAGTGTTTTGGGGACATGAGGAAGAATTATCTGCAGAAAAGTGTGACACAAAACAAACCAACCGACTGCATAAATATCCAGAGGGATGTCACAAAAAACAATAGTTACTTTTCACATTTCATTCCATCCAGTGGACTTTCCAGCTCTGAATTAGGCACCCATACTGTGTATAAAAGTGATTAAAAAAGTGCATGACTGGAAACAATCTGAACAATCACAATCTAATTAACTGATTCAAGTGAGAACAATAAGTAGCCAATAAGAAATACTGGGAGAGAAACCAGGCATCTGCCCGTAAGTCTTATCTCTAAAAACCAGATAGATGCTAAGCCCTATTTTTGATAATTAACTGGAAATAATATCTCTAGATCAACTTGTAGACATGAAAGAGCATCTACTTTGCTGTTAATGGACAAATGCTTTAGGCTTTTGCCTAGAAGGTGTTGTCAGTTTTAATATAATCTGTCTGATCATAAAAGAAGTTTAAATTTTGTTCTTATTCATAGAGAACTCTGAGTCACTACACTGTTAGATATATTTGGTCTCTTTTCTAGAAAATGTTTCATTTTTTGCTCTTTAAATGTTGCTAAGCAAGAAACCAACCCTCTTTGGGGTTCTTACCTAAGATGAGGGTGAGTCAGGCTCTAGTTTTACTTCACTGAATATTTGATTATTTATTCAAAATGGAACAGCTTCAAAAATATTTTCCTTAAAAATGTTCAAACAAATCATCTTGACATTTCCAATCTTTTTTTTTTGGCTGAAACAATTGGTCAAATCTGGTACAAATTTGCAGATAGTTTCCATCAACACGAAAATGCATTTTTGAGCAAACAAAGAATTCTTCCATAAAAATTGCCTGGCTCTAATCAGGACTGAGGCAATTTTGCACATGCCAACCAGCAGAAAATTAGGTATTGGATAAGCAAGAGTGGTGAGAATCTGGGTTCTACCTAAATCCTCTTGTGGCCTTAGTCCAAAATGATTAGCCCCAGGTCAAACAGAAAGCCTGTAGTGAATCAAGCAAATTAAATCCAACCCTCCTGAGCTATAGGATAATGTGCTAGTCCCAAGACCTCCCTTCTTGGAGGCTGGAAGGGAGGAGGTTATTAAATATAAACACAAAGTAACATCCTGCTCTACAGAGGCCCAAGGCATGATGTTCTGGAGGAGAGACAGGGGGTTATACATGCCCCCAGCTGGACCTGTTTCAAGGGAACCACAGCAACCGCCTCTGCCAATGCCAGGAGCTGTCAATGTCCCTGACCAGCAGGCTACAGTTGGAAGGCCCCTAGGAGGTGTCCTGTTAAACTAAAGGGTAGTGAGTTGTAGCTTTAACGAGACTTATTTCCTTTAAGACATTGTAGAACAGAGTAATCCTCAGATTTATTTTGATTAGTAATCTGGATACCTTCTTGGCAGTGTTTATTAGATCTTAATGTAGCTCAGTTGGAAAGCCAGATATTTTGCTTTCTTCTCCTTTGAATTACGGACCGTTATTGTCTCTGTTAATGAATCTGGATAATTTTAACTGTCAGATTCTAATGTAACTCGCTGAATAAATTGATTGAATTGAAGTTGAACCCACCTCTGTGTTCAAGCTAAGAATGAGCCTGAACAGAAGTCTCCAGAGTTTCCTAATATTTCAGGGAGTTTATTAGTGGAAAACTGATTTTGAACCACTGAACCTAAAGCGACTGCATAGTTTTGGTTTCATACTTATGTCAAGTCAAAAAGAGATTAAACTCCCACTGCAGCTCACATGTGACCCAAGGTGAATAAAATTACATCTGAATATTTCAGGGACAGCTATCACTGTCCCTGGAGCTGATCTTTCATTTTATCTTCCTCCACCTTTTGAAATACTTTAAAAAAAATAAAATTAAAAGATTGGAGCACCAATAACTGAAAACTGTTTTTCATTTCTAAATCATTAGAAATCTAGTGTTGAGTCAGTGTCTTAGAAAAAAATTGAAACATGTTTATGTTGCAGATAATAATTTAAATTGCCCTCAAAGCAGAAATTAATGCAGGAAATCTTAGTTCTCAATAACTGCACTCTTCTGAAAAGTATTGCCCCTATGTCCATTCATTTATTAGATCTGTATACATTTTCTCAGTAATCAGAGAAAATGCTCCCCACCCTTTGTAATAGCACACACAATTATATAGGATGTCTTGGTGATCTTTAGTCTTTCAGCCACAGATTCTGAGGTACCAGTGAGAGAGGGACGAAGGCTGGGAAGTTCGGTATACAGATCACACTCCTAAAAAAAAAATTATTTGTTGATAATTTCACTGTCTGTGCTAAAGTGATAAATCACATCAAAAAGCACCATGTGGGTGATTCTGGTAGTAACCTGGTTTATCCTGGAGATGGGTTTTGGATTCCTGTAGGAAGTCAGCAACCAGACATGCAGCACCACACATGGACAGCTGTGTAAAAGCATACCAGGACTTAATGAAGGTGTCAGAGACATTGCATTTGGCTAGGGTATGTTCAGATGGCAGAATGAAGATTCATAACCAACAGTCCTACAGCAAACACCACTGGTTCAATTGAAGTGGACCATCTAATTAATTAATCACAGCCAGTTGCAGATTTATTTGTTCTTTCTCTACTCTCACTGCTAGAAAATGGCTGTTCTGCTGAATCTGAGTTCAGGTATTGACATGAGCAACCACAGAGATCAGCCCCTAGGTGTTCTGATGCAAGAAATAATTCTGTGGGCACTCAAGACATGAACGTCCTAATCTAGGAATAAGGCTTTTTAAAAAAGGATTTAACTAATTTTCTAATTAAAGAGAAACTTGGGTCCAGTCCATCAAGATATTATATTAGGGAAGAATCTGAGGAGACATCTTCCTGATGGGGGAGGAACTGAAGTAAATCTGATAGCAAACAGTTAATAAGTCACAACTGCAGCCCCCAGAAGTGCAAGTCAGTGATGGAGACAGAGCTCTCCAGCTCCTCATGGCAGGTAGGAGAGATCTGCATTTCAGAACTGCCTCAACGATTCACACTGGCTTGGTCCTGCCTTCCCTGAGTAAAACCGCTGGCATCAGAGTGATCATAGTGTTGACCATCATAAACTGAAGGCCTGGCTGGGAACTGTTACCCATATTTGGTTGATTTTCTACCAGTAACACTAACGTTATTTCAGAAACTCAGAGGTTTTCATAGGCATTAGAGCACTCTTTTTTGCTAACATCAAAACACAACTTTACTGGTTTATTCCAGCATCATCTGTGACAAGCATGGTGACAGGACTTTCAGGAACAGCTGAGGACAGCTTACAAGAATTAGTCTTTATCTTGTCTTTTACACTTTACTTTTCAAATTAGCATATTAATTTTCTACCATTTTAAGTACATTAAGAAATTAAAATATAATTTTTATTGTCTACAATGATGGATCATTTTTGTCACATTTACAGCAACATTTAATATGTTGGCATGGTTACCTTTTGCTTCATTGCTAAGCATAAACTCTTTTTGCAAGCTATCCAAGTAATCTAATTGAACAAAAATAACCTTCCTCCTTCCCATCCCCTTCTAACCAATGCACTTCCTCACAAAATCTTTCTGGGACAGTTTCTACATTTTGATTTATCTGCAGCACACTTCATTTACAGCGAGCAAATTTCTTATTTCCTGAATTTCTCCCTCATAGCTCAATAGATCAATACTGCAGAACTGTGTTGGACTGAAATCAAAGCTCCTTTCTGCTTAAAGATCAGGACTGGCACTTTTGACAGGATTGTGTTTGAAGTTAAGACACTTAGATTTAGAGATAGGATTAAGTTCAATTAATATATTAACATATATTTCCTTATATAGGCTATACTATGTGTAGGTATAAAACATAGGTTTTAATCTTATTATAGGTATATATTCTTTAATTCGGGAACTATGTAGTATTGCACCTATTCTCTAGCCGCTTCTCTAAGAGAATATGGGTCTCCTGTAGGCACCTTGTCATATCTGCTGGCATGATATGTAGATAGCTTGGATAAGTTAGGGTGTCCCAAATGGCACTAGGTTTCTGCTTAGAGTTCTGAATCCTGTCACAGGTGTGTGTCTACATCAGGGGTCTATTTTTAGATGAGATTTTCTCCAAACTCCGCTCACTGTATTGACTTAATCTCCACAGACTATAATGAAAATGTTTATATTCACAGATTAATCCTACATGATGATATCTAAAGTGAGATGCTTTACTTTCAGACTGCATACTGCCAGTAGAGACTTTAAATTTAATATTTTCTCTTGACGATGGTGCATAGGAAACAAGAACATGCCAGTCTATCCATCCCAGTAGTACCTGTGCTCAGTCATTGGTTGACAATATCTGTGTATGGAAGAAGCTGACAATTCATCTTTTGAAAAGAGAAATCAACTATTAAACAAGTTCCAAAACCAGTTTTGACTCCTGATATAAACTGTGGAGTCCGGTCACCCCCTGAAGAAGAATAAGAGGGAGCCTCAGTAGTAGTCCTTGATGGCACCTGTCATGACTTCTTGTGCTCTGAGCACCATAGTGGCAGCAGCCCCTTCTGAGGAGAAAGGTAAGACAGGAAAAAGTGAAAAGGAGCAATTTCTTTTGTGAAAAGACTTGATTAAAGGCAGGATAAGATGAAATACAGCATCTGTTGGGAAAGGAGGGAGCCTTCTGCTGGCAATGTAAATGTGGTGATGGATCAGGGAGCTTTATGTTTGTGAATTTATATCACTAATTAAGTGCTGCTGAAGTGGAGACAGGCATTTGCATTTCTCATTCAGGTCCTCATGCCTGGGTCTGTCTATCAGAAAGGCAGGACTGGATACCATTGCTCCATAGCAAGTCTCTGTTGTGAGCTGCGAGGGGATTTGTTATGGGATGCCTTGAGCTACACATTTGGTGTTTGGGTATCTGCAATGCTTGGCAATTAGGAACTGTTCTATCTATACCTTCAAGGTGTTTCACATGTTGCATTATTAGAAAGCTGGAGTCACAGCAAAGTTCCTACTGATGCTCAGGATTTGGACATGTACTGTGCTGTGGGTGAAATTCTTGAAGCAAGCTCTTTATAGCTGGGAGTGGCAGAGGGGATCTGGAATGCTTGCAGCACTTCTTGGGAACATCTGTGCCTGAGTGATAGGAAGTCTAATATAATAATTTTTGAGCCTCCAAAAGAAACCTACAGGTTTTATGAGAGACATCTCAATAGTTTTGGCCTGCAGTGAGGAAACACTCCTGAGCACTGCTCAGAGGCGTCCTGGTACAGCACCTCCTGAGGAGTCACCTCTGCTCTGAGACCCAGAGGTCTCAAGATTCTCTGCAGTCCTAATCCTCTGATCCTCCAGACTGTAATTACTAATGAGAAATTGTATTTATCTCGGGAACAAGGTGAAATCCCTTGCCTGTAGTCACTCAGGAAATAAATAGTAGAACTCAAAATGTAATCCTTCTTCCCAGAGCCCCACTGCTAAAGTACAAGAGTTTTCCCCTTTTCTGAGGGTGCTTTATGATGATATTTACTGTTGCTTGTGGTTTCCTATCTATGTTGGAAAGAAACTACACTCTGCTATATATAATAAGCAATTTAGGGCAGTAATTGTTTCCAGTATTTGCCCAATTCTAAAAATAACAATGTTAATGTGAACTAATCCTTTGTAGTTAAGGAGGCTTCAGCACTATACTGTTGTTTTATCTGGAAGCTCAGCAAACGTGGATGTAACCCACTATCTGACAAAGACTAATAGCCTGACTAGGAAGCTATGTTAAATTTAAAACCAGGCAGGGATGTTTGACTTTATATGGGGTTTAGATTCATCTGTATCTCTGGAGAGAAGGGCAAGAGGCCTGGGACTGAGAGCACTAAATCTTTAATTAAAGAACTCCTAACCATGCCTACTACATTTATAAATAACAAAACATTTATCAGAGCTTTTATCTTTTCTTGCAATCATCAGGCTGTACTAGATGTTGACAAAGTCAACGATTTATGACTCAGATTTTTTTTTTCATTACCAAATACCAAAGATGTTATTATCAGTGAAATCTTATGCAACTTAAGTCTTGGGGTTTTCATTGCTATTCCTAAGGAATATTATGAGCCTTTCTCACAAGTCATTTTGGATTATGCTGGCCCAACAGAAAAGATTAAGTCAGCGTAGTGAAGTTGTATCTAAATGGAAGTATTGGATAGCTTTCCTTAGTGGTTTAAAAAAAAAAAAGTTTTAAATTATTTTAAACATTAAGATATGTTGTTGAATTCTAGATTTGTTCATTATGTTGTATTTAAATGCTTGCATTTAAATTCCTGCATACCACTATGTATGAAAAATTACTGTCTTGCTCCTTTATTTTAACACAGCCTTCATTGCACCCAGTGAAAAGATACAAAGTTGTCCAAGGAAAGGTTGAACTGGGGCCTTAATTGGTAATCATCTACCTAATGCAAACAGGGAGTAGCTCAAGAACAGATCCAGATTATAAATCCTGGTGTAAGATCTCACTTGACAGTGTGGAGGTTGAGGAGCAGCAATCATCTACTGCACTGTATGCTCTCCTCTCTAACTCACCCCTGTGTCACCTTTGTGCAAGAGTGAAGATCCTCCTTGCTGCTTTCTGGTAGCAGGTATTTCCCGTGATTCAGGAGAATTCTTCACTCACTGTCACTGGCTGTTTAAAAATATGCTGTTTAGACTACACAAAATTACTTTAAATAGAAGGTGGAAGATTCTGCCATACTTATACATATGTGCATGTACATGTACGCTAGATTTAAAAACACACATTAATATTTGTATAGATATATGACCACAGAGACAACCCCACTATAAAGCCTAAAATTACAGTCATTACCTTATATGAGTTGCATACCACACAGTCTCCTACAATAACTCCAGGAGTCCCATTATTATTATGTAGTGCAGTTAATGCCCACTGCTACACTGAGTTTACTGGTATTCTAAATCCTGAATATTTATGACAAAAAATATAAAACGGTAAATTGACAGCTTTTCCACACACAGTTTTTTCCTTTTCATCAAACTAAAGTTCAGACAAAACATTTGCTCTTCTCCTTTTCAGTATGCACACAGAAATGCACTCTCTTTCCTTGACTACTCTGTCAAGAGTGAGACCTTGAGCTCATTCAGGAAGTATCAATGTTTTTAGTACAACCACAGTGTGTAGTTTTCCAGATCCTTCAGGGATTGAGAGGACGGGTAGTATGTTACATGTTTTCAAGATACTTCAACAAGTTTGAAGTTCTTCAGGCCTAAGAACATCCAGCCTGTAAGGTAATCATTGATATGTCCTCAGCTGTTGATGAAAACAAAAATCTGTTGTAAATTAAAGCATTTTTTTCAATAATTTTACATTAGTTTACTACATTTTAGACCCACTCTGATGTGCATGTTCATGTTGAGGTTTAGTGAATACTTCTCTGTATGCTTGTAACTGACTGTTTCATTCGACTTTCATTATATCTGAGGGAAATATATGACTCTTTGGTCAAAGCCTGGGAATTCAGCATTTTTTCTCCAAATTTAACATAGGCAGTAACAAACCAACTGAGACGTCAAACTTAGCTCACTTTATCCTGATTTTTTTTTCTTTTGGGAGGGTGGAGTGAGGTGAAGAGAACATGAGTTAGAGCTGAGTTTTCTATTTTACACCATGTTAAACTCTCAGTAACCTCTAAGAGAGAAGAAAATTATATTTTTAGTTATACATTCAGAAATGACTTCTTGAATACACATGAAAAATAAAAATGAGCCACAGAGAATAGAATACATGTGGGTTTTTTATTGTAACTTTGAATATCTTAGAAAAAGGCAAATTAATGAGAGTAATCAACAATAGGAATATGGAAAGATAATTTTTTCTCAGCACTTCTATTAATTTTTAACTTTTTGCGTGCTTTCATTTATCTTTTCTTTTTGTGCCTTTCATATGGGATTTTTTAAAGTAAGGGTTAAACTGTAAATTCTGTAAGCTATTCTCTTTTTTTGTGAGAATCGACCAACTTAACAATGGGATCAAAGTAATGTTAATTGCATGACTCTTTTGAAATAGCCTTGTCACAGACATGTATCCTGTCTTACTGTAAGCACTATGTAGAAGAAAAAGAGTGCCCTGCTCCTTGAAAACATGTTCATTATAGTGGTAGGACAACAAGTAAAAGCAACACTCAGGAGATCAAGGAAAATATGCATCAGTGACAAGAAATATCTGAGTATACTGCTTCCATATTTAGTGCTAACTCCTTACATTGCTTGTCAGTGGAGAACGGGTTTCAGGAGAAATTTGCAGTATTATGAAGTGACATTAAACTGCTTACTGGGATATAGCACAAATCATGAGATGTGAGAAGTCATGAATACACTGGCAGGAATAAAGGCTGATCATTCAGTAGTATTACAGAAAGGGTAGGTACGAAAAAAACTTTCAAATTGTTTCTGCTCAAAACAAAAGGGAGAGAAGCCCCTTGAGAGAGCAAATAGCATAATGAGAAACAAAGCAAGGACTATTCCTTCGATGAGTGTGTTCGTGTTCATCAGCCCTAACATCTTGGCCTCAGGCTCTAGTTAAGAAAATGGCTGAATAGTATTTCTCCGCTACACAGGAGTGCTGGGACAATAAGTGGGCATTAACACACCACTGTGTTCCCAGAACCGTTTATGTCGGCTTTAGCAAATTAAGGACACAAATACAGGCCCTGGTTGTCATTCATCCATACAGTTAAATTTTCACAACCATTTTGTTGCAGGTCAACTAAAAGTTTTCCAGAACAATTCCTCGAAGTAGAGTGGGAGTTAAACCTGGCCCGGCAACAATTCTGCCTAGGCAGTTTGGATGCAGCTTTTCCCTTTGGACAGCGTGTTTAAGAGTATGGCTGTGGCAGGACAGTGCCAGCTGGCCTCAGGGCTAGAGAACATTGACTTGGCACAGGAAACATGTCTCTGCTAGTTTAGTACCTCCACGAAGCATTAGTGGGCCAAGTTCACTGCCTGCCTAATTTACCCTGGGACATTGAGCGTCTGGGGGAAATACTGAGCTTGGTTTAATGCAAATGGCAAAGGAAAGAGGTGGCAAACTCAAGATCATCTGGCTCCTGAAGCACGCTCTTGGCACACCATCAAAATGTAGGTCAGAATGACCCCATACACAATAGTCCTGCTAGCAACCATTTCTCAAGGAAGGAGCACTGCAACTGTGTACCGTAGCCCATGTAGCCATGACATATGCTGTGTGCTCAACTTTCCACTTTTTCCCTGATTACTATAAAGAGAAATCTGTAATATGCTCGTGCAGTACTTTTTATTTGTCTCTCTCTGAAAGAGTGAAATATCAAGGACTGCACTAATAACATTGATAACACATATGAAACCTGGGGAGAAGGGGAGACTGTCATGTAACATAGAAATATTCTTTATCTTCGCCACACTTCTACGAAATTAGGACAGAACTGTTTTTCAAATTATCATGTAACGTCATTCATACAATACCTGAGTAGCTAAAGAAACAGAGTTGGCCCCGAATGACTATTACTTTGGCAGACAGGTAGGCTTGAAGTTACCTATCCTTAGCCTTCCTCATTCCTCACTCTGTTCAGGAAGAGGCCCTCTGGTCATCTTAACATTCTGGGTCAATGTTAATGTTAATGATGCCTTATCCCAAAATGATCCATTGATAGACAAAGTGCTGACTGGGTTGACTTACTGGAGAATGACAGACTTGGTGTGATGGTGTCTCCGTGAGTCCAGAATGTGATGGCTATGGGAATGACTTACCATGAAGGATACCTTTGCTCTTAAGAGCAGTCTGAGGACTACATCACTTCCACTTGAAGCAAACTGAGTTCAGAGGATTTGGGATTTGTCCACTGTTTTACTTGGTCTCTCATGTCCCCAGGAAAAGGCCTTCAAGGATTTATCTGGAACATTTCAAATCCAGCTTATTCAATGAGCTAGTTCAAAGACAGAGGCCAAGCAAAGGGAACACCTCTAGACAAGTATGACTCTGAAGAAAACGTTTATGAAAACTGTGCTGGAGGTCTCAGTTTAGTGGACTTCTGTGATGGCCAGCAATGGACAGGAGTTGTCATGGAGGCTTCAGCTGAGACCTGGGACAGCCATTACCTAGGCTGTATTCCCAGCTTTAAACTCTGCTTAGTACTTCCAGTGGCTTCTGAAGTACCACTGTGAACCCAGGTCTTCAGAAGCTGACTGCTGGATACTGTCCCTTGCCCACAGTCTGGTGTACTTAGGGAAGAAAAAGTGTTCATCTTGGACAACTGTAACAGCTTTGATGATTGCTGGGACAACATGTCACATAACAACTCATAGCTTTGCCTCTGATTGAGTGCTCTAAGACTAGCTTTTAGTTACAAAATCTCACCCTCCACTATTTCTGCTGCACACAGGCCTGAGGAGTCTCTCCTTCTCCTGATCCTTTGAGTGGTATCCCTGGATGCTGGTCAGCTCTGATTCCAGGCCAGGCCTTTGGGCTTCCTGAAAGGGGGAGAATATTTATAATCTTGGCTCATGAAAGGAATCCACAGGGTAAATACATGTATATGTGTTCCCTGAGCACAAATCCCTGAAGGAGCAGCAAGGAGCAGCATTTGCACCAGGTCAGCAGAGTCTGGCAGACTACGTTAACTGGCTGGGTCTATACGAGCTACAAAGCTACAGCGGACTAGTGCAGAAATCTGTCACCAAGAGGTCCAGCCTCTTTGTCATATTGACTGTTTTTCTCCCACCTGTTTCTCTTCCACCAGTTGGGAGATAATAACACAAGTTACTTTGTGTACAAATGTGTGACCTGAGCTTATGAGTCGAATGCTAACCCTTACCAAGGGTGAAAACCAAAACTGTTTGTGAGCTGGGTCATTAAAAAGTGTAAAATTTTCATTCATTCCCATGTGTCTCACTGGGACAAGTCCCCAAGTTTCAGAAGTGTACAAAAGGAAGACAGACACATTTAAGATGCAGAAGTTCAGGTTAAACTTCTTCTCTGTGCAAATACTTAAAAAAAAAAATATTTACCATCTGTCACTCCTCTTGATGGACATCTTTCATTTTGAATAAATGCTGATATATGCAGAGGAAGAGGAGGAGGCAGTCAGAAAAACAGGGGCTGGCTGGTACAAAGAACACTTATCAAGGGTGTGGGAAACAGAGGCTGGAGGCCTCATAGGTCTAACTGAGTTAAAAAATGAAAACAACATTGGCAAGAGCAACAGACCACTTAAAACTAGACTTTGGTAGGTTATGTGTCAGAAGACACTGACAGCAGTGATGGGTAGTTTTTGAAAGAGAGGAACTTTTTATACACCAGTATTGTGTGAATTTTACAGATGAAGTAGAAAAGGGTTGTGTGGGGGTGTGGCAGCAAGAACAGTGTGAGATGAAGGCATATAAACCCCCATGAGAAATTTTCTTCACTTTAGCTGGTATTTTTATTGTGTGTTTTGAATAAAGAAAATTGGGTGAGGAGTACGCTGGAAAAGGAATGAGCACTGAGCATGGGGAACAGCTGGACCATTTCTGACATACACTTCTTTTACTTGCCACCCTATTTATGGGTCTGCAGGAATGTAGAGGGTAAAAAAAAAAAAAAGTTTACTGCTTTAATATTTCTTGTGAGCAAAATCCATACAGGATCCATCTTGGAATGTGAGAGCAGAGAACAAAAGGATGTGTCTCTGTGCCAGTTTGTGATGATTAACTTGAATACAAGGTTTGTCTGTATTATGATTTAAAGTTTCTGGACTCTTTTCCCTTATATGTTCTTTACATATATAGATGTGCATAAAATCCTTCCACTCCAAATATTAAATATAACTTTTAAAGGAAAAATCACTATGTATTTAGTTAAATGGTCTTAGGCTTTTGTGGTTTTTTGTGGGTTTTTTTGTTTGTTTGATTTGTTTTTTTTTTTTAATAAATATTTATTTAGATTATATTTTTATAGTGTTATAGCAAGAATCAACAGATGTTCTGTTACAAAGAGTCTTCCAAGTACAAATAGTCTTTCTCCTGGAATATAACCAAGTATTCAGCAGAATGAAGACTTGTTCTGCCATGTTTGGTTGGGCAATGGAGGTAGAAACATTTCCCTGATATCAGTAGAGATGAGGGGAGCAAAAAATATTGAGCCTTTTGCTCACAGACCTCTGTGGGATAATATATAAATCATCTGTAAGTCCATCCTGCAGCACAAGAACGTTTGCAGCTTGGCACATACTGAGGCCACATGCCTGTGTTTCAGCACATGAAGGGAGATTTGCAATTGGGTCAGAGACAGAAGACAGGGAAAAAAGATCCTTTGCAGATGGAGATGCAGATGGGGGAAAAATCCAGGTCTGGCACTATATCTCACCTTCTTCCCTGTGTCTGATGTGGGGTCCAGATATAGAAGGAAACATGATGCTCTGTGAGGATACTTCATGAGCCACAAGGCTTGGGGAATACAAGCTTTACACCAGAGCACTGATGACCACAAAGACCCCATGGTTAAACCCTGCCTGTTGTGATGCTTGCCAGGGCTGTGAGAGGTTCTGCTGAGATGGAGAGTCTAAAAGGGAGATTGAGATAGCAGCAGAATAACTTTGTGTCCAAATAATATAGTTTTACAAAATCACAGAATCACAGAATCAACTAGGTTAGAGAGGACCTTGAAGACCATCCAGCCCAACCATTAACCTCACACTGACAGTTCCCAACTACACCAGATCCCTCAGCGCTGGGTCAACCCGACTCTTAAACACCTCCAGGGATGGGGACTCCACCACCTCCCTGGGCAGCCCATTCCAACGCCCAACAACCCGTTCTGTAAACAAATACTTCCTGACATCTAGTCTAAACTTTCCCTGGTGCAACTTGGAGCCATTACCTCTTGTCCTGTCACTTGCTGCTGGGTTAAAGAGGCTCATCCCCAGTTTCTTGAAAGTCCTTCACCAACTTTGCACTATGGTTCACAGAGAGAGGTCTGCCACCTCATAATACAGTCCACCAGACCTGGTAAAATGAGTTAATTAAAGAAATTCTACCTTCATAAACAAAATGCAGCTTTGAGTCCGTATCACTGATGTCATGGTGTCAGTAAAAGTGGTAATAAAAGCTTAGGATATCCATAACATTGTAAGTGTATTGGACATCTCCTGCTTTGATTCAATAAATAACTAGCTATAGAAACAATTCAAATTAATTCTGTAAGGGATGTAATCAATTAGAAAAATAATTCAGTCTGTTAGAAATTTTTAAATTCACTGCTCTTGAGTACTTGTGCAGTCAAAGTTTTATGAAAAGCCAATTTTAGTACAGAAGCCATAGTTCATTTGTTCATGAGAAATTCATTTTGGGATTAAATCGTTATAATTCTGAAACACAAAAGCCAATATTAGTTTTGCAGATGATTTGAATGGGAACATGAAGAGGTCTTTCTTGAAGATGTGGTGTACAGTTTTGTGGTTGAATAATCATGGAAAAGACAAATCACAGAGTTAAAATAGTACTTTCTTTGTGTCAAACAATTAATCCATAACTCTGAAAAAATTCATAGCTCAGATTGCAGAGAGACAGATAATTTTTAAGAACTAATAATTTAGGAAAGATGCATAATTTGAATGATTAACATCAATCTTTTGAACACCAAATATTTGAGTTAAATTATTTACTGACGTTTTTTCCTAGATCTATATCTGATACATCATGAGAGAATATAAATAATCATATTTAAATGCAAATATACAATCACAATATTTATTGGGTAACATACTTTCAACATTAGTACAGTATTTTAGAAAGCAATTAATAGGTATATTATAAAACAGTGGTACAACCGTTCTGATAGTTTAGTATAGCTAGAAGAAGCTTTATTCTCAAATACAATTAATTTTACAAGATTAGCATAGTATAATAACACAAAACGGGGGTGAAATATAGTATCAGTTTGTATAACGGCATGTTATATGCAGCTGTTTTGAATTATATTACCTTTTTATTGATGTGTCCAGAATTTTTTTTTCTTGCAGCTTAGACATGTGGGGGCTTTTAAACTTACAAAGTATAGCAAATTTCAGATTAATTGGTCCATGAGGATGGTTAAACAAAAAGTCTCTTAAGGTATATTGTTGAAATTAGAACATGAAAAAAACGGAGGTACTGGAGGAAACTTTGACCTACTGGAATGCCGTTTAAACTACTGTAACTGTAGTCAGATTGTGAAGTCAAACTCTTGCAGCAGTTGTTTCTTGATGAGACTTAGGCGATGCTAAGAAATGATTGCATTAATTAGCTATTTAATGTAACTTTTCAAAGAATTATCCAGGCCTTCAGTGCTAAGCCTATTAATTTTTTTACTTGGATTAACTAAAATATACATGCAACTCTGGAGTAAAAGTGGGCATTAAGGACAAGGTACTGACCGTTAGGTAATTAAAAATGGCCTGGTAACCTTTGCCATTCCATTTAGTAGTAAATCAGATGCGTCTTACCTTGATTGTGTCAAAATGGTAGGCTGGCATTAGTTGCATTGTGATGTAGTTGTATTCTTGCACTAATAAAAGCAAATCCTCAGAAAAGAGAATCTGACTTGCTCTCCAAACTGAAAGCCTGTCCACTGCAATGCTGTAGTTATACAACCATATAATTTACATTAATTGATTTTCCTTTTTGAATTTTACTGGCTGCTGTTATTTTTCTGAAGTTTCATTTTCTATAGGAATTAATGTTCTGTAATGTAGTATATAAGTAAATGTACATTATCAGTAGCAGAACCGCAAATTCCCAACGTTTATTGTCAGTGCAAGTAAAAACTGATTTGTACAGTTAATCCTTAACTTTACTTTTGTACCATTTCAGGCGGTCCTATAGGTGTACTGGTACTTATATCATTGTATCAGTTATTGGTGCTGCAGGATTAAGAATTTCTGAGGGCTCCATTCCCTTATGAACAAAGGAAAATAATTTACACCATGAATAAATATGACAGGCAAATTAATTAGATAGGAAGCATTTTTAACTTCATTTTTTTACATTTACAAATATTTCATGGATGTAGAGATATACTTTTCATAGATCAGTTTTTACATTTTAAAAATAAAGGATAAAGGCATAGGAAGATGAAAGGGGCTCTTGAAAAAAGCATTTTTTTAAAATAAAGTCTACTACTTTTTCAAAAAGTCTTTTCCATTATAAGTATTATGAAATAGCTGCAAGAATAATGCAATATTTGCTTCTCTACCAGTTACATAATTTCTGTGATTTTTTAAAATTCAATTTTTAATTGAATTTATTCAAATTAATTTATTTTTTTTTTTTCCACACGCAAAAAAAGAGAAAAAAATCCTCCTCTTTCACAGGGGTCTGATTATTTCAGACCTGTCTGAAATTCTAATACAGGGGACATCAAGGATATGAGTGTTCAGCGGTTTCCCATCTCTGTGAAATACCAATTCTATTGGTTCTGTCCCTCTGGAAAATGCCTCCACAAACTTTCAAAATTATAAGAACAAACCAAAGGTGACCAAAGTACAGTATTCATATTTTAAATGTCTGTAGTTTGATTGAAGCTTGGAAAGTTTAAAAAAATAGAAACAGTATAGCAGAGTATGTATAACTGTATGAAATAAGAATATTTCAGATTTTACCTGTCTATTAACATCAGAGTTTGGGGAGGTGAACAGATTTCTTTCCAAATTCATGTGTTGAATTGATCACTTAAAAGCCCCCGAACAACAAAAACCTTCAGTAAAAGCTATTTTAAACTGCTCTGAAATTTTGCACAGCAAAATGATGCATGATCTAAAACATACCAACAAATATAGGGTCATGCTCCTGCTACCACAGATATGCAAAGCATTGCTTTAATGGCTTGATTACATGTCCATCACATCACATTTGGAAGTCTTTCAGATTGCTGCCAGATCTCCAAATAAACTAATAGAAGGAAAGAGACAAAAAGTCTGGCTGAAATGTTGAATAAAAAGCAAGGTAAAATGACCTACTGTCAGATATTGAGCAAAAATTTGGGGTTTACTTTAACTTTGAACAAAGGATTCGTGCCTTCAAATACTAGTAGTGATCTGAAGCATGATGGGAAATACAGGATAGCAACTGCATGTTTCCATCCTGCTGACCTTTGATGCTAACCAAACTCTTGTATGAGACAAATTGGAAACATGCTCTGCACCAGTTATCCCGTTTCAACTTCAGGGAAAATCAATTACTTGGGGAGGACAGGAACAGCAGAAGCATGAGGATTTATTGTGGCAGATCTTAAGATTTTCCCTGCTTGAGTGTCTTCTAAAGATACCACTGCAGTCATAAAGGTCTGATCCTTGTTATTCTATAAGTTATTTGGAAAATCAAGTATGGAAAGAAGTTGTTTGAAAGAGAATATATATTGGGAAAAAAACTCTATATATCTTGGTTCTGAACTAACAGTAGGAGTTTGATTTATATTTATTGGTCTGTGACTCCACTTCTGTGCTGCAGCAATGCCATTATTTGAAGTCAGTGAAAAATCTACAGTGACTAAAAGACAAAGCAAACCTGATGGTTATATGGAGCTTAACAGACTGGAGCTCTCTGACATCCTTCCTCTACACCTGCTCAGTTAGGCACTGTGTCTGAAGACACTTTATGGGCAACCTTAGATGCTTGAAAAATTAGGTGTTTTCTCTAAACACATATTCTAAATTATTATCTTTTCTGAAGGAAATATCTGATATAGACAGGGAGCATCTCACTGAAAATTGTGTCTGTTGATCATAGAAAGGAACTAGATATCTAGAGTAGATGTATTTCTTTTAGACATCTAAAGATATGTAAGGTAAAAACTGTTTCTGGTTTACTCCAAGTTCCCTCTCTGAGGTCACTTGAAGATCATTAGAAGTATAAGAGAGAATATATTTGTACAACTCTACAACAGTATAAAATTGACAGTTTAATGTGTCCAGACCCTAGTTGTCTAAGCTTTTTTCTTCACTATGTAATCTTACTGAGAAATCTGATTATCATCAGATTCATTGAGATGTGTTTTTTTTTTAAATAGAGGTTTTACTTAGTGCGCAAGGAGATCTTTACTTGAGAACAGAATGAATGTTTTAACAGAAAACACTTATTTCTATGTTCATTAGCCACCACCTACAGTATCTTTTGAGTGTTACAGTTCCTGCAGTGACACAATACAAGACACAGAGCGTTTTTGAATATAGGTTCATTGGTTGGGTTTTTGTTTTGTTTGTTTGTTTGTTTGTGTTTTTTTTTTCCTATGAACATAGTCATAGTAGGTATTGTATCTCAAGTATATCTCTGCCCCTCATAGTTATACATGGCAGATAAGAATGACCTGGAAGGCAATGTGGACAGCTAAATTTATGAAGACCACTATCTAACTGTAAAACATCTGCCTGAGGATCCCGCCAAAAATCCATTGTTGGCTGGCTAGCTAGCAATTACATGGAAACATGCTGTACCTGTATGTCAAATACAAACCAGCTGTAAGATCACTAGTGCTGATTCATCTGTAGAACACACCATAAGTGATTCATTTGACTTACAATGAGATAGAGTTGAGTTGCGTGATGAAGAAACAAGAACAGTAAATCGCTGCCAGTCAGCTATGCCTTTGACTGAATGACTATCCTTGGATAGCACACACACATGCTATTGAGCTATTACTTACCTACAGGAGCTCTGAAAGGGTGAAGGGGATAAACTACTGAAACTGTGCGGTGTCTTTCACACAGTTAACTGATCAGAAATTAGCTTTTCTAAGGGTCAACAAAAACGTGTGTTTGCTGTAATATTTACAGACATCTACTCAGTTTTAATGCTAACCATTGCATGTGTTTGTGTTGGCAAATCTTGGTCTGAGATCTACTGGACTGCAGTATAAATCCTGCTAGGCTCTTCAACTCCATGGGATTAGAGAGCTCACAAATCACAGATCAGAGCAGAGGTCAAAGCCACAGTATTTCAGGAGTTTTAAACTGAAAGCCTCAAAATCTCTGGTCCTGCGGATTGTTCAAGTCAATCTGCATTAAACATTTGGGAAAATGCTCTTTCCTCCTTTTTGTACTCAGATGTTAAGCAGTTTCTAACTAGCATCTATTAACTAAGTAACCACATTCAACTAGAAATCAACACAGTAACTTTCATCTCAAAAGAGCTGTCAGTGACTCCAGGCAAGGGGTTAGAATGGAAACCATAAGAACCATACCTTTTATTGCTAGAAGTTTTGGAAGAAATATGTAATATAAATATGTCTGTTCTAAAGGAAGCCATCTGTCTAGTTTCTATAGTACTAAGCAACACTGATTATGCTCAGCAACCAGTATGTATTGTATTTACATATCATGGGATTCTTGTTAGCTTCAAAGGATTTGGGTTTATGGCCTGAAAGTCCTAATCTATGAGACCTTTGCTATTTCCTTTGGGACACAACTCTTCAACTAAACACAAAATGTTATCAGGCAGTTCTTTTGCTTTCACTCATCTTTCTCTTAAATTTTGCTTTTCCTAACCTAGTCTTTTTTTTCTTTGTTTTTTTTTGTTTGTTTTTTTTTTTTTTTTATTACTCCACTAAATAACTCCTCTTTCATTAACTATGTTCAGCCTTGGAATGGACTCTTCAGCCACTGCTTCCCTTAGTCAGATATGTTAGGATTCCTAATATTTAAAAGGTTAACTTTTCTTCCCCCACCTCCCCTTAATTTTCATGTTGTTCCTCTCTACACTACCAAGCTAAAGCCTGGGCTGGAACTAGAATTGTTGAAATACCATGAGTATTTACGATCTGTCTGGAACTTTCCGAAATACTGTGAGAAAGCCCATTCTTGTGAAATTTCCAGCTTGGTTTTAAGATTCAGATAAGATCATGATAACAACCCAAACTTTCTAGTGATGTTTATCCAAATCTTCTGAGATTTCTTCATCACTATTAAAAAGCATATATGTACTATGTAGTATATGCATCGCTCTGATGCATTTTGTCCTCCCATGTTTTCTCATCCTATATCCTGTAGAGTTCAGGTCAATATCCTTAGCATCAGTAATAAATTGAAACAACTTTAGACTGTGGTTCATGACCCCAAGATAACAAAACACACCAGAAGTTATTCAGATTCTCAAAGCACCCACTTTAGTTTCTGAAATAATGAGCAAGTCACTGTCTGCACTGTCCTACCCTGGCTTCCTACTGAATTCCTACTCTTCCATAGCTCTTCTGCTGTAGCCCTGATATCTAAATTTGAAAGAACATGGCCCATAGAAATCAGATCTATCAAATTTTGGCAGAAGACCCACCAAAGATGATGGCTGCCTATAAAGTCCAGCACAAAATCACCATCACCACCACCACATCACTCTAGCTCCCATGTAAGCCAGTCTACAGTCTATACAATCATCTTCCATTCTTCCCCACTGCACATGCCTGGATAAGCAATCATGAAAATCAGAAACATGAAGAAGTCCACATTTTTATGCCTGTTAAGCTGTCACATCTCAACATTGTGATTCCTGGTACCATATCAATGTCAGATACAACTGACAACATAGGTGCATTCATAAAAAAGCATCCTTGTCTGTTGAAGCAAGTTTTGAGGGAAAAAACTTCACCTTGGAATAGAACATTCTGAAGAGGACTGACTCATGATAAAATTGTTTCAGCTGCATCTGCCATCATCACTGTTCCAGTCTCTGTTGGGAGCTTAGCTGATTAATTTCCCTTTGGCTGTTATGAGCATTCTTTGATGAACTATATACTTTTAGCAACCTGAATGTCTTATGTACTCCTCTATTTATTCTAGGCAGCTCCTTTTCATGCTGAAGAGAATGGGAAAAATTTAGCATATCAAGTATCTTTTGCATCTTTTTCTGCTATATTGTACTGAATCTTATCTCAGATTCTAAAACTGGTAGGACTTGTATACTTTGTATTCTCTTTCAGATGCTAAAAATTATTAGGAGGGCCTGACCTGTGTATATGGGTGATTTTTTTCCCTCTGATTTCCATTAAAACAGATTGTTCTTCGTCAAGATAAATTAACCAAGCAGAAATACCTGAGTCTAATTCCAGCTGCATCTGTGTTCAGTGGTACAATATATATTTGTCTGGTTGCAATAGCATCCAACACATTTTTAATATTAGGCGATGAAGGGTGGATTCCAAAATGTTTGAATATTCATCTCAGATAAACACTGAGAAATCTGGATGCCTGACATACCTGCTAAGTCCATTTCAGTCTATAATATAACACAAGTGAAAATTTAATGTCAGGAATGTTTACATGAGATCTCTGGTACATTGCAATTCTAGCTGGATTTATGCAGTTCTTGTTTTCTCCTCTTCATCTTTTTACGCCTTTGCCTTCATGTTGGATTTGGGACTTTGCAGCTGCTTTTTTAAGGCTGATGAGAGGAAGGGGCCCCTTTAAATCTCAGAGCAGATTGTGAACTTCAAACCTGTATGAGAAGAATCCCTTCTTTCAAATTCTTATTCATCCTAAGCAGAAAATGAATTAACCATTTCAGCAGAACATTTCTTTTCCTCAGAAAGCCATTGATATAGGCTCTTCATAGGTTGTCATCTTATTATGAGATGACATAATAACACACTATTTTTTATGTGGACCAACCCATTTTGGCATTAATTTGTTGCTAAGGCAGGTCCAAAACCAATTTCAGACAAAAAAAGTCCTTTGTAGTTCAGCTCCACCAGAAGCATGGGCCTTAAATACCAGTCTGGAGACGTAAAGTCTTGTTGAAAGGTAATTTTTCTCATATGTTCAAAGAGACAACATCTGCAAAGAACAATTTGGATCCTGTTAATAATGGAGAACACATAAAAGGTTTTTGATAAGGAAGATGCTGCAGACACATCATGTACACTTCTCCAAACTGTGGATCGACCTTTTATTCACGAGTATGATATGAAGTTTCTATACCATTCTGCTGCTTCAGCTTGATTTTGTCTTTCCACCCCTCATCCACCATTTCTTGGTGATGTATAATGGTTCAGCCAGTACAGTTGAAGAGGAGGGTCTGACCTAGGTAAGAGAAGAGTCATTCAGATTCCCTCTGGAGACTGATCCAAAGGACTTCATAGGAGCCGGAACATTAATAGGCAGTTCCACTGGGATGGTTGAAACTTAGAAAATTTAAATGAGTTCATATCTTCCAGAAATTAATTCCCTTTGCCATAAATCATTCAATGACATAGGCTCAGGTTCTGATTTAAAGGATGTTTTCTTTCTATTTCTCAGAGGTTGCCAATGTTTCTTTACTCAAAGATTAAAATTTATCTGGTTTTGTATTTACTCAGAACAAGCACAAAAAGAGACAATTCTTATATAGCTGTGACAATAACTATATATCATATTACACAGGAAAAATTGCACAAGCAGATGCAGACATCAAAAGCCAAATTACAGTCTAATAATCTTGTATCACAAACAATTAGTTGATCAGTATTTTTTATATGAAGAAGGGGCCCAAAGTCTTCTGTAAGACCTGGACTATACGGTGCTACGCACATTTTTAAGGACATGAGAAAACACAGTCCATGGTTCCAAAGACACAACACAAAACAATGTGTATATAATAAATGTAAGGAAAAAACAAACAAATTATAGGAATAGTAAAATCACCTGTACTGTGGAGGAAACATTTAATACTTAACTGTTTTGATCTATTGCATGCCAATGGGCGAGATGGCCTTGTTTAGATTACCTAGTGTGGGCATATCAGCTACAAGTGAAGTAACAAGACAGAAGCACATGCAATTTCATGAAAATGGACACTAATATTTGGTGACATACAGAATTCTCAATATCCTGATGAGATCATGATAAGAAAAACTTACTCATCTGATTTTGCTAGTTTTCTGTCATACCTCTGTGTATGACAAAGCACTTTCTTTGGAATACTTTAAATCAATATTTAGAACTGCATTTTCCTTTCTCTATAAGAGGTTTGACACAATCTTGGTATCAGCTGGCTAGCTCAGCATCTCCTGATCTGCTTAATAAATCAACAATTTGAAATAATCAGCCAAAATTTCATGACCTGTTGTCCAAAAGGGACCTGGAACAGTCACCTGAAATTCCCTTCCAGTTCAGGAGTCTCATGCTGATCATTTCTATATAGGATATACAGTTCTTTGGCAGAGGCTAAAAATAACAATTCCTCAGGAAAAAAATATATCATTTCTGTATTTCTGTTTTTATATTGTAAAAGTGCAGTTTCATGTTTTATAGTTTATGACAAAATCTATATTTCATGTGCTTCAGTTTAGGGATAATTAAGTAAATGTCTATAGTATCAAACCACTAAAGGATTTAATACATACATTCACTTTTGCCTGACATGCCTTCAAATGCAATCCACATATCAAATTATTCTACCTAAATTCAAATACACAGCTTAAATTCTGAGTCACTTAAACCTTTGTATATTTGCATGTATGCATGCTTGTGCACACAGAGAAAATAGTTTCTAATATATAGATATCTACCCTCTCTACTCAGAAACTTTCATATAAAACAGGGTAGCAGCAAAGTCTCTAAAGGATTTCTTGGACACTTGCTCTTCTCCCTTACTAGAATTCTCTGTTGGAATGGGATTAAAAAAAAAAAAAAAAAAAAAGTGTAGTGGAGATGTGATTTATATTATGGATGTAGCACCGGTTATAGCAAAATTGTTATCAGAGAGGAAGAGTTTGCAGGATTTTTTTCAAAAGACAGTTAGATTCCAGATTCAATTAATCTTTTCTGGAAGTTCATGCAGCAGCCAGATACACTCAAATGAGTCTGTCCTCCAGTATCATACGGTTCCTTCTGGGCTCCATTATGTGCCTGGCCTCTGACAAGCACAATAGCCTTGGCAGGTCCTTGATGAAAAATGCAGTTTTAAATGAAACTTAGACCTGGTTCATCACTAGTTTTGAAAGAAAGAAATTACATCTGGAAATTGCAGAAAGGCTGTAATTTACACTGAAGATAAAGTTTGATGTGTAATATAAATAGAATTGAAAAGTTTGTGTGTTTCAACAGATTGGTCTATTAATGTATGGCCTAGTATAGCTAGCTATATATAAATATATATGTACACATGTATGCACATAGATATATATATATATATATATATATACATAAAATTGTTACAAATAGTGCAGCTTCTAGAATGACAGTCAATCCTGAAAGTGAAATCTAAATTTAAAAGAAGTATTTTTGTCCAGCTCCTCACTGTAAAATGTAAAGAAATATTGCAGGATATTTTTATGTTAGATTTTTTAAAATAATATGTTTTTCCCTGTTACTCATTAGTAACTACATCATTTTATCATAATCCCTCCTTATTCACTGTGCAAATATCCTCATTAGATATTGACTGTAATACGGGGTGGAAAGCAGGCTGCTTTAAGAAGATACTGACTATATCAAGGGGTGGAAAGCTGGCTGCTATAAGAACAAATTTCTGGCCTTGAGGAACTGAGAGTTTCAAAAAGATTATTAAAATTGGAGAAGAAAATAATTTACAAAGTAATGTTATGCTTATGTGTAAAATGTTCACTTCTATGTTCCGTCTGAACACCGACACCCCATTTGCCAGCACATTCCCTGAAATGCTGCCTGAACTGTAAGGAAATAAAAGCCATACCGGACTCTGTGAAGTCAGACCTTAACTCCCAGTCCCAATGTATACTTTACATACTTACAAACAAGTTTCCTAACAAGGGATGAATGTGTAGTCCTCGATGATATAAGTTTAATAAGCGTTTAAAAAGCTACATTGTATAAAAGGGTAGGAAATGCTCACTTCAGGCCTAATGACTTTTTTCTACTTAAATTGTGCATAATTTATAGCAGATGAAAGCCCCCTTGCTGACTGTCATTTGCTGTGTGGTCATTGCCTACCTTGTATTTGTCCAAACATTCTTCTGAATTATCCAACTGTTAAAATATTTGGTGTCAAAATGTTTCTGGATTGGTACTTAGAGTTTTTATGTTTCTTGCTTGACTTTGGTCTGTAGTTTCTCCATACATAAATACATCAACCTATATTAAAAACAGAGCCTTTATCTGCACAAGTTGCTTGGGGAGTATGGTCTATAAGACAAGAAAAATCATTGTTTTCTCTTTGATTTAAAGAGAAGATTTATAAAGTTTTACTTTTAAAGCTTCTGTTTCAAATGTGCTAACTCCAGAGTTTTTATATATTGCCCAGATTTACTTACCCATGTTTTGGGTCTGATTTATAAACTGTGTGCCTTCTGACTCAGCAGGAATCCTTGATTTAGGACAACATATTACAAGTTCTTTAGTAGCTTAGTATTTAACTGAATTCAGAGAAATTACAAATGAGCAAATGTATAGTTCTTGTTTCTGTTTTGTTTCAGTTTTCTATCTCAGAGCTTTTAAATGATAGAATATACAAGGAAAAAAATCACTATGAGAATGAGGATATTTCAAAAAGTAAAGTTAACTAAAGTAATTACAGTTTCTAGCTTTTTTGAATGTCAGTGAAAGTAGGCTTCTACATCATTGAACTACATTGGAAAATACTACTTTTTTCCATCTGCTACTGAGTAAGCCCTTTTTGGGTTTGTATTCAAACAGATTCTCTGTCTACACTTCCAATTTACTTCTGAGTCATCAACATTTTACAAAAGATTTCTCCAAGTGGGGTTAAATACGCATTCTTATTTCTCATTATTGGGATAAAAAGGCCCTGCCAGAGATGTCTGGGATATACATTTATGTTAACTGGCTTAGAATAAATAGGCTAAATACGTAATAATCCGTTTTTTTAAACCTCTTGTTTAGACTTAAACCTACGGAGGCCCCAGATATTCTTCCAATATTTTCTGCCTGTTCATACATCTATTCATACTTTCAGTCTAAAGAACTACATATTAGACTTCATTATTGTCATGTGCAAATATTTCAACCACATGAGACTTGCTTATGTATGAAAGTTACCTGAACTCATTTTCCTTTCTTAGGGTGCATTCATCAGAAATGAAAATACTTAAATTTCAGCACATCAGTTAGAGCCAGGGAATGACAACGTGAGAAAACATCTCCATCTAGTGGTGCTTTCAAGGTTTGGCACACTTCGTACCCAGGATTCTTGTGCCACTGGGTAATTAGTTCAGTAATAACGTAATAACGGCATAACGAGTTAGATTACGTTACTAACAACAACGTAACTGTGCTGGTATAACTGGTAAGACTTTCTTGTGTCGGAAAGGAAAACTTCCATGATAAAACTGTCCATTACAATGGGCTTCAGCAGGTGCTGTTCAGACTCATCCCAGAAACTGCGGAAATTTTACAAACTTAATTCTCATGTCTCACTGCTGTCATATTGAAGTATTTTTGATTGTCTTCACCACACTAAATTCTGATTTCAGCCCATGGAAGAAAGAAAGAAAGAAAGAAAGATTTCCTCATTCTGCCACAGATTCAGGTATTGCCGTTTAAGAAATTGGCTCATCTCTCTCACTTAAACTGGTAATAATCAGTAGGAAATCAAAAGAATATCTATTTAATAACATGCTAGTTTCAATCAGAATAAATGGTAATGTTTATTTCAAAAGATACAAATCATGAATAAAAAAAGAATTAAAGGAAGATCCAGTGCATTCAGACTTGGGGCCAAATGATCAGTCCTGACACTGCTATGTTTCCTTGGACCATCTAATCACATAGGTCCCAGAAGGCAGCTATCCCTTAACTACTTTCTACAATGAAAATTAAGAATGAGCGAGGGAATGGTTTCCTATTTTTCTGTACAGATAGCTTGGTAGATAGAAACAAGACCAGAGAAATTCCACTGAACTCAAGGAAAATCATGGATATTTCCATAATGTAAGTGGGACCAAAATTTATCCTTTGGTACCAGAAATTATCCTGAGACATTCACCTCTAAAGAGGTACATCATGTAGACACTACAGACTTCTGCACATGCAGAGAGAAAGAATTATTAATTTCACATGTGAAAACACCTATTTCATAAACTTTGTTGGAGTTTCATAACATACAGCAGGCGCAACTATTGGGGGAAACCAAGCAAATCACTGTCGTCTCTATTCCACAGGGGAAGAGCACTAAGAAAATTCGAAACTGAAGTGTAAAATACAGAGAGGAAGGTTACTTATAGACAGAATAAATCAGTATCCAGAAAAACGTGAAGAGGCAAAGGCGGTCTTGCACTTTGTAACTCTGTAACCCCCCATTTCATTTCTTAAACATGTTTTTGGTCTTTATTGTTCTGGGATCCCTTTGCAGGATTAAGAAAAAATGAAACTCCTCAAATTCTTTTCTTTCCTTGTTTCTGTTAGCCTTGCTGAGTTCATTATTCATGTGCTCTTTCTTTAAACATAGTCTTTATGATTTTGGTCTTCTTTCAGGATGAGCAAGTCTACACAGTAAGACTTTCAATAGATTAACTTTGTGGCTCTGAAGTGTGCATGTTTTCCACAGACTTGCGTTAAAGATAAATGACCCACTCTATACAGACTGAAATTATTTTCATGAATGTGTTGGTTTCCATGCAGTAATTTAGATATTTTCTATTTCAACATCTTTAATAAAAATTTAATAATAATTCTTAAGATGAGGGAAGAAATTTTATCCAAATTTTGCCTGGGAAATAGTTTTACTAGTCAATTTGATCCAATGGTCTGAGCATGGACCTTCTGGTATCCAAAATCTGAATTCCAGTAGTAACACTGAGCCATTACCTACTATGCTTCTGGAGCAGTGCACCAAATTTAGTAAACTTGATCAATCTGAGTTTTCTTGCTCATGAAAACTGGAGATATTTAACTGGCCAGACTGTAATCCACCATAGACAAAGTTAAGGTAACTACAATCACTTGCCAAGAAGTTATTTCAAGTGGGGTCCAGTTGCTGGTAGGCATCACCCCTCAGTGCCAGAAAAAACCTTGAGCTTCTTGGAGTCATCAGGAGAAGTTTTTATGTATTCAAGATTTAATGTATAAGCTTCTATCCTGAAGTATCTCATAGAATTTATTATCTAAAACCTCTCTTTTTGTTTGTTTGTTTGTTTGTTTGTTTGTGGTTTTTTGTTTGTTTGGGTTTTTTTTTTGTTCAAAATACAGAAACATAGAGCCATACGCAGAGATATAGCTTAAATTAATCTGCTATGCAAAGCAATATAGCAGAGAGGAAGGGGAGATTTCAAAAGGTCTTTTGAAACAAGCTTCACAGTCCCACAAACATTTTAGAGGTGTGGTTTACTGTTAAGCGTTTGGATGTGAATTTTCATAATCTTATATTTAGCCATTAGCCTATACTGTTGCAACGATATGCAAGTGACAGGAGAGGGCAGCAGAACACAGCTGTGACCCCAGAGCTGTAGTGAATATAATGCTTTTTAAACCTACTATTTGTGTGCTTGATGGCTCTTCAATATTCTGTTTCATTCCGGTCCAGCTGACCGAAGAAAGCGTTTTACTGTAGTTATTAAGTTTTGAGCAGAAATCCAAGGAAGATACTAACCCCAGTGAACAAATCCTAATTCAAAATGTGATAAGAAAATTCTACTCACATTACACCTGCCCTTTATTTCACTTCCCTAAAGGAGACATGGGCTGAGGCTTACATAAGAGGTACTAAAATCCCTATTCTGTATTTACTGATTCTGAGGAGAATGCATCTTGGTTTACCTTGAGAGAATATATTAAGACTCCTATTGAAGTAAATCTTTTGAGCTTTATTCTAAATGCCATTCTCTGTTCATGAGAGAGTTCTTTATTTGTGTGCATCCTCACCATGGCAAAAAAAAATAACCCCTGCATGCTCATCCTAAAATTCATCAGTATGCATTTCTGTTCACTGCTTGTGCAGAAGTGAGACCATATCAAGGCCCATGTGGTACTCCTGCATGGGAATGCAAGGTCAGGTCAGGACTAATCTGTGCCGTGCTCAGCTTGGGCAGCATTGTTACTATTCAAGACAAATGCTGACTCTTTATAACTGTCACTGTTGTGACACTGATATATCTATTGCATAGAAATGGCTAATACATTTCCCCTGTAAACTCTGGTATCTGAATTGTTCTGGATTTATTATACTGATAAGATGGTGACTTACTGTACTGGCTGTTTGGATTTATGTCGTGAGTTCTCAAGGCATCAAAATAATAAATCACTTTCTCTGGTCAGTTCCTGTTTCATTTTGTCTGAGACTGCTGCCATCTGAATCCACCTAGAAGGCCCAATCCATGACAGTTGCACAGTCTCTGTCCCCATTCCCCAACAGGTGGAACCCATTCAGTCTGTGTGCCTGGACAACACACTACAGCATGGGTTTGTTTACCTCAGTCACAAATTTTAGTGACAGTTGGCAAAGTCTGGAGATAGAAATTCCCTGCATGTTCTCAGAACAAGGAAAGGAGTAGCAGCAGCTCTGTGAGCATGGCTTCTCTTCGGTGAGCCTCATGGACCATGGTGAGGGCAGAAAGGGCATCTTTACCATCCATTAAACGCTTGGTTTCACTGCTAACCTGATCAGCTCCAATTTTGCTTGTCATGGTGCTGCCAGGTGAAGGTAGTGCTTGCGCTGCAAACTGAACTTTCCTGCTTCACATCACACATCATTCACAGCTGCAATTAAACAACCATGCATCCTGATTATTAGCCACTGGGCCCATATACTCAGGATAGGATGAGGAAAATCAGTGTAGATGAAGTGAAATGATCATTTTCCAGAAATGTTGTAGCCCACTTTGACCCTTGGATCAGGCTTATAAAGCTGACATTATATTTGTCATCAAGAACATGATCTACAGACATAAGCATAAGCAAACATGAGTATCTTTTCAGGCTAACTAAATGTAGTAATAATAATAATAATAATAATAATAATAATAATAACAATAATAATAATAATAATAATTATAATAATAATAGTAATGTTCTCTTCCTTGTAGAGATATCTGACACAGTAGGTTGCTACTGCCAAGAAAATAAATCCAAATGATGTACATGTGTTGAGAGATTTCCTTTGGACTGACTACAAATTCAAAAGCCTCTGACACAACTTGACTGCAGCTACATCAGACGGGGTTTATTGCATTATAGGCTGCATGCTTACTTGAAAATGTTTTCAAGTTATATTTCCGCATTTGGATTTAAAGATTATGATTAAGTGTATGCTAGTTCAAGGCACTAATTTTCTTGCTCTGTGTTCCTGGAACAGTTTTTTTCTGCCATGTTTAGATATCAGCTGACTGAATAGTGAGGTGAAAAACAACTTTCAAAGGGAGTTGAAGTGAGCAGATAGCTTTCAACAGACCTCATACAGGCTGTCTGTCACTGCCAATAATGAGACATTCACAGTTGTTCACAGTTTTATTAATAAAATTATTGAGTTCAGTGTTATTCTAGATCAATGCTACTAGATCAGGACAGAAATCCACCTATTCAAAAGTTTATTTAATGGTGATGGCCAAAGTGGTTGCCTAGGGAAGAATACAAGAATAATCTAAGCATATATATTATCCTTCATACTCACCTGCTCTCCCAACATTTACAGTTTAGGGTCTTCCTGAGCCAGATGTTGTTTCTGTATACATAGGAACTGAAGTGGATTTCTGTTCTGTAAACTTGTCCAAATTTCCACTGAAGCTCAGAAAACTATTAAATAAACCATAACAAGCATGCGTACTTTAGTTTTCTGATGTATGTAAGGTTCTTTGAGGAGGGACAAGGAAAGAATGAAACCACTACAAATAGTTAACACAAGTGTTGCTTTCCTCCTGACACAAGCAATATTTCATCAGTTCATTATTTACCTCTAATTATTTAAGCTGATCACAATCATCTTGCCTAAGCACGCAGAACAGACTTTTGGATTCTGATCATGAGCTGTTCTCCTAATTGCTGACTTAGCCTTCATCTACTTTTTCAGAACCAGGTCTGGTTTATTAAAACTGATGGCTTTTTTCCCATTTTTTTTTCCCTCCAGATTTTAAAATATTTCCTCCTTTAATCTCCTTTTAATTTGCTCTCTAACTGTATGTGTGCAGCATATTATAAGGATTCTTACTGTAAGCATCTCTTCCTAGAAAACTAAAAGCAGAGAGAAGCCAATTTGTGTCAATAAAATGTAAATGAAAGTAGCCTTTGGCTTCTTCTCAAGGTAAAAATTATCAATCACTTGACAATTTGCTCAGTGTTTGGTTCACTGCATGAAAGTCCTTCCTTGGGACACAATCAGGAAGCAGATTATGACTAAAGAGATTCACACTTCAATCTTCTGAAAATCCAAGAAGTCTTATTAATGATAGCTAAAACTGAGGATGATGGAGCATGATTCATACACATAATGACTTCTGTCCGTTGGGATCTCTGTTGTGTCATTAATGGATTCTCAGAAGTGTGATTTTTAATTACCTCAAAAGGCAAGATATGCCAGCACGTTACCCAATTCCCTCAGGCCAAATTGCATTGATTTGCAGCAGTGAATTTCCACTGAGTCTGCTGAGCAGCATTTTGAGAGTGTGGGAGATCCACAATCTGGTACTAGTCCCTTTTGCACAAGAATCAAAGCTGTGTTCTTCTGAAATAACAAAGCTGCCAGCCAGGCAGGGAGGGAGTCCTGTGAAAACCTTGTAGAAACAATACCTCACTGGTGCTATGATAGAATTCCTCCTTGTCTCTGAAAGAATTTGAAGATTCTGAAGTCAAACTTCTGCTTCTATACCCAAGCTTCAGGTCAGTTCTCAGCTGTATAGAAATATATTTCAGAGGGGTAGATAACACCTCTATTATTCAAGCATACAATCAGTACCAGCCAATACTGTTGTGGTGGTTTGACCTTGGCTAAATGCCAGGTACCCACCAAGTCACTCTATCACTTCCCCCCCTTCCCCCTTTTTTCTCAACAGGGCAAAGAGGGGAAAGAAATTAAGATAGGAAAAACCCCAAAAAAACCCAACCCTTCTGAATAAAACAAAACCAGTTTTAATATAAACAAAGAGAAGCAAAGGTCTGTGCGTGGAAGCAAAAAAAGAAAACAGATTTAGTCTCTACTTCCCATGAAGAGGCGATATCGGGCCTTCTCAGGAGCAGGGCTCTGATACGCGTAGTGGTTGCCTCGGAGGACCAAGGGTGACCCCACCCCCTTCCTCCTTTCTCCCAGCTTTATCCTGAGCAGACGTCATATGGTCTGGAATATCCCTTTGGTCAGTTCGGGGCAGCTGTCCTGGTTGTGTCCCCTCCCAGGATCTTGCCCCACCCCGTCCCACTTGGGAAAATGTTGGAAAGAGCCTTGGTGCTGTGTAAGCACTGCTCAGCAGTAGCCACAACACCAGGGTGACAACAACACCCTGCCAGCCCAGCTCGCAACAGAACACACAGAACCATGAGGGCTGCTCAGCCAGACCCAGTACAACTGTCTAACTTCATCCCGCCTCACTGAGAAAGAGTTTAGTCTTGTGCTGACTTCCTAAGAGAAGGTGTGATGCTATAGATAGGAGCTTAAAGATTCACAAAAAGTGAGACAGATGTAGAGTCAAGGGATGAGGCTTTTCCCTCACAAAAGTTAGTCAAGACACTGTGATAAGTAAGAGAATGGCTTGAGTCTCCTCTTTACCTAAATATGTCCTTTTAGCAGCAAATATTTTTACAACAGCCTTGTTAGAGAGAATGTAACATTCTTTTACTAGCGGCTAGTACAGGTCACTTCAGAGAACTTGTTCACCTGGTTGAGTAGAGTGTGCTTTATTTCCTCAGATAAAATTTAAAGTCTGAATTAGCTTCAGTAGATTCCCTGATGCTAAAACAATTGTGTATGGTACTTGATAGAAGAATGTATAAAGAAATTAAACATTTAGCTGGGGCATCATATAGGTGTGGGTTCTCCTTTCCCTGTTTTGTTGAAGCCAAGATGACATGAGCTCAGCTGAATCCTCCAGCCTTTATATTTATTTAAACAGGCAGGTGACTGGTTTGCTCCCAAAGCTTGAGAAGCAGAGGTGGAATTCATGGAGATTTTCAGGGTATAACTCACCTGTCAATGGCAGGCATAATCATCCTACCACACTTACCATGTCAATGTCTCTGGAATAAGAAAACAGACATTTTTTTCACTCTCTTCCTATATTTCCAGACATTTACGTTAGGTTTTCACTTCTTATAACTGCTGTAGGATGCAGTCTGATGAATGAGTTATGCCTTTGGTGCTGGCTTGCATCCGGCTGCACCTGCTACCAGAATTCTAATGAGGTGGTCAGCAGCAGCATGCTGGTAAGCTTTTTGCAGCAGTTCTCAGCTTCAGATATGTATTTAGGACAGTTATTTTTCTATCAATGAAAACAGTAAGAAACAAATAGTAAAAGCTTACATAAAAAAAAAAAAAAAAAAAAAAAAAAAAAAAAGCCCCAGCAAAAATGTGTAAATATTAAAAATTACTGAAAGCCAAATCATTGCTGTGTTGTTTCATACTGTATACCTTATTCAAACTTAGCTATTGAGCCTGGTTTAGTGAAAAGCAATCGTTCTGTAGAAAATCATTTGCCTCTAGAGATGAAAATACCAGGTCCCTGTACAGCATTAATCTAATGGCTAAACCAAGGACCAACATCAATTTAACAGTTAAACATTGCTGCCTTTTCTTGATTGATGTTTGTTCCGCATAGAGAAGCACATGGCAAATAAAAAAGACTTAAGGCCTCAGAATAAAGACAGGCAGACAAAAATATTGTCAAGTTTGGGTTTTTTTCTTTCAGTAATTGAGGCTCTCCAGCAATCTGGTTCTTTGCTTCATAAACTGAATGACTATTAAGTAAAATCTAGTTTGTACTTGTGAAACTGCTTTTCTCTCATTTGCAGATCTTCAAGCACATTTCAGAAACTAAAGTGCTATGTATAAGCTAAGTATAAGTTATCTTCTTTTGAGGCCAGACCCTTTTAATTGATTAGCTCAAAGTAGAACATGAAACTTGAAACTGAAACAGCAGTGAGGCTGGAATGTAAACCCAAGAGTATCTGAGAGAAATGAGGATTGCCTTGTCTTTGTAAACTATTTTTTAAGGGTCTTAACTTTGTGTTACTCACAACTCATCATCAGTCTAAGGACATGGACAAAGATTCAGGCTAGTTGTCAGAAAAAAAGAATGACAGAAAGACTAATTTGCCTTCTAATTTATTCACATGAAGCTTACAAACCTGTAAACTTCTGAGAAAAGGAGCATTACAGTGTCCCAGCTGAAGGACGGAAAATAGAGGGCGAGTGCTGTACAATGCAATGTCCAGCCTCTGTTACCCTGTGTGCCAGAGGGAGTTATATTTAGTCATGCTTTTTCCTCCTCTCCTGTGCATCCTCCATGGAGTATTAAACTCTGCAGGTAGCTCTATCAGATGATTATTGTAGCTTTTTGCACAGATGCTCACAAGAATGGGTTCAACAGTGATTTAGGCATTAATCTACAACTTAATCTAATCAACTTTAATGTACATGTGCTAAAATTACTGAAAGAAAAGAAAAAATTCATAGATATACATTAATATTTCTTGATTGCTCAGTAGGACTTGGTTTATCAGGAAGATAAAAAAAACCAAACCAGACAGTGTGTTTACCTCAGACACATAGAAAATAACACTGCCTCAACTATAGAGCAGACATGTTGCAATTAGTACAAAGTCTTCGAGATTATATGCTTTGATCATTTAATGATAATGATTCTGAGGTAAATGACTTTGCTTGATTTTGTTTTTGTAAAACATTAACTACACAAAGTCTCCCTGATTTAATAGTATTTAATTTAATTGTTGTTCTACAGTCAAGATGATCTGCTAAACTGCAATATAATGTTTCAGAGAGAAGGAAATGAATGATTGCAATTTTATTTTCTCTGAGTGTTATGAGGATGCTTTATGGTTCAAAATAAAGAATTATTTTACTTCAATTTTAGGCAATATAATTTTATAACTGAATTAATGATTGTCATTTTTAAAGCAAACTCATGTTATCAACAAATTTAACTTGCAACTGTCTTTAGGAAAGTTCCTCTCTGCTTTAATAACTTGAGTTAGCATAATAAGCAGGCCTGGTTCTTAAAACATAGTAAAAAAAAAAGGTCAAGGTATGCAATGGGAAAATGGAGGAACACCTTCTACTACGCCCCCAGAGAAGAAACCAGAGGAATGAGATGTATTGAGTCCCCTTCCAAGACCCAAGTAGAAGGGTAGAAAAAGCCTGAGGAATAGACAAGAGATCTCCTGAGATGGGGGGCAGTTCAAACCCCAAGTGGAGATGGGCATCAGCAGTTGGGAAGAGAAGTTTAACAGAAAACTTCATCTAATTAAGAGGGCACCAGAAAGATAACCTGAGATGCAGTGTATAAAATAATAAGATTTTGAAAGCATCCAGAATAAATTAGGTGTTTTCTACACAACTGGGAATGCTCATTTGATGCTCAGAAAACAAAAAAAAAAAAAAATGGTTTGAAAATATTGTCACTGGACAAAAAGAACGAACAAATCTGAGTGATGTTATCTGTTATACACAGAATTTAACCTGGATATCTGTACTTTTTAACAGTAGAATGTCCTGTGTTTTGAATTTATTGCATCATGACAGACTATTTAATTTAAATGTTATGCTGTGAAAAGTGAAAATTAGAGTCTAATACCTATTTGAAGTTGTATTGAAGAACTTTTACCAAATTCTGGTGTGAATCATTGTTCTGAATTTTGTCACTGAATTGGGCAAAATACAATATAAAACAAAGTAATATATTAATGTCTAGATACCATGGAGTGTGGCAGGAAAAAGTAGTGCAAATGAAATATTAAACATTCCTTCTGTAAAAAAGAATCATTTCCCATCTTAGACCAATTAAAGAATTTACATAATGTGTTGTGATATAACCTTGGATTTTGTGTGTCAGACATTAAGATCTTCTTGGTTCCATTCTAGTTACTTCATAGAACTTCACATAAGAAATATTTTGGGCCCTTTGGTATCAACCTCAAAACAGAAAAAAAAAAAAAAAAATCTTGATAGAACTCAGTTCAGTGCTGCCTTAAATGCAGTTCTGCTCAATTCATTATGTCCACACCAATTCTTGTGGGTGTTGGCCCTCTGTCTAACAGCACTAGGAAACTGTGATGAGTATGTTCTCTTCCTGTATCTCTCTCCCACTGGTTATAACATTTCCTAGGATTAGGTTATCTTCTGTGAGGACATGTTCCACCAGGGCATCATGGTGAGAAATATTTGTGTTGGAAAGTTTCAACATTTAATCTGAAGATAAAATATTCATACATTAGATGTACTTTCATGGCTGGTTTTATAATCATTTGTTTGGCAAGCTGTCTTCTAAGCCCTATGCGTGCACCAGCAGTGTTTGGATGTGATCTGGTACAATGCTGGTTCTAGAGGAAGTGAGTCAGTAGCAAACGTGCACTGGTCTGGGGTGATATCTTTTACCCGTTCCTTGGCAGGTGAGAAGACAGGTCAGCTATTCCCACAACATCCCACACCTGAATCAGCAGTGAACCTGAATGTAAAATCTGCATAATTTCTCAGGGAATAGTATTATTGCCAAAGTTAGACTCTATTTTAATTCAGGTGAGTTTAAAGAGGGGAATTTTGACAAAAATGTTTTTTGTAAGGAAATCTCCCTTCACCAGTATGGATGGAAATATATTCTCAGAGTTTCTGACATCCAAGGAAGACCTTATAGCAAGGGGGAAAAAAGAAGAGGAACTGGGATATGATTTAAGTCTATATGGGTGGTAAAGCTCTTATTGACTATTCTGAGGCAAAATCATGGTTTTATATACATCATTCTTATGAAAATGTTTCAAAAAATGTTGATTTCCCTCTTGTACCAAACAGGCCTCACCCTCTCCTTCCCTGTCCAAACCTCACAGCTGACTGTGAACAGATGATTAATCTTATGGCCAACCATAAACAGGGGAGGGTTATGTAGATCATATGCTAAGCAGTGCTGTTCTTAAGTCACAGGTAGCTAAGTCAACTAGTACAAGGGAGAGATTCAGACACTTTTTACCTGGTGTTCTCACTTGGCTGAGACATTAACAAAGGGCTTGAAAATTCAGTCTAGTGGGCGTTATAGTTCCAAGTCTGTTCTGAATCACAGTGATACAGAAAACCCAGAACAACTTCAGGGACTTTACATTCTGCAATGGTAGCATTAGACAGCATGCTTTAGGAGTAGGAATAAAGTGCAGTTTCTAGTGAGAAATTACAGAAGAAATTGAAAGCAGAAAGATGATTTTACATCAGGGAAAAAAGCAATAACTGAAGTAAAAGTAAAATAAAATGAGAACTTAAGTGGAATCAGCAAGCAACAGTGAAATATTAACGGAGGCTGTGAATTTTGTGTGGGTTTAGCTGAGAAAGTTCAATTAAGGAAAGATGAATGCATTTTGTTATTGTTTTTTTGTTGTTGTTGTGTTTTGTTTGGGTTTTTTGGGGGTTTTTGTTTTGTTTTGTTTTTTTACTATCACAGACTGTTTTCTTTGCTAGGACTGCAGGACATCTCAGATTGTGAAAAATCTCTCTCATAGTAGTTATTATATTTGAAGAACAAAAATCTTCAGAGTTTTAGACCAATGACAATATCTTCTGAGGTGGTCACAGATTACTAGTATTGGAAGGCAAGAGTGTGACTGTTCAGAGTAATCTTCAATATTATTTGGTGCTTGTAATACAGAAAGAAGAACTGGTCTTTCATGTATCCTCACTAGAAGTCTTACTGAGGATATATTTGACTCCAGCTTGTCAGACAAGGCATTCTGAGATGTAAACTGTACTATCAGCACTTCAGTTTTCTACTTGTAATAGAACATATTTGTTCCATGTCCATTTAGAAAAGGAAATGTTTAAGGTAAAAGCAGAACTTGGCTACTGGCTGACATATATGAACAGCATGTACTTTTTGCCTTTGAACAATAGTCTTGATATTCTGGATGTCACTAAGGTAATTTTACTGTTTGAGGGAGAGACTGCTGGAGCATTTATAACAACAACAAGCAGAAAAGGGAAGAATACAAGAGCAGATATGATCCTTCTTCTTCTATTACTACTTTCTTTCAAGCCCAGCAGAAGAAAAATGGAAAACCATTAAGGGCACATCCTGATGGCTGAATATCAGTCTACTGTATTGTTTCTTGACTATTTCAACGACTTGTTACTTAATTCTAAATGTAGAATTTAAATTTCTGATTGGAAAAGACAGATAAGAGGGAGCAAATCAAGACACAGAACCCAGAGCGAATTCAGACTCCCAAGCAATCAAGCTGAGTTCCAGTGCATGACCTCAGTTCTAGCTTCAGTCTTGAAACTTCATTTCAAATGCCCAGCCTTCTCTTGGCTCCTTCCTTCCCTCACGTTTCTCAGTTGCAGTCTCTCCACAGGATCTGTTCTATTCTCTCCATACACCTTGCCCACATCATTAGTAATGAAAGTGACCCTGGGAGTAATAAAAACATAGGAGACAGCATTAGCTGCACACCATAACTAAAATAATTTCGTTCAACAATTGCAATTATATGTCCAGCACCACAATTTAATGATAGTTTTGATTTGATTTTTTTTTTTTCTACAAATGGAGAGTACACAGTAGTCTGTTGATAAATCATGTGTTAGGTCCAGTCATTCTGAAATCTTAGCTCCTACTGAAAAAGAATATTAGAAGTTGAAAAGATGTTCTGGGAATTATGAGCATTTTGTGGTAAAATATTGCTGTAGTATTCAAGAAATGGCTGAAACTGTAAAACGGAGCAGTGGGTATTCTGAGGGAAACTCTCCGAGGGAGATATGACAAATAAAATAACAGAAATTCCAAAAGACACTACGTGACAGCAATTCTGATGTTGACTATAAATAAAGAAAATCTTTTAGTACACCTTAGATAGGTAGATTGCTGCACCAAGAAATTCTGTGACAGGAGAATACTGTAAGCAGTTACCGAGTTGATTAACCTGAGTCACAAAATTTTCAGTCTTCAGGGTGTATTTTACCTAGGACAGTAGGTATGAAAGACTACAGATCTAGATTAGCAATATTGGAATGAATTTAATGCCATTGTATTTAATACTGTGTGTTTTTTATTTAAGCTTTAGACTGTTTTATATTTTGAAGCAAAGATATTTAAAGCAAAGATTCATATCCAATAATCTATAGGCAAAATGTTGTATGTGGGACTGTGGGAATTATTAGTACCTTGGGACAGGAAAATTGATTTGAGGTTTACAAGGAAAAAAGTTCTTCATCTATTTCATCACTAAAGAAAGATCATGAGGCATCCACATTTCTAAGTAATTTGAAATTATAACATATATGACATGGGACACAACTCTTCCTTATACAAGAAGTACAATATTTGACTTTTAGCTGAAATGGTATTAAAATGTTGTTCCTCTATAAATATTGAACCATCTCTTTAGCAGTGAGGTGCTGTAGAAGTTGTGTGTCACATCTGTAATTAAAGGAGGGGTTGCTGGCAGAGGTATTCATTTCCCATCCATCACCAGGACTTCATTCATGTCTTTTAATGCAGTTATAGAATAACAGAATCACAGAATGGTTTGGATTAGAAGGGACCTTAAAGAGCATCCAGTTCCACCCCCCTGCCATGGGCAGGGACACCTCCCACTAGCCCAGGTTGCCCAAAGCCCCGTCCAACCTGGCCTGGAACACTGCCAGGGAGGGGGCAGCCACAGCTTCTCTGGGCAGCCTGTGCCAGTGTCTCACCTCCCTCACAGGGAAGAATTTCTTCCCTACATTTAATCTAAATCTATCCTCTTTCAGTTTAAAACTGTTACCTCTCATCCTATCACTACACTCCCTGACAAAGCCGCTTTAGGTACTGGAAGGCCACTATAAGGTCTCCCTGGAGCCTGCTCCTCTCCAGGCTGAAGAACCCCAATTCTCTCAGCCTGTCCTCATAAGGGAAGTGCTCCAGCCCCCTGATCATCCTCATGACCCTCCTCTGGACTCACTCCAACATGTCCATGTCCTCCTTATTTTGGGGCAAGAGCTGAATTTCAGGTGGGCTCTCATGAGAGCTGACAGGGAGAATCCCCTCCCTCACCTTGCTGGTCACTCTTTTGATGCAGCCCAGGATACAGTTGGCTTTCTGGGCTGTGAGTGCACATTGCTGGCTCGTATTCAGTTTTCCATCCACCAAGACTCCTAAGTCCTTCTCTGCAGGGCTGCTCTCAATTCACTCATAGCCCAGACTGTATTTGTGCTTGGGATTGCCCTGATCCATGTGCAGGACCTTGCACTTTGCCTTCTTGAACTTCATGAGGTTTGCATGAGCCCACCTCTCAAGCCTATCAAGGTCTCTCTGGGTTGCATCCCTTCCCTCCAGCATGTGCACAACACAGCTTGGTGTTGTCAGCAAACTTGCAGAGGGTGCACTGAATCCCACTGTCCATATCACCAACAAAGTTGTTAAACAGCGCTGGTCCCAGAGGGGTCAGTGTCTGGACTCGTCTCCACTCTCCACTTGGACATTGAGCCATTGATTACAGCTCTTTGAGTGACACCATCCAGCCAATTCCTTGTCCACTGAGTGTTCCATCCATCAAATCCATGTCTCTCCAATTTAGAGACAAGGTTGTCATGTGGGACATTGTCAAATGCTTTACACAAGTCCACATAGATGATGTCAGTTTCTCTTCCCTTATCCACCAACACTAACTCCATAATAGAAAGCCCCCAAATTTGTCAGGCACGATTTACCCTTGAAACTGTGACGTGTGTCACCAATCTCCTGATACTGACTGGCCTGTAGTTCCCCAGCTTTTCCTTTTTTACCTTTTAAAAACTGTTTCCCCTCTTCCATTCAGTGTGAACTTCACCAGACTGCCACGACTTCTCAAATATGATGTATAATAGCTTCATCCACCAGTTCCTTCAGGACTTGTGGATGCATCTCATCAGGTCCCATGGACTTGTGAATCTCCAGGTTCTGAATCTGATCTTCTTCTACAGCAGGCATTTCTTCATTTTTCCAGTCCTTGCCTTTGCTTTCTTCACCTTGGGAGGTGTGGCTGGAGCACTTGTTGGTGAAGACTGAGGCAAAAATGTTGTTGAGTACCTCAGCCTTCTTCATATCCCAGGTGACCAAGCCTCTCATTTCCTTCCAGAGAGGGCCCGCATTTCCCCTAGTCTTCTTTTTTTTACTAATTTGCTTAGAGAAGATTTTCTTGTTGTCATGGACATCCCTGGCCATATTTAATTCTATCAGGACTTTGACTTTCCTAACACGAACCCTGTCTGCTTGGACAATTTCTCTGTATTCCTTCCAGGCTACCTGCCATTGCTTCCACCCTCTGTAGGCTTCCTTTTTGTGTTTGGGCTTGTCCAGGAGTCCTTGTTCATCCACACAGGCCTCCTGGTGTTTTGCCTGACTTCCTCTTTGTTGGGACGAATTACTTGGAGGATGTGATCCTTTAATATTAACCACCTTTCTTGGGCCCCTGTTTCTTACAGTGCTTTATCCCATGGTACTCCAACAAGCAGATCCCTGAAGAGGCCAAATTCTGCTCTCCTGTAATCCAGGGTAGCGAGCTTGCTGTGCATCCTTGCTGCCCTGGGGATCTTGAACTCCACCATTTCATGGTCACTACAGCAAAGCCTGTCCCTGAGCTTCACATTCCCCACCAGTCCCCCCTTGTTGGTGAGAACAAGTTCCAGCATAGCACCTCTCCTTGTTGGCTGCTCTGTCATTTGGAGAAGGAAGTTACCATCAACGCAGTCCAGGAACCTCCTGGATTGCTTATGCCCTGTGTTGTGTTGTCCCTCTAACAAATATCAGAGCTGTTAATGAGGACCAGGGCTTCTAAATGTTAAGCTGTTCTTATCTGTCTAGAGAGGGAATGGAGTTGCTAGTGGGATATTTTTTATGAAGTCTTCTACCAATGGATTTTATTTGATCTCTGTTTACAGGAACATCAATAAATTGCATTTAGAAATGTGATGATTCTTGTATTTCATGGAAAGTAATTGGATTTCTGTAAGAATATTCCATGAATGATTTATAAAACATGTAGAAATTTGGCATCCTTTGTGATCTCACTGCAAAATTTGTCCTACATATTAAATCATGTTACCTGCCTGTCTACTGCACTAGTAGTGCTGTCTTTTAATTCTAGTATCAGTGTAGAACAAATATTTCAGTGTTTCACTACAATGCAGTCTAAACAGTGAGGGAAAAGCTGATGACAGCACATTTCCCTCCCATGCAGAGGGACTGTTTCACAGTAATTTATACTCTCCCTGTGAAGATGCTGTTCAGGTGATATACTTTGACATACAATGTAATCTTTATATAGTAGAAGATGAAAGTAACTTATTACTTAAATCTGATGCATAGATTAGAGCTCAAGATAAAATTACCTCTGCATTTTTCTTCTTTATTTTAATTAAAAGCAGTAAGTGTAGATAGGTAATGTTCAGAATGAATCAGCAATTCCTGTATTTTAAAATTAAAGTTGTGTGGGAGAAATGAAGTGTCAGATGTTGTGTTTTGGACACATTGTGTTCCTGAAGATTCAGATTTTTAAAAAAGAGAAGGGAGAGAAAAAGAAATTAATTTCAATGCCCAAAAAGTCTAACAAAATTGTGAGAGTTTTTAAAACTTGTATGCTACATCTAGAGATTTCTGGAAGATGTATAAACATGACTGCACCTATCTCCTCTGCACTCTTGGATCTGCCAGTGAATAGAATTAAATTGGATTCCACAAAAACTCAACCACATGGATAAATGGCTTTAGGCTAGAGCTGTGTGTAATCCTTTACTAAGAAGACTACTAAACAATGACGGAGGCTTAGCCATGTGGGAGCACAGTAACAATTAGCTATAACATTTGGAAAAACTTTTTTGTAAGTGTACACTGGGTATGTATGAGCCAAATTTGACCTTTGTTTCTTACATCTTTATTTTGCTTGGCTTTTGTGATTTTAGGTCCTTTAACTGGACCCACTGTAGAGTACTCAACCACTGGTTCTGCATATAACTTACATTGCCTGTAACTTCCTACATGTGCATATGATTGTGAAGATGACTCCTGCAAAGCAGTCAGAAAAATAACTTTTCTATTACATTCTGAACTAATTATACTGTGCAGAACAAATATGATTGAGAATCTTCATAATAGATACAGCAGAAGAGAAAGCAGCTCACAATGGCTAATAATTTGATTTATCATTATGAAAACAGTTTCCAAAGACAACTTGTAATAGGCTATATAAAAAATTCCTGATGAACTAACTATGCTTTATTGTGAATAATTAGATGAACCTTCAGTTTAATTGAAGCATTAAGGAACTGTTCCAAACCTTGAATAAATGAAGAAGAAGTTTTTACAGTTAACATTCTACACCTGGGCAAAGGACAGGCAAATACTGTTATGCTAATTATGATCTGATTTTCTATTAGGTGCAGGCAGAGCAATATGAAAAAAACAGTATTCAGTATGAAAGGGAAAGGCAATCCACTGTTAATATAAAGTTGGTGAAAGAATTTCTGCAATGGAGGGGAACATGATAGTTATGATGTAATAATAAAAATTAATAATTAGTTAAATGGTGAAACTTTATTGCTGTAAATCAGCATTTCTCCATTTTTTTCTACCTGTATTTATGCTAGATTATATCCCTTGATAATTTAGCTCATATTTCAGAATTAGGTTACAAACCATTTATTGTGAAATAATTAATGTATCATTTTTCTAATCACAAAGCCAAAATTATACAATTGTACTTTTTCTTGCCCTAGAGATTTGTGCAGTTTCCAAAATGTCATCAAATGCAGTTTTTCAGCATCTTGAGTGTGCACACTGAAACAAATCCTAATTTGTAAGACAAGTGCTGTCACTTTGTAGAAAAGTTTTTTAATGGACAAGAAATAATACAGTTACCTCTCAGTCAGCTACATTTTATTCCAAGGGAAGTGAACAATTGTAAATGTGTGACTGAAATAAAAAATAATAATTAAAAAAAAAAAAAAAAAAAAAAAAGAAAAAAAAAAGCCTGGTACTTGGGGCTAGATTCTGTCTGTCTGCATCTGTGGTAGAGTCTGAAAAGTGTCTGGGCCCATTCCCTGGCCCTGAAGCTTCATGTGAATACATCTGTATTATTTTACACTCTTAAACTTTGAACTAGGGTGGAGGTGTCAAACTGCCTACTGGGAATAGTCCCAAGTCATTGCTGTTGTTTGCATGACCTTGTTCTCTGTTCTGTGCAGGTATGTTTTCCTAGTCAACTTAAAACTGGACCAGCTAAGGAGCAGGAGAAGACCTGAGAAGGCCTGAGGTCTGAGCTAGCAACTGGGTAAGGGGCCAAGGGTCCAGCCATGGGTACTGGGTAGACTTAAAGTTCATGCTAATATTCAAAGAAACTGTGCAGTCTTCAAGCCTGCTGCGTGAGGTTCATTTAGGAGCGAGTCCACTGCTGAATGGCAGAGGGGACTCCATGACTAAGGCCATCAAAAAGGCTTATGCACTCAGTACCTTCTTTTCCTTGGTCTTTACCAAAGTCTGCTCTCGTGCTGCCAAGTATGCAGGCAGCAGAGTTGTAACCCACAGGAGAAGACGGCTGAATTAGGGAAATCAGATAAATGCAAGTCCATGGGTTCGGAGAGATGCACCCAAGAGTACTAAGAGAACGAGCCACTATCTCTGGGGCTGTTCTCATCAGTTTTGAAAGGTCATGATGAAGTGGAGAGGTTCCTAATGACTTGTAAAAGACATCACACCCATCTACAGGACAGGCAAGAGGAAGATTCAGAGTACTACCTACCTGTCTGCTTTACCTCTGTTCCTAGGATGATTATAGACTGGATTTCTTCAAAGCTATTTTCATGAAGGATAAGAAGGTGGTTAGGAAAAATCAGCATGGTTTTAGCAAGGATAAATCATACTGACTGATCTGATATTACCTTCTATGATAAGATGACCTGTTCTGTGGACAAAAGACAAAGCAGTAGATGCCTCTACTTAGCAAAATTCTCAGCATAGTTTCTTCCAAACTATCCCTTCAGCAAAATTTGAGACATACGGGTTGGATGGGTGGACAGCAATATGTGTGTATGGCTGGACCTTCAGACTCAAAAAGCAGTGCTCAACAGTAAAAGTCTAAGTGAAGGACAGTTACTGGCAGCATTCCTGAGAGGCCAATGGTGGAACCAATGTTGCTCAGTGTTTTCTTTGATAATTTAAATCCTACAATAAAGTATACTTTCCAGAAATTTGTGGCTGCCACCAAACTGGGAGACCAGTCAGTAAACCTGAGAGAAATGGCTGCCATTTAGAGGTACCTGGACAGGCTGGAGAAATATGTTGTCAAGAATCTCATGATCAGTGTAAGCAAAATGCAAAGGCTTGCATCCAGGGTCGAATAATTTAATGCAACAATACAGGCTGGAGGTCAGGTGGATAGAAAGCAGCTTTTCAGAAGGGACCTGGGGATCCTTGTGGACTACAAACTGAACATGAGTTAGCAGTGGGTCCTCACGGTGACAAAGCCCAACTGTATGAAGCAGCTTTTGTAGGAGAATAACCAGGAGTTCAGGGGAGGAGATTATTCCTCTGTGTTTGGCACTTAGGAAACCATACCAGGAGTACTGTTTCCCATTTTTATCTTCCAAGTAAAAAAAAAAATAAAATATCAGCACACTGAAGTGACTCCAGCAGAGTCCATGAGTATGATTCAAGGTCTAAAGCATATAATGTATGGGGAGAAGCTGAGAGAGATGAGCTTGTTAAGAGAAAGCTGAGAGGGGATCTTGTTGCTGTTTACAACTACCTACAGACAGGTGGAAGATGAAGCCAGAATCAGTGAAAACAAGAGAGACAGTGGACACAAATTGCAGCAATTTGTGCCACTGAACCAAAGGCTTAGAGAGAGTGTGAAAGCTCCATCCCTGGAGATATTCAAAGCTTAACTGGACAAGAGAGCCAGTAACCTGTCCTAATTTTGAAGTTATCCTTGACTGAGCAGAGAAGTTGGATGAAACAATCTCCAAAGGTCCCTTTAAACCCAAATTATTCTATAATTTTACATATCTAAAGAAACCAAAGCATTTGTGAAATGTTTTCCCTCCTGAGAATTTCCCCACCATGAAGAACTCTTGATAGATTTGAGGCTAATATTGTTTTATCTTTTTGATAGTAATTTTTCTTGTCCCTCACAGTTCAGTTACAGATAATTTTAAAGGCCTTTCCAAAAACTGAAGGCCACATTGCTGAACCATTCAAAAAAGGAGCAATAAAAGTTCTCAGAGAATGGAAAAATCCTTTAAGGGAAAAATTAAGCAGTTCTGCTTTAACTTTAAGAAAAAACTTATTCTAGTTTTGCCATCACCTGATCTGAAGATAGGAAAATTTAAAACAGCTCAGGATGAGAAAACATGGTCGTCAGTATCCACAGCTCATTTGGACAAACAAAGTGGCAGTTTCATGGGAAAATTATATGTTTTTCCTGGAACTAGAAGATTTAATTTTTATTCCTGTTGCTTAATAGCATTATATCACTGCTGAGGCAAAAGGAACTCTGAAACTACCCATACAGACCAAGTTATGGTTACTGTGTGGCAGGTTTGCTTCAAAGGGCAGAAGTAATGTGGGTAATCACATCAGGGCCTGAGGGGCAGAGCAGAAAGGACTCCATAGATGGAGGCAGTGGACAAAGCTGAGCTTCTGCAGTGTTCTTTGAGACCTGGATTCATATTCTGAAAAGCTTTTCATATGTAAAATATAAATTGATTCTTATGGAGACACCACTGAGTTAACAGGAAAAATGTAAGTTTGTAATAAGCTTCAACTCCAACCTTTTTTAATCAAGCTGTCACATTATAGGTAAAGGACTCTTCAGAAGAACATTTTCCTATGGCAATTTCATTTTCTCTGGAACACGTTGTTGCCTCCTGTTGTCACTTGATTTATAAACTGGAAAGCATTAGCTGCTTATACAAAATTATCATGCATTTAGCCATCAGAATGTTGTTATTATGCATCTGGCAATGCAGCGTTAGAATTCAACTTATTCATAGTGCAGCAATGGAGGAGGTATTTCTTGGTGTTTTGGTTCCTTCTGAAATTCTATAGCATGTGAATTTTAGTGGCATTATGGTATATCATAGTCATTCCTGTCTTAAATCAGGATGCTACTGTATAAACATAAAGTCTATCCCAACCCTATGGAACTAGTAATATAAATCCTTCTACATGCTCTTTTCCCCTTCTTCATTAATGCTGTAACTGTAGAAAGCACAATTCCTAGAAATGTCAAAGAAAATTGCCTATGAAGCGAAAGTATTATATCCTGTGTGACCATTAGCACCAGAACCAGTACACTTAAGAAATTTTATTCAGATTAATTAGATTAGATGTACTGAGCACAGGGACTAAACATAGGGTATTCATATTTAAATATCAAAGTTTGTTTAAAAATCAGAAAAATCATATGACAACAGCACTTGCTTTTTCTGCTCAAGTTTTCTGTCACTTCTCTTATCTGCAACTGCTTTATATCTTTAGAAAGTGAAATTTTCAGGGCAGGGGCTATGGACCCATCTTCTGATATGGTTGAGTTGCTCCTGGCAAAATGTACACCAGGGATGTAAGATGTTATTTGTTATTTAATTGTAATAGCACCCTTAAAACCCATCTGAGGTTGTAGTCTTACCGAGTTAGATACCACACAGACTACGGGTAAGAGTCTGCAATTGAATTTTTCTCATTAGCAAGAAGTAACTGGAGGCAGATAAGTTTCCTATTATAGTGGAGATGGCAGAACTGGCTGGCAGCTATTGCAGAACAAAGATAACAGCTGGTCTTTCCCTTTCATTGGTACTTGAGAGAAAAATGCGTCAGGATACCAGTGAATCCAAACAAGACTGCTGTTTAATTACTTTTATTCAAGGCAGTGTTCACAAGAGTAAAGAAATATAAGCTGAGATGTTTTTACTAAGAAGATAGTGGAAAAAAAAAAATATCAGAAGAGGTGGCACAGATTACTGCTGCTTCCCATGACTGGAGACATTCTCAGCTGCTTCATATCATGGGGGGTCAGAGGCCTGTGGTACTGTGTCTCACACAAAAGAACCAGAGACTGGCAATGCTAGTGCATGAAATACAGGTACAAAAGTGGAAGAGTAGAAAATGAAGGGAAAAAATCCAGTGTCTCTTATCAAGATCTGTATTATTAGTTACACTCCTGCATGGCTGACTGAATGACCTTGACTGTCTGAGGAAGTGTTTTGTACCAGGGCAATGACATGAAGTTTATATCTTCTCCATCGTTACAACCACTTCAGTTAATGTTAAGGTACAAGACAGTCTCTGGAAATCATGTGTTTCATAGGACTGTAAACTGTATATGAGGAAACACATGGTATTTTGGACAATTTTAATTTCCTTTGTTTTTGCAGAAGTAAAAACTAAGCTTTAACACTTAACCAAATAATGTCATACTCTTTATAACCAGCATTGAAATACACTCCTAATGTTTTCTAGATATAGAATAGTTACTTCAAATCTGCCACACTGTGTAGTGCTTCATCCTGCTGTTTCAGAGTGCTTACTCTTCACTTACTGAGTGATCACTCACTGCATGTGCATGTGTGGAGGAGTAAATGTCACATTGTACCAAAACAGAGAAGACAAGCACTGTTGGTTTACTCGGGACACCCAGCTCAATTTCTGGTTCCAATCAGCTACAGATACAGTCTCTGAAAGTACATTTCTGAATGTAGAATCTCTTTCTGAGGTGCAAGGCACAGAATGCTGAGGTGATCACAGTGAGCAGCTCAAAGGGTTTCACAGAAATGAATGGAAACGTATCTTAGACTTCTAGGTGCATCCATACTTCACACCACCAGGCAACCTGCAAAGCAGATGTTTGAAGTCCCTGGGCTGTAAGCCCAGACCTGTGAGGATCTTTGGCTCTTGATTATTGAAGAGGCACTGCTGGGGGCTGAGAACAAGAGCCGTTTTTTGCAATCTGGGCTCCACCATGGGAAAGGCGGGATTCCCTGACAGAACCCAGCCATGGCCATTCACTCTGTCAAAGCCAGCAGTGTGTCTTACATATCTTTCTGTCTAGTATATGCCTGTCCTCCTGGGAGTTTTTAAAAGTAAGTATTCCTGTATCTTAAAGACCTCTAAGGCACCCTTTGTTAGCCAGAGACTGCGTATGGAGTTTTAGAAACCTTTGGCTTAGAAGTGGCTGGTTTTGGAAATAGTTTTCATCACAATGTGGCAGAAACACTGAAATTACATTAATTTAAAGGATATATTCCACAAAAATAATAATGATTTTTTAAAAAATGCATTTTATTTTAAGTCATATTTCTAGGACTGCTCTGCAAGGGAATCCAATTAATTTGTTCTCTGAGTTTAGCTAAAAGACAAATTATGCTTTAAATGATACCTTGCTCAAAGGAGAGGACTATAAAACAGCCCTTTAAACATAAGCTGACCTTTGAATAACTTACAGGTTCATGACTTACAGGGACAAAACCAGTTATCTAGAACTACTCAGTAATGAACAATTTCTCACTAAATCACCTTTAAGGGAAACTGAGAATTAAATGGAGACTAAAATTCTCCATAGGCTTTAGCAGTACTAATGCAATTAGTGTCAATTTTTTACCTTGATGGTCTTTATATCCGGTCTGTAAATTCACAATTGACCTGAGCTGAAAATTTGGTGACTGAGAGAGTCTTAGCGGGAAACTCTATATATGCTCACTCTCTTCTTACTCTTTCTTAACCGTCAATGTATAGTTGCTGTTCAAGATAGGATCTTACAAAAGAGACACACTTCATGTGTGGACATATGGACAGCTGTTCAGTTGTCTATCAGTGCTGTCCAGGATGCAGTCATTAATATAGTGAATAGCACTATGAATATAATTAACTTTATTATATTCTCAAGTTTTGATCTCCATGCTTAGGTCTTCTGGATTATATTATTATATTCAGCCTGCTGAGCTATTATATTATACATTATCATAAGCATCATCAGCTTGAGCAATGATCCTGAATTATACCTTGCTATATATACTCTTATTTCTTCTCTCTAATTTTCTGTTCTAAGTGCTTGATGTCTTTATTTCACACACTTTCTCACCTTTTTATGATGATCATATAAAATAAAACTCCATTCATAAGCTTGAATGCCTCTCAAAGTAGAATAGTCACATAGATATCCTCATAAAGGATACTGTAACATTGTGCTGATGATGGAAAATACTGAAATATGTCTGTGAATAATCTAAAAAAAAAAAAAAAAAAGCGTGTAATATGACAGGTGTCCATTTTGTAATATAATGACACTACCTTAAGTGTCTTCATGGAAATCTTTACTAAATTACTTTACCGAGCAGAAGTCTCCCATTTATCAATATTCTGTGTGCACAGGGTGATGTTTTTGAGGGTGAAAACAATCTGGTCAGGGCTGAGACAACACCCTGTGATAAAATGTCTCAAAACCAGGAAATAAATTTAATAGAAAAGGGGTTGATGTGGCTGAGGGATGTGCATTTTAGTATTATGCAAAGTAAACCTCCACCCCTGCCGTTGCCTTCCCTGCCCTCTTGGATGAGTAGCCATCCACAGCTCCTCTTGCAGTTGCACAAAAGAGAAATTTGACCGCTTATACTGAAGCAAGCCCTGTTTATACTATGTCAGAGCAAGTCCCACAGGGAGTGTAAACTGTTTGACTAAAGAATGCTTTATTTCTAATGCTTTCTGTCATTTCAGAATTCTCTGTACAAACACTGAAGATTATTTAACTGGTCATTAATTAAAAGCAAGAGAACTTGGCGGTTTTTGCTTCACAACTGGAAAATTTCACATTTGTTATAGACATATCTATACTTATCTAAAACATACATACAGTCTACGACAATTTGAGAATGTATGTCATGGGTCACAGAGATGCACAATGTAGACAACTTGCTTATGCAGCATCTGAACATCTAAAGCTCTCAGTGGGGAAAACTGATTTTTTGTGCTTAACTAATCAACATAAACCAAACAGAATGATCAAATCTTTAGATTCAAAATGACTTATCCTGATGGTTTTGCTTTTACTTTTAATGTTTTTTGAAAGGAAAAATTGTAACAGAATTTGAACTTTTATGATTTTGATGCATTATGTATTGATGTCAAATTAACAGTAGGAGAACCTCAAGACAACTCGTTACCTGTATGAAGCATCTTCAGTGTAGACAGCGTCGTCTATTATTAGTACTTCCTTATCCAATATGACTAAACTGTAAATTCCAGTGATTTTCTCTTTAGCTGATTAAAATCTCACCATAAATAAAGTACTTTCAGACAACAGCAAAAGGTATTGGTTAGTATCAGCAGCTTAATTGGAAATATACTAAGAAATCTGCATTTCACTTCATATGGATGCTCTCCAAACCATGTAAAATGTAATAAATTTTAATGTCTAATCTGCAGCTGCTCTCTGATTAGATGAGAAACAATACTGAAAGTAGCCTGTAAAGCTAGCTACCAATTTTATAAAAATTTCTCCCATTTCCCCCTTTTTAAGGAGCTTCTCTTTGAAAGTAAAAGGAAAGAAAAACAAGTAATATTTATTCTTTCCCCAGGCAAGAAGTATTATAGTCTTGGAAGCTTCACTCATCAGAGAAAAATTTTACAGTGGTATAATGCTAACATTCATAAAATATGTCATAAAAAGATTCTTATAACATTGTTAATCAGAAGAACATTATTTATTTATTTCAGGTCCCAAGAACTTATGCTATGGATAACAAGCACTGGATATTAAACTCCAGTTAAGTATTTTTCCCTTGAAGAGGGTTGACATCCACATGTTTTGAGTGAAGAGTCCCTTCAGCATATTTAGATACTCTTTGACATAGCTCTGGGCTTAGACTAGTCAAAGGATTGCGCTGGAAGCACACAAGTCTAAGGTTGCAATAAAGATTTGTATGGAACACAACTTGGAGAGGTGTTGGGGAGGCAGGGGTGGCCTTCAAAGCATGTTTAAGAAATGGAGGTAAATGCCAAAAAAAAAAGGAACAACAAAGTCAGAGCAGGAGGGGGTGCTGCTGGTGGAGTTGGAATTCCTGGAGGGACTGTGACTCACAGGAGATTCTCATTAAAGCAGGGGAAACAAGGAAGAATGAAGGAACAGAGGAATAAAAGGGTAAGAAAAAAAGAACAGCAGAAAGAAACCACTCTGAACTGACAAAAACCTCCCCTGACTCCTTTTGCCTCACCAAGGGGCCTGAGTGTAGCCTGCAGCAGTACCAAGGGGCTAATCAAGTGTTTATGTTGACTAACAATAAATTCAGTTAAATTCCCTAGGTCAACTCTGTTTTGCCTGTGACAATATTTCTAATGGTATGGAGGTAGGGATGCTTTGCACTAAGATATTAAAAATTTGATGCATGGAATAATTTATTAATTGCACAGCAATTAATTTAATGTGGGTCTGGGAGCTTCAAAAGTGCTTACTATCTTGCAGCTTCTTTCCCTTCCCCCTTCTCTAAATCTGACTCCCTGGTACTGAACAGCAACAGAGCAGCAAGATATGAACAGGAATGGTACGAAGCATTTAAGGATGGATTCTGCTGTAACTTCAGCTTACACAGTTTGCTTTGCTATCACTCAGAGATATTTGTATACATCTGACAACTAAAATATTAATAAAATCAGTAAATGATAAATCATGTATAAGAAGTTAACAATTATTTCTCAGCTGAACTGTTTCTAAATGCCTGAAAGTATCTCTGAAAAGGATGGTTATGGGAAATAGAAATTCATACTACAGTAACTGCATTCTTTGAATGGATATACTTTGTTTACAAATCCTTGGCTATGAATTTAACCAGTGTTGGAAAATTACATAATTCCTGCTTTAATGTTTCCCCTGTGTCTTTCTAAAATTAAAAGAAATTCTTAATTCAATCTTCACAGAAGAGAGGTCATGACTATCCCATCAGAATTTTTGTGATAGGATTAATTGGAAGGGAAAAAAGAGGTTTGTAGGACATATTAAAATAGTATTTGAAGGTGAAATCTGAATTTAAAAAGATCTATTTATAGTCTCTGAACTCAACAGAATATAAGATCAAGAATACAGTTACATGAAATTACAAAAGTAAATGTCAAAATACTTTTACTCTGTATTTACCCCCACAACTGGTGTTGCTTTAACTTGCTTCCTAGAATGTAGAGACTTTCAGTTTCTTCTCTTTGGATCGCATCATAAAACAGCTTCTGTCACCCTCTCCTCATCTCCATTCTTTGGATTATTCTGTCTGGCAAACCGTAGAGACAGTTTCCCAAATGGACCATTAGGCAGTGAGTTGATAGCTTGGTTAATAGAAAGCTAGAAAAATTCTCTTCGGGATTCTCTTTTGTTAATCTCATAATGAAAACAGCTAAATTTACATTCTTTCATTATCCAGTTTACAATAAATTTGAAAGGTCTGTATGCTCAAGATTTAACTCAGAAGAACGTGTGCATAGATATGCATGCATATATATATGTACATATGTTAACTGAAGGAATGCTGTGATTAAATGATATAAAAGCACAATATCTACATTTATATCTTCATAGAAATTAAAGACTTGATCCAAAGATTTTAAAAAAGCTATTAAGAATCAAACCTTTGTTTGTAAGAAAATAGCTTTCCCATTCTTTGAAGCATCATTATTTTTGTTCTTTGCAATAAAATCAAGACTGATTTTCATGGGTAGCCCCAGTAAAGACATGTGAACAAGACACTTATCTGGGATGAGAGTGATCCAGGTTTAAGTCATTTGCCTCATTTAGCACTGCAAAGTTTAAATCAGTCCTGGCCCTCCTGTGGTTCTGTGTTTAGGATAATTCCATGGGGTGGCTGCTAGCACAGGGTAGCCCTCCTTACTGCTGAGAAGAAATTTAACCTTCCCAGTTGTGACTGAGGATCCTTCCTGAAAAAATGTGGTCAACCTGATTTGATACTGCATACTTTTGGCTTCTACTAGATTACAGTTTAGAAGGAAAAAAACCCAATCAACTGCAAAACCCTACCACTCACCCAACAACAAACAAGTAAACAAAAAAACCCCATTGTCTTAAACATTTCCTAGTTGCCCTTTTGGGGGAAATCCTGAAAAAAAAAAAAAAAAAAAAAAAAAGATGAAGGTTTGTCTAAGCAATAGGACAAATTAGAACAGATTAAACCACACAAAGTGTCATCCGTAAGAGGTGTAAGACAATTTTTTAGATATATGATTTTAATCTAAACTATAGCTCTTCAGATCTGCTAATGACTTCAAGATTCTGTGGCTCTCACAACTCTTTTTGCGGTATAGGAAGTATATTTTGGAAGTGACTGATACCTCTCTTCTCAGGAAATCTCTGAAACTCATGGTGGTCTGCAAACGGAATTGTGCATGATAAACTGTTCCATTTATATTAATTTTCTTCTTTCAGAGTATGTCAAGATATACTGTTTTTCTCCATAAGCAAATCTTTCTCTAGGGAATTTTTACACAAAGCCTAAATAAAGATGGAGCCTTGAAACAGTTTGTGCTAGAATACCCAAACAAAACCCACAGGCTAATGTAACCTACAGGCTAATTTAAACTGATGTTAAGAGTGTACCTCAAAAGTATCCATGCTTTCTGCAGTGTATTAAGAAAACTCCTGATTCTGCAAAAGTAGGGTAAGAGGATCAAGAGGATTCTAGGAGTGTACACAAAATACTTCAGGCTGGGCCAGTAAATTAGTAAAAGACAGCTACCTAGAAATAAAAAAAGGAACAGCAAAAAAAAAAAAAATTATCAGCTCCTCTGTTTTTGACATGTGGGTTTTTTTGTTACATTACTGTTGTGGTTTTGAACTTTTGCTTTTGGCTTTCCCATTTTTTTAAGGCACAATGATGAAAAGGGTGCTTTATGATCTACAGAAGATAAGTTATGTTGAACTTCTTGACACACATTGCATAGTCACCATAGATTTCAAGGGTTCTGAATTTAACCTACCTATCAAGGCAAGTGCAAGGTCCTGCACACAGGTCAAGGCGATCCCACGCACAGATACAGTCTGGGCTATGAGTGAATTGAGATCAGCCCTGCAGAGAAGGACTTAGGAGTGTTGGTGAATGGAAAACTGAACATGAGCCAGCAATGTGCACTCACAGCCCAGAAAGCCAACTGTATCCTGGGCTGCATCAAGAGAAGAGTGGCCAGCAGGGTGAGGGAGGGGATTCTCCCTGTCAGCTCTCATGAGAGCCCACCTGAAATTCAGCTCTTGCCCCAAAATAAGGAGGACATGGACATGTTGGAGTGAGTCCAGAGGAGGGTCATGAGGATGATCAGGGGGCTGGAGCACCTCCCTTATGAGGACAGGCTGGGAGAGTTGGGGTTCTTCAGCATGGAGAAGAGAAGGTTTCAGGGAGACCTTATAGTGGCCTTCCAGTACCTAAAGGGGGCTACAGAAAAGATGGGGAGGGACTCTCTGTCAGGGAGTGTAGTGATACACTGTGTAGTTGAGAACAGTCAGTGTTAGGTTAATGGTTGGACTAAATGATCTTCAAGGTCTTTTCCAGCCTAGATGATTCTATGATTCTGTGATAGGATGAGAGGTAATGGTTTTAGCCTGAAAGAGGATAGTTGTAGATTAAATGTAGGGAAGGAATTCTTCACTGTGAGGGTGACAAGACACTGGAAGAAGTTGTGGCTACCCCCTCCCTTATGTCCTGTGCTGTGTTGTCCCTTTAACAGATATCAGGGTGGTTGAAGTCCTCCATGAAGACTAGAGCTTGCTTCTATCTGTGTTTATCAGGCCTCATCTGCTCAGTCTTCCTGGTCATGTGGCCTGTAGCAGCCCCCCTCTGTAATTTCATATTTCCTGCCTGTCCTTCCTAAAGAACCTGCATCCTTCCATTCCAACACTCCAGTCGTAGGAGCCATCCCACCATGTCTCCACTATGTCAATAAGATTGTAGCCCTGCAGGCATGCCCATGTCTCTAATTCCTCGTGTCTATTTGCATTGCTATGTGCATTTGCATGGATGCATTTAAGTTGGGCCCCCAGTGAAGTTGATTTACTGTCTGCAATTCCTTTGTGCTGCTCTTCAGGCTCTCCCTTGCTGAACTGTGATCCCTTTTCAGGCACAGAGCATCTATTGATGGTACTGGCATCAAACTGGTAGGAGTGGGATGGACTGAGGTTCCCCTCCCCTGGCAACTTTATTTTCCTTATGAAGAAATTTTTCCTTGGGATTCTCTTATTTCTTAGCCAAACTATGGAATTTACATTGATAACATTTTTCTACTAATTAGTTTCTGCCAAAATAAAACAGTGTAAGAGAGAGGAAGAGATAAGAAATGTATTGTAACAGAGAAGGAAAAACAGAAAAACAGAAGATGTAATTTTTAATTTTCTACTCCATTTGCAGCACATTCAGTGACATATTCAGTTACTCTCTGATGGTTAGATACCATGATGACCCAAACTGGCTAAAGGGATATTCCATACCATATGATGTAATGCTCAGTAAATAAACTAAGAGAAAAACGGGCCAGGGGCCACTTGGGAACTGGCTGGGAATTGATCAGCAGGTGGTGAGCAATTGCATTGCATACCACTTGGATATTCTATATTATTATTATACCTTCCTTTTTTTGTCTTATTAAACTGTCTTTACCTCAACCCACAACTTTTGCTGTCTTTTTTCCCAGCCCTCTACCCCATTCCACTAGAGGTGGAGAATGAGTGAGCAGCTGTGTGGTGATTAAACCTAGCTGCTTGCCAGGTTTAATCACAGCACAGCTATTGCTTCTTCTGCTTTCTGTGCCTGTATCCAAGGAAGTTCTTTTTACAGATTAACATCAACTTTATTCTAAAAGTCTTACTTTTGCCAGTGCAACAGAGCTAACAGATGAATCTTCCCCTCAGTCTTTCAAGCTGTCTCTGATGTCCTAATCTTAATCTACAGAGTGATTCAAGGGTAAAAACTGACAATTAAAACATGCTCAAAAACTCTATGGGAAGCTGAAATAAAAATTAAGAGCGAGCTTCATATCTGCAATATTCTATGTTCTTATAGCTTGTCTAGGGACATACATATCATTCTTTCACAGGAATATTCTGAAAGTAAAAGACCTTAAGGATATGTATTGCTATGCAAATTTAGACACCTACACTTAATAGTTAAAATACCTAATAAGTTCCTGCTGAAGTCAATGGAAGGAAATATCTTCCTGAAGAAGGTGCTTCAGATTGTCTCTGCTGATCTGATACTTTTAAAGTGCACTTCACTCCACTGAGCACAGAGAAGATAGGAGATGAGCTAAGCAGTCTTGTATGACAGAACGGCTGAGAGGTGATGAAAACGTGAGTTATTAAAGCCAAACCATCTGCAGCAGGAGTGAAATGGGATTTTCTGTGTCACTGCTGACACAGGAGTGCAACATTGCTGCGTTGTAGATTAGTGTCAGCAAGAAATGCAGGCACATTCCTGCATACCCTGAATGGCCCAGCAGTATCAAAGCATCAGAGCTGCTTTGGTTTCCTCATCACTGTTTTGACTTCTGCTCTTGCTAGGTTCATTTTCTGTAAATATCTATCAGTCACCGAAGTACTGGGTTATGTTGATAGGATCCATGTCATCATTTTCAGGGAATATCTACTAGGGATTTTTATGTCAGATTCTTCTAATTAACATTCTTCTCTGATGAATTTTTTACAGTGTTTGCCTTAAAGGCTGAAAAGGACAAGAGGGATAATTTGCCACTGTGAGACCCTAATAATGGCCATTGTGGAGATCCAGTTTCTCATGCACCAGCATTAAATTTGCAGATGTCATCAAAGCATAGGATGAAGTCAATATGCTTGAGGACATGGCTACCACTTGGAGGGACCTAGACAGGCTAAAAGAATTGTCTTTCAGGAACTTGAAATTCAGCAAATGCAATTGTGTTGGTACAGGTTGGAGACCGTACAGCTAGGGTGCAGCTTTGTTGAACAGGATGTGGGTGTTCTGGGGGACAGTTGGCAGGGGTGAAGGCTACAGCATCCTTGGCAGCAATAACAGGAACATAGCCAGGAGATTGAGGGAAGCAATTACTTCCCTTTACTTGATGCTTGCTAGACCACATCTGGAAAAATGCATACAGTTTTGGACTCCCCAGAGCAAGAAGGGTGTTGATGAGTTGAGCGAGTCTAGATGATGATCAGGGGAATAGATCCCATGAAGTATCAAGAGAGGCTAAAGGAAAAGAGCTTTTTAAATCTTGAGAAAAAGCTTGTGGAGGACTGAATAGCAGCCCTACAGCACCTAAGAGGAGGTTACCAAGAAGATGGAGGAGACTATGAAAGGGCATAGCAGGACAATAAGAGAGAGGGGTTACATTTAAAAGCAGATATATACATATATGCATTAATTATATCAATATTTGTATATATGGTCCATTGTGGAAGAATGAAAAACAATAGGCATAAATTGAACCAAGATAGGTTCTGAATGTAAATAAGGAATAACTTTTTTCCCATGAGGGCAGTCAGGGAAGTGGAGCAGGCTTCCCGGGGAGGTTGTGCCATCTTCATCCCCGGAGTTTTTTAAGATTTGACTGAACAAAGCCCTGAGTAACATGGTTTGAATTCAGTGTTGCTCCAGCTTTAAGCAGGAGATTGAACAAGAGACCTCTGGAGGCCCCAACTTGAATGTTTGTATGACTTAGTGATTCTATCACACTGCTTTTCTAGGATTATTTTGTGACAGACTAAATCACATAGTTTCATTCTCACATGGGAAGCCACAAGGAAGTCCAAATCTATCTAAATAGACATCTTAGCTCAATGCACTGGTACTAAGAGAGACAGTGGGAACTCCAATAACTTGTTCTAAACCAGCCTTCAATTATCTGAACTTGTAGCTGATATTAGGGTAGATCCCGTTTGAGACCTTTCGACATCAGTAAGCTTAACTCTGAGCAGGAACTGGATATAAGCAGCACTCCCATTATCCATTTCCTTAGTATTTATTGCATGATCGTAGCTCTGATGAAAGAAGTTTGTCTCTGCTATTGTATAAACTTCTTTCATGCTGGAGGAGACAGCGTGGACAAGAACCTGAAAGGATATTCAGGTGTTGATGAGTGGCTGCACATCAAATACCGGGATGGTAAAAGATCTGATTGACAGGGATAGGCAGACCTGATATTTGATTTCAGGATGTTTAAAAAAAAAAAAAAAAAAAGTATTTTATTTTCAAATGTAATTGGAAGTAACACTGACATAATCCTAACTTTGCACCCTTCCAGTTTTGATTAATATATCTTACTAATTTACCTTTATAACACATTAGTTCATAGTTTATGGCACATAAATGTCACCAGCTGTGCAGTTGTTTTTTGTTTGTTGGAGTAATACAACCATTACTTCTAATTTATGACAGAATTGAGAATGTTTTGTTTTAATATGGAACTAGATGAAAGATGTTTGAAATATTAATCTATCCAAATAATATATAACACTGATGTTAGCAATCTCGAAAAATAGAACACAAGAAATAATAAATAATATTTGCAGCATAAATAGAAGATAATAAAGTACCTTAACTCCTCAGACAAAATTATTGGTGTATCAAGATGCATGCATATACTAGATGTGCTCAGGTGTATACAACCTGACGTTATGTTAAATTATTACAATGATATTATTGCAAATCTTAGTTATGGATATGCTAAAGAGGAGGAATTGTTCATACCATAATGAAGAGTCAGTTTAAAAAAAAGTGACTTCTAATGGACTCTATTTGCAAAATTACCAGATGTCACCATCATGATTAAATTAATCTGACTAAGCTAGACTAAGCCAGCAATAGCAAGAAAAGAATTTATCAAGTCCCCTTGCCAAGACACTCATAACCTTGGCAAGACCATTAAAAACCAATAAATAAATAAATACTAATGGAAACCTCAAAAAATATACTGTTAATAAACAAGACAGAAGAATATCTTGGACAAAGAAGTGCACATTGCGGATCGAGGTGGTTTACATGGGCACAGTCATCTCCTATCTGCATTTTATGGACATAAAGCCATGCAGGGGTACCTTCAAGAAATACCAAAGTGGAGAACTTAACCTTGTGTTACTCTTTAAAAATAGTCAAGAAAATCCCCCATTTGCTCCAACGATAACACTGCCTAGTCAGCTGTCCCTTTCTGCCCACTCCAAAATCAGGTGGGACTTGTAGCCTCACCTGAGACTACAGAATAATGAGACTAGAGGTAAACAGCAATATTGGCATTTAGTATTGTAAAAGTGACCACACTGTGTTGGTTTCACTCTCTATCCTGGTTCTTTCCTCAAAATGTTTATCCTGGTGATATCTTATTCCTTCTAGATTTCTCCATAATACTCCAAGACTACTTTGGCGTTTTTTTGTCTGTTTCTTTTTTGTCATGGTTTAACCTCAGCCGGCAACTAAGCTTCTCACAGCCACTGGCTCACTTGCCCCAGTACGATGGGGGAGAGGATTGGAAGGGTAAAAGTGAGAAAACTCATGGGTAGAGATAAAAACAGTTTAATGGGTAAAGCAAAAGCCATGTATGCAAGCAAAACAAAACAAGGAATTCATTCACTGCTTCCCATCAGCAGGCAGGTACTCAGTCATCTCCAGGAAAGCAGAGCTCCATCATGCGTAACAGTAACTTGAGAAGACAAATGCCATCATTCTGAACGTCTGTTCCCCCCTTCCTTCTTCTTCCCCCAGATTTGTATGCTGAGTGTGACATCATACAGTATGGGATATCCCTTTGGTCAGTTGGGGTCAGCTGTCCCAGCTGTGTCCCCTTCCAGCTTCTTGTTCACCCTCAGCCTACTCGCTGGTGGGGTGGCGTGAGAAACAGAAAAGGCCTTGACTATGTAAGCATTGCCCAGCAACAATGAAAACATTCCTGTTTTCATAACATCAACACTGTTTTCAGCACGATTAAAAAAATATAGCCCCATACTAGCTGCTAATTAACTCTATCCCAGCCCAAACTAACACACTTCTCAACATAAAACTTGATGACAAATGAAAGAAGTTCAGAAACACAGTTACTCAAGAGGAGCCAAAAATGTGCAGGAATACATAAATAGATGTGTTCAGTGTGAATATCAGTTTCAAAATCCTGTTGTGCTTTTCCAAATCCCTTTGGCTTTTTTATTGCATGAGCATAGAGCCCCCTGTGAGCTTTAAAAACTTGCATTTCATACATTGTGATAACCAATCCCTAGCACTAGGGGAAAAATCTCTTGGGAATTATCTTGGCCATTAGGAAGACAGTAGATGGCACTACAGCTACTTTTCCAAAAGCATAAAGTCAGTACAGATGTAGTCTGGAAAGTGACAATCTCATTTCATTGCTGTTATTTTATAGATACAAATCAATCGCCAAGGCTGCTTCTATCTAATGATCTAAAATTCAACCTTGGTTTCAGAAGGTGGAGTCTCAGTGATGTTGAGCCATGTCCTGAGACAAACAGAACTGTGAAAAAATGCATACAGATATGAACTAATGAAGTCCATTCAGCTCAATTTAATATCTATGGATTTAAGGAGAAAATTGGTTCTTTCAAACAAGAATTCTTTTATTGTTTTAAATAAAATGAGATGGGGGGTTATGGTAGGTGTAGGTGTCAGACAATGGAGCCTATTAGTCATATATTTCTGTCTTGTTGGAAAACTTTGAGTGAACAGCATGCCAAAAGAATGGTTGTTTGATCTATCTTTCCTTGTACAGTGATCACTAATGTATTGATCATGCCCTTATCCAGTACTAAATTTTATGTGATTATCTTATTTTACCAAAACTAGATTGTTCCTAATTTCTGAACAACCTACAGTCACAAACTTCACTGATGTTTCTGTTAGTCTGTTGAGGAAAGCATTTGTCCTTTTTAATGTACACAATTAGTGACAGACATCAGATGAAATGAGACAGAATCCTGTCAGAATGAGACACTGCCCTGCATAGACCTCTTTGTTTACAGAGAAGATTTGGACTCAATAATCTTAAGGGCTTTTTCTAATCTAGATGATTCTAAAATGAAAAAGGCAGTATGGCACAAGCTCTTCTCTGACATTCCTGAATTTTCTCCTGTCCATACCAAACTTCCTCCAGCCTTTTTGAAACCACCTCATAAATATTAACGTCTGAACTACAGCGCTTGTTGTTTCTTTCACCATCCCCTCTTCTCAGTCTTCTTGTTGATTCTTTCTTTAATGATATGTCAAAACCAAGTACATTATTCCAAGACAAAACTCCAGAATAAGGTCTTTAGTATGGATCCACGTGCAGGCCTCTCCTTATATCACAGCTGATATCACTGCAACTTCCTTTTCTCTGGCAAAAGCCACTCTGTACCATTATACTCATTCAAAATGTTCAGAGACTGCATTGTTCTTCTTTGAGCTAACAGCTTTTATGTTATTGTGTTCATGGAGAAGATTGTTACAAATAACCATCCCTGGCAATAGAGACTGGAGCAATAATTTACTGAAAGAAGCATAGTGAAAAATAAAGAGGATGACACATGGCAATGGCAAGCGGGAGGTATATAGTAACAAGCAAAAATGTCCATCTACTTATCAGTATCTTAAATTAGGATCAATGGTTCATCTTTGTTACTTGCAGGCTCAAGCTTCTCTTTCTAGAGTTGAGCATATAAAAGACACATGTAACATAATCCAAGTGAACAACAACAGTGCTCAATCAGGTAACATCAAAGAATCAGCTGATGCTTTTTCATGACATTACACATAAGAAAAGCACCTATAACTGTATGTAGCATTCTTACTTGATAACATGAACTTTGTTTCATTTATCTGAGTGATAGTGCATGATGTCCACCTTGCAAAGTAATTCGCCAAGCTGCAGCTGTGGTGCCACCTGTTCTGAACTGCACACTCAAGTTAGACCCGTGTCTGCCAGGAAAAAACACAGCAGCTGTAGCTTGGCTTGAAGTTCCAAGGTGTCCCAGGATCAGGATGACGTAGGACAGGGCTCACTGTATCCAGTAATCTAAACAAAACAAAACAAAAGAAATCAGCCCTTGCAGGGATGTAAACATGACTAAGATCCTGCAGCTATAAGGGAAGATTACTTTACTTTTTGCTGGTGAGAATTTTCTCCTGAGAATTTGGTTCTCATCAAACCATAACTGCCTTTTTCAGGAAACAGGAGCTAATTTGCAACTAGAATCACACTAAGACCATAGAGACCATTTTGTAGGTTTTAGTCTAGATTTAACTGATTAAATCAGCTTTCCAAACTTGTCAGAGACAGTTAGAACATGCTGACAGTACCAAGCTAGTTCTCTGGTAGCATCCCAGCCTCTCCAAGAAGCATAGTGAAATAATCTGGAAACCAGCCACACTTCCCCAGCTGTGAGTGCTGCTTGGATATGACAACTTTCAGCTTGTGGAAAGCTGATCAAAACTGTTTCCTGGCTGTTCTTGTGAACTTGTGAACAGGCTCATGCTGACCTCCTAATCTGCTCTAAACTAAACCATGATGAGAACCACATGTTTTTGGCTGAAAACAGTGGTGAAAGTAACAGATTTGCAAGATACACCAATTTAGCACTTTATAACAGATAATCTAGTCCAAACTTTGGATTTTAAAGAATGTTTTTTCCCCCTGAACTTCCTTTAATTTGGTTTTAATTATTATTTTAATATCAGTTTAAGAAAGTTACATCTCATGAAAATAACATCTAATTAGCATAGATTTTTTTTTTTTTTTAAATAAAAAGTCCAAAGATCTCCCACAATATTATTTGACTTGTGTTGGACATCAAATGCTTTAAGGGAGACATTTTTTTCCAGTCATCTCATCAAATTCAAACTTCTATTTTGTAGCATACAAGGAGCTATGGAGTGCCCAACTAATCAAATTAAAAATCAAAACTTGTTTCAATACACAGATGAAGGTGAATTTCTATGGAAAAATGGCACCCCTCCTCATTCTTATGAGTCATCAATTTGACATGTCTTTGTGTCATAGCTTTATGTTGATGTACCTGTTTGTGCATACATATATGTGTATATATATATGACTTTACCTCCTGTCATGCATTTACACACATGGAAGGATATATATATCAAAAGCAAGTGGGTGCAAGTGAAGTTTTGCACTTAGAAGTAGAGGTAGTTCTGTAAACTCCACTTTCAAGGTTTCAGAGATTAATTATGGACACAGTCATCTAAATAAACAAGACTGCATGGACAAACTGAGGTTAAAGATTCATCCCTTTTATATGTGCAAAATATAAATGTAGTTAAAACAAGATGAACACTTGCCTTGAAAATCTCGTGTTTACAACTCTATCCTATTGTGAGGTTGTTTGGATTCTAACACGAATAAAAGGAACTTGCCTAGACTATTTACATGGGTTTTTTTCTCCTTTTAAAAGACTTCGACATATACTCACAGTTCATTGGCTTGTTGATGAGTCTGGGTGTAGGAGCAGAAAATTATTAAAGTGTTATTTTTCTGACTTTAATTCTCCAAATGCATGTGGTTAAGTCCCTTGAGTGGAATAAACATGTTGATGGAGGAAATAGATAAAATCTTCAACGTTTTTCTCTGTTCATTCTACATACTCTAGAACTCCAACAGCTTTATATTTCTTGAGCAAAACTTACACCAGATGATTTATAATTTATCTAAATATGATGAGTGATAGTGATGATTTATTTGTAATACACAAAGAAGTTATTGTCATTCTGTGATTCTAACGGATTGAGCCATCAGAGCAGCACTGATGTATGTCTGCCATAAACCAGACAGCTTTATTACATCAGAGATTCAGTTCTGCAGCTGTGTTTAGAGGCAATTCTATTTAAAATGTGACGATAACTCCCAAAGCCAAGACCAGCATATTTGTTTTCTTTCTTGCTCAGTTTGCCAGCCAAAGGCTTTTTAGGTCAAATTGCACCTATACTTCACAAAATCACAGAATTGTCTAGGTTGAAAAAGACCTTGAGGATCATCCAGTCCAACCACTAACCTAACATTGACAGTTCCCAACTACATCAGATCCCTCAGCACTGGGTCAACCCAACTCTTAAACCCCTCCAGGGATGGGGACTCCACCACCTCCCTGGGCAGCCCAGTCCAAAGCCTAACAACCCCTTCTGGAAAGAACTGCTTCCTAATATCCAGTCTAAACCTTCTCTGGTGCTACTTGAGGCCATTTCCTCTTGTCCTATTGCTTGTTACTTGGTTAAAGAGACTCATCCCCATCTTTCTGCACCCTCTTTTCAGGGAGCTGTAGAGGGCGATGAGGTCTCCCCTCAGCCTCCTCTTCTCCAGACTAAACCCCCCCAGTTCCCTCAGCCGCTCCCCGTACGACCTGTGCTCCAGACCCTGCACCAGCTCCGTTGCCCTTCTCTGGACACGCTCGAGTCATTCAATGTCCTTTTTGGAGTGAGGGGCCCAAAACTGAACACAGGAATAGAGGAGTGGCCTCACCAGTGCTGAGTACAGGGGTCAGATCCCTTCCCTGTCCCTGCTGGCCACGCTATTGCTGACACAAGCCAGGATGCCATTGGCCTTCTTGGCCCCCTGGGCACACTGCTGGCTCCTGTTTAGCTGGCTGTCAGTCAGCACCCCCAGGTCTCTCTCTGATTGGCAGCAATCTTGGCAGCAATTACTTGGCCCTGGAATCTGCCAAATAATGAGTTTGGTGCTTTCTGCTTGAAAGACATGCAGAATTGTAAATTGACTTTTAAGATTTGGTTCATTAAATGATCACTTTAATATTACTTTTGACTCAAGAATTTGTGATGTGTTGAATTTATTTGTTATTCATTCTGGCTCAATCATCTTGCCCAGAGGCATCTGAACTTGCCAAAAATCAGGAGTCTGTGCTGGGTGGTGGGTTGTTTTTTGTTTGGCTTTGCTTAGGTTTTTTTCCTAAACACCTAACAGCTGTCCAGTTACTGAGAACAACATAAAGCAGACACATAATGGAAAGAGAAGGCAAACAGGAAAGCATGAGACAAACTTCTCCTTACGAGTAACTTTCATTGTGATTATGACATAAGCAGCTAGTCTGGGCTAGATTTCTCACTTTTGCACGAGATGAATCACACAGGTGATACCAGGAAGGCAAGAACTCTGTTATCTGAAAAATTCATGCAAGTCAGAAGCTGTTTGAATGCCTCTGCATTACAGCTTAGTCAAGTTTGCATTTATAAATATTACAGTTATGAGGAAGCATGTAAAGAGCAGAGAAAAATCTCTGAGATGGTGTGCCCAGACAGGTACAGGTTGCTCAAAACTAACAGACTTAGGTCAACAGGCATTAACCAAGGTTATGGACCCCATCCTAAAATCTGAAGTTGATTTTGTCTCTTATTTTTATCTGTACACCCAGTTCAGAATACAAGTTCTGCAGAAAGGTGAGGCAACTCCAAAGTTGTCCTTGGGACATAGATATATATGTTCAGTAAACATTAGTGTTTAACACATCTTGCAAAATATCTTTTATATTGATTATGAGGACAGTAATACATTGAATTGTATAGCAGAAAAACTGGTGTTAAATGCAGGCAATGCATATCTCCACTCAGGCACCATCTGGCTCCTTTGTTATTGCAAACTGAGTCAAGTAAAGAGGAATTGAACCACAGCTGAAGATTACCAGTTAGATAGCATACCTTTCAGTCCTAAACTAGTTGCTTTAATCCAGCCCAGATCAGGCATCCTCCTTAAAGTATCTTTTCTGAAAGCCAATAACTGTCAAGGCTAAAAAAGTTTTAGTCCAGTTTCTATTTGGAAGACAACAGAAATACAAAATATGAGGCAAACTCACTTGTCAAAAAAACCTTAAAAGATAATGAATATTACAGATAAAATTCAATTATTGGGAAAGAATTGAGATGGAAATGTCAGTTAACAGTGGGGATTTGTTAAAGGAAGTTAATTTAGAAAAGAAAAAGTATCAAGGTTCTAAAAATGAAGAAAGTATGCATGAAATGCAAGCAGCCTTATAAAAAATAATTAAAAGTGAAAACTGGAAATAAGTGTATATACAATATATTAAGTTACATTAAAAAGAGTTGGGAAAAGTCAGTTGAAATAAATAAAAAATGACAAGCTGAAGACATCTGTGAAAAATCCAGGGAAATTCATACTGCAGTGCCTTAAAAAAAAGGGAGAAGGATCTGAAGTGCATAAGGAATTGAAAAGGAAGAAAAAAATTCTAATAGTCACAGCTTTTTATTAGACAAAAATGGTAAAGTTGCTAGGGTTACCAAAAGGGGGCAAAAAAGTACTACAATGATCTACTGGTTTAGAGGAATAAAGAAATTAATTAAAAAAAAAAAAAAAAAAAAAAAAGGTGTTTATAACTTTGTAATGCTTACAAATATTTCCAGGACATTAGCAACATATTAGCCATTTTCTGCTACATTTAAATTAATTTTAAAATTATCATACCCAATATAAATTATATTCAGAAGTTCTAAATGAGGCTGCTTGGGAATCTCTGCTGTTTAATGTATATTTTTTTATACTCCCCAAAATTTGGGGAGTATATAAAAAGGCTCAAAGTGTGTTGATGTTTTGCAATTACTTAAGCATCAAGCAGGATGACCTAGCTAGTTATAAACTTGACATCAATCATGAGGAAAATGGGAAAGGGATTTAGACTATAAAGAATAAAAGATTAGTAGCTGGCAGAATTTTATAGAGACTGTGGTGTCAAATAGATTCATTTTCAGATGATTTTACTAGTTTTGTTGAGAAAGGACTGTCTATGTTAGCATTTTTGATAGGGTTGGGATTACAACTTTGAAGCAAATCAGCATCCAGCCTAATTTCATGGTTTTCATCTCACAGCAGGGCACAAACTGGATTCCTTCCAGGCTGATGAAACTAGAGGATGCCTGGGACTGGTTTCTATTATGCACCTCCTGTACCTGCATGTACAGCCACAGCAAGGTTTCAGCGCACATTAAAACTGGCCTGAAGTGAAACCACTGAAATGCATGTAGTGTAGATGACATGTCCTCAGAGCTATAACCTCTACACATTCACTCCTTTTGAACCATGACATTTGATAGTGGAGAAGTGTTAAAAGGTAACAAAAATTATTCTTGACACTTCTTGGTTTTGAATCTTTGGTGGGTTGATTCATGTACAACTGCATAAATAGGAATCAGTGTTTAATGTGAATTAATTCCCCAGTGAATCAATTAAAAATGATTAGGAGATCCCAAATAAAAGTTATTAATAAAAACATTTAATTAGAATATTTCCTTTGGGATCCTGGAGAGATTGTTTCTGACTCTAGGGGTGTTCAGCAAATAATCATAAACCCATAGATCAAAATTCTAAAGAAAGTGGATGAAAGACTAAAATGCTAACAAAAGTCAACCAGACAGTGCAGTCTGGATTATTTAGTAAATTGGGTCCAATCCATCAAAATGTGTTTTCATATATGTAAATTGGCGGGCATGTATGTAGGAAAACAATGCACCCGTATTTATTGTATGCAGCACTGTACCTTAGAAAGCAGTGACTGGAGCGAGTTAGCTATCGAAGCAGGGAGGTAACTGCTTTGAGCTTTCATAGCTGGCTGCAGGTAATACTAGGAGTAATGAGGTGATATTACTCACAGGGACAGATGAGATGGATGCTTAAATTTGCCACCATGATAATAAGCAGTGCAATACTAGGTGCAGTACTAATGCACAGTACTAATATGATTTCTCTTTTCTCCATTTTCGTTATTATCATAATGATGGTAGTAGATATGAGTGACTAATGATTTGTATGAGAAAAGCCTCTTCTGTAAGACTTGACTCAAATGAAAGCTAGTCATAAAAAAAAAGAAAAAGTGTTACTAATATTCTTAATGTTTTCCACTTTCATTCAAAAAGTACTTTCCTAACCTTTCACAAAACTATAAAATTAGTCTATGATATTCATATCACATATTCATTTCCACAAAATGTAGTAGAAAGAACAGTAACTGTTGTTTCATTCTTTCTCTCAGACATTGTAAATTATCACAATTACTGTCAGATTTTCAGAATTTTATTTTTCTTCTTTTTAATTCAACAGGGCCAGTCTGGGGACTTCAGAATGCCAAACCTGTTGTAGTCACCTCTTCATTTGTCTTGCAGTTCATGATAAATTTGTTCAGCACTTAATAAAGTGATGATCTTAATTTTTCTCATATTAATATTTGTAACCAGATTAATATCAGGCTATAAATCAAACACAGTCTGAGGCAATGGAGAACATCACACAAAGATATAAAATATTTTAACTCTTAAACTAGTACACACACACGTTGCCCTTTCCAGTATTAGCAACTGTTGTTGTTCAGATTGCTTATTACACTGTTGTATTAAATTTCTTCTTATTTTAGCCCGGGTTTGTGCCTCACTGCCAGCCCGGCCGGCTGAGGGTGGGGTAGGGGCAACGGCAACGTGCTCTCCGGTCCCGGCAGGGCTTAAACCAACACACACAGACATTAATTTCCCCTTTATTCACATGTGAAATGAAACAAATCTACAAAGTGGGATAATGTGTGAAATATGTAAAATATCATGCTTTTTCGAGACAGTTAAAACTATTTTGCTAATATTGAATGTCACTGCAAGTCTTTTCTTGGCAAATTTCCAGAGTCAGAGGTTAAGAGAAACAGACTTAATCTACATCTTTGAGAGTTACTAAATTTTTATTTTCATGTCCTTAAAAACCAAGTCTGAAAATCTGAGGTACCTGTGACTCTCCTACATGAAGGCTTCCAGAAGGTATTCTGGGGTAATAAGGATGCTAACGACACCATTTTCTTCTTGGCTTTGAATCTGAATGTCTGGCTCTTTAGGATGCCTCTGTCAATGTCTAATGATCAATCCAGACCCCAGTTTTGACCCTGCCCCCATGGAGAAGGAAAGATAACTGACCTCTCTAGCTTAGGTTGTTCCCTGTAGTGTTGAGCCAACATGATGCCATCAGCTTCTCTCCATGTACTGGGAAAAGCAGCACAGCCAGGACTTCCAAGGAAGGCTGGGTACCTGAAACACCAGTGAACCAGAAATCCCTGATCGGTTCATTGGCCTTCAGGTGCTATGGCTGCTGAAAGACACTGTATAGCAACAGAGAAAGCACAAGTGTAGTGTTTGGAACTAAAAGTAGTCACTGTATCTCACTCCTTCTTGTACCTGATGTGTAGAAAACATTCATGTATTCCATTGGGGACTTCCTTAACCCACAGACTAAGCCTCCTTTGAATATGGAATACTTAATCAAGAACTGATCAAGAAATGTTTACTCCTGTGAAAATGTGAGTGAGTCTCTGAGTGTGACATGGTCAAACTCATGCAGCTTTATTTATCTCAAGTCCATGGCAAGAAGAGGTAGAAAAATAAATTTACAAACTCATTAATGACACACTAAGTCAAACAAAAATGCTACAGAGAAAATGCAGAAAAATTATGTAACATTATTCAATTAAAAAGTACATTTATTCATTAAAAAAAATGCTCTTACAAGCTGCATGAAAAACAAATCAATCATTTTTTGAATCACTCGTTTTTGAAAATAATTTTTTAAAAACTATATATCTTATTTCTTTGAAGATCACTTTTCTTAAAAATGTTAGTAATCTTGGTTTTGACTTACTTAGCTAGTAGGTATTTCATTCTCAGCATAATTCCTGGTCTCTTCCTCCATTAACGTCAATAGCTTCTAGTTTGTGTTATGAAGCAAATGTATTTTGTATCATTTAATTGGATTCTCCACTTGAATGTGCTGGTCTTTGGAGCTGCTCTACTCTGTGGAAGATAGAAGTAAGAGTAACAACATCATGTGTAAAGCCTGCAGAACTTAACAAGAAGCCTTTTAATTTGCCTGCAAATTAATTCCTTGAAATGCACAGAATTAAAAAAGGTATTATAAGGCAATGATTTATATACTGATAGGAATTGAAATGCCTGGGCTGATTAAATCCTAAAATGCTGACTGAAAGGAAAAAAAAAAAAAAAAAGGGTTCATAAAGTGAACTGATTGAAAGTGTGCATCTGGAGACTGCAGTTCAGCTAAAAGAGGTGTCTAACTACTGCAGTATAGCTGCAGCATCTCATATGGTGAAACCTCAGAGGGATACATGAGGGCAAGGACATACCTTCTTTTATTATTACTAGCCCAATGGTAACCTAACAGAATTGAGGACTTCAAGCATTAATGTAAGACCCACTAAATTGTCACAGAATAAGAAATTGCATGTAAGAGATTTTATAAGTAAGGAGAGGTGGTGGGGCGGTGCTGTATGTTAGGGACTGTTACGATTGCTTTGAGTACAAGTGTAGTGAAGACAGGGTGGGGTGTCTTTGTGTTAGAATCAGGGGGAAGGCCAACAGGGCAGATGCTGTAGTGGGAGTCTACTATAGGCCACCCACCCAGGACAGAGAGGTGGATGAAATATTCTATAGGCACTTAGGTGACATCTCATGATTGATTGCCCTTGTTCTTGTGGGAGACTTTAACTTCTCAGACATCTGCTGGAAATACAAAACAGCAGAGCAGGATCAGTCCCAGAGAATCCTCGAATGTGTGGGAGGCAACTTCCTGACACAGCTGGTGAGAGAACCGACCGGAGAAGGTGCCCTGCTGGATCTCCTCTTTGTGAACAGAGGAGGACTGGTGGATGATGTGGCACCTGGAGGACAACTAGGGCACAGCGATCATGAAATAATGGAATTCTCTGTTCTTGGACATGCCAGGAGAGCGGACAGCAGAACTGGCATCCTGGACTTCAAAAAAGGCTGACTGTCTTGTTTGGGCACCTGCTTGACAGGATCCCTTGGGAGACGATCCTAAAGGGTATAGGAGTCCAGGAAGGCTGGGCACTCTTCAAGAAGGAAGTGTTAATGGCTCAGGATCAGGCAGTTACAAGGTGCCATAATAGAAGGTGAAGCCAGAGAAGATCACCCTGGATGAACAGGGAGCTTTGGCTGCAACTCAAAGAGAAAAGGAGAGTTTACAGCCTTGGGAAGAAGGGGCTAGCCACACACAGTGATTACAAAGAGGCTGTGAGGCTATGCAGGGTGAAAATCAGGAGGGCTACAGCCCATCTGGAAATCAATCTGGCTTCAGCAATCAAGGGCAACAAGAAATGTTTCTATAAGTATGTCAGTAAAAAAAGAAAAACCAGGGAGAGCCTCCATCCTCTGCTAGATGCAGGAGGAAACATGGCAACGAGTGATGAGGAGAAGGCTGAGGTGCTTAATGCCTTCTTTGTCTCAGTCTTTAATAGCAGAACTAGTTGTACTGAAGGAATCCAGCCTCCTCAACCAGAACACAGACACTGGGAGAACGATCTCCCCACATTCCAGGAGGAGATAGTCAGTGACGTACTGCATCACACAGACATACACAAGTCTATGGGACTGGATGGGATACACCCGAGGGTGCTGAAGGAGCTGTCTGGGGTGCTCACCAAGCCGCTTTCCATCATTTACCAGCAGTCCTGGCTGACCAGGGAGGTCCCAATAGATTGGAAATTGGCCAATGTGACACCCATCTATAAGAAGGGTTGGAAGGATGACCTGTGAAATTACAGGCCTGTCACCTTGACTTTGGTGCCTGGGAAGCTGACAGAGCAGCTCATCCTGAGTACCATCACACAACACATGAGGGACAACCAGATGCTCAGGCCCAGTCAGCATGGGTTTATGAAAGGCAGGTCCTGACTGACAAACCTGATCTCCTTCTACGACAGTGCCACCTGATTACTGGATGAGGGAAAGGCTGTACTTTAGTAAGGTCTTTGACACCCACAGCATTCTCCTGGTGAAACTGGCTGCTCATGGCTTGGATGGGCACACGCTTTGCTGGGTAAAAAATAGGCTGGATGGCCGGGCCCAGAGAGTTGTGGTGAATGGAGTTAAATCTGGTTAGCGGCCGGTGTGGTGTCCCCCAGGGCTCGGTTTTAGGACCACTCCTGTTTAACATGATTACTGATGATCTAGACGAGGGGATGGAGTGCACCCTCAGTCAGTTTGCAGATGACACCCAGTTGGGTGGGAGTGTTGATCTGCTCGAGGGCAGGGAGGCTCTGCAGAGAGACCTGGCCAGGCTGGAGCCATGGGCTGAGGCCAACTGGAGGAGTTTCACTGAGGCCAAATGCCGGGGGCTGCCCTTGGGCCACAACAACCCCCAGCAGCGCTACAGGCTTGGGGAGGAGTGGCTGGAGAGCTGCCAGTCAGAGAGGGACCTGGGGGGATGATTGACAGCCGGCTGAACAGGAGCCAGCAGTGTGCCCAGGGGGCCAAGAAGGCCAATGTCTTCTGTCTTCTCGTATTCAAATATGTGTTTTTTTTCCATACAAACAACTGTAAAGCCATTGAAACAGACTACAATATATATGCAAACACTGAAGTATTTCCTGTGGTGGAAGGTGAGGACTAGACCAGACAAAGAGACAAATAATTTAATTGCTGCTTGTCAAACATACTTATTTTCCTAGATTCTCTTCTTATGATCCCTAAAAATTCAATCCTCGGGTTATTTTGTTGTTATTTGCTGAGTCTTCTCTTATTTGCTCCATTTTCCCTGTCTGTTCCTGGCTGTACTATGATTATGTATTGCCCCATTAATGACATAGACTCTTGTCAAAGGTATGCATAAGAGCATCTGCTCTTAAGCGCTAACACAAACCAAAAAAACCCCAACCTTAGAGTCTCCAAAAGGCTCCATCAGGACAAAATAAGATCCTCTAATTATTTAATAAAGCATTAAGTAGTTAGAAGAAGACATGCTACCAGACTCGGGTGGGAAACAAGACTTTCATCAGTTTGAAGGAAGGAGTAGAAACCATCTCACAGTATTTTCTGAGGTTATGAAACAGCTTTACAATCCTTACAACCACTATTCCAGACTCAATGTTTTAACAGCAAAAGTGGTTTCTCAGCAGTGCCTGTTCAATCATATAAATCCCAGGTGCACTCCACGTTGAGAATGTAAATAACAAAGTTTGCTTAATTTCATTATGCTGGAAATGCTACAAAGGTTACTGTGGTGTCTGGAAAATCCCAATCTCAATGCCCAGTGGAATTTTAATGGAAAATATGCACCTGTCTGCTCTGTAACTTCTCTATAAAGCTGAGCTGCCAAAAATTTGTCTTTAAATATAGACATGAAATAATTTTGTTCCCAAATAAAATACCAAAACAAAACAAAACCAGAATAAAACTATCAGATAACTTGTATTATTTTTTACTTATTTAAGTAACGTACTGAAGTCCTGGCCAAGAATAAGGCACCACATAAAGTTTGCAGTGGTAAAATGAAAAAGGCTAAATGGCAACCATAAACCATACATCAGACCTTTTTCCATTAAATACGGTATTGGAATAGGTAATTTTCTCTAGGAGCCTAAAACCAGAATGCAGTTAATACAATTTATGACAGATTTTCTTCTTAAGGCTAGTAACGTGCTTTCTTGTTGCTATTTTGCTCTCATTAATGCATCTGTTATATCCTATATAACTCTTAGAATACCCGAGCTAATCTGTTTTATGATGAAATCCATGATATACAGTAATCTTATCAACCTCTTAAAATACCAGCATTCATAAACCTGATCTAGTGGAAGGTGTCCCTGACCATGTCAGGGGGCATTGGAACTAGATGACCTTTAAGGTCCTTTCCAACGCAAATCATTCTGTGATTTTGTGATTCTGTGATTATGAAGTTTTGGTGAAAGAGAGCCTTCTGTAGAACAATTTCCTCATAAGAAAGATATATTTTTAACTTTCACTGTGATGACAACCTGAAAACAGACTTTAAAATGCCATACTTAGAACATCTGCAGACTTCATGGAGAAATACAAGGTTTTACTGCTGTGAACTGAGAGAAGAAAGCAAGAAGGATACCTCCTCTTCTTCCTGGTGTGTTATCTCAACCTTTTACATCATTTCTTCTAAAAATCCCACAAAAGCCCTTGCTAAGTGTGCTATAACAACTGTGGTTTGGTTCTCTTCCTGGTTAAACTGTGTAAGCACTAATAAAACACAGTAAATCGATCTCTCAGATTTTAATGGTTGTTTTGGAAGTTCATAGTAAATAAGGTTTTGGAAGCCTAGAAAATAGTGAATACAGTGCCTGATTTTAAAAGTATAACCAAGATAATTCAGTATAACTTCTTATCCTGAAAAAAATACAGAAAAAATGAACAGTATATTACAAGTCACTTATGAGAAAATGTTAAGATGGATTTGTAGAGAACAAATCATGTCAGATAAAAGTGACATGGCTATTTTATTTGTATCAGGAAATAGTCCTTGGAGATACAAGAGAGTCAGTAGATGGTATTCTGTGCTAGGAAAGAGTCTTGACAATGTTCTTGTAAGGAAGCTGGGGGAATTCAGTCTTGATAAGGTCACTTCAAGATGGTTACACATTAACTCAGCTGCAAAACTCTGCTCAGAAAGTATCCTTCAATATTTAATAGTTAAACTGGATTAACTACGAAATGGAGATTCTGCCGTAGCCTTTACTAGGTCCCCAGCACACATTTGATCCATAATTTTGTAGATTAAACAAGTAATATATATGGTTAAGTATTCATATGATCATACATAAACGCATTTTGGAGGACAGAGAAAATTTTTTAATTTAAAAAAAACCAAAACAGAGAACCATTTGTGGAGAATCCTTCAATGCAAATAAGCAAGGAGGAAAGCAGAGGACTTCTAGTGTGTGTATGCAGGTTTGACTGAGTGTGAGACAGAGCACAACTTCTGGGCTTGTACATCAAGTTCATACACACATAAATGGAACACAATCTGATAGTAAGTTTGCAACAATCAACATTTTACACAAATATTCACTCTTATTAGAGACAGAAAAGCTCAATAGAATATTTCAGGAAAGAAAGAAAACATGGGAGATTCAGGAATGAGTAAAATGTTCTATATTGAAAGAACAGAAGATGTATTACCATGTTTTTCTTCTATGTTTTTCTGTGTAAAAAAATTGTTAACTTACGACAAATTATTCCTTTTGTAATGCATTATATGATTGCAGCTGAAGACATTTAGGTGAGTTATGAGTAAAACCATTCAAACAGTGATGATAGTCGTCTGCTGGATAAAGAGCTCAGATATGGGATATAGCATTTCTATCCCTTGCAGTTTTTCATCAATAAGGCTTACGTTAGAAAAAGTTCAGTAGTTAAATCTGCCTTGAGACAACCAAACGACTAGCTGATTTTTTTCCATCATTCCAGTTACCAAGTTCTGGACAGTTAGGGAACCACAAGCTATAACTTCATTAAAAATTACATACGATGAACTGAAATGATTCTTTTTTACACATAAGTCACACAGCACTGTTCCTGCACTGTAAAGCATGCTATAAATGACGTAATTTATAGCCTCTATAGGTTCTGATTAAAATGGCAGGAAATTTCCATGCTGTGAGGACTGGATACATAACTGTGATCAGATGCTTTCCCCTGTGTTCCAATGCATATGACAGAAAAAAACAACTATAGTACTCAAATTCATTGAAAGAAACTCTATTGATTGATTTTTGGCAATATTCAGGGAACATCTCTTCAGGGACAAACTGACACATCTTCTGGCTTCTAAGGACACAAATACTGCTGGGACATTTAATTTTGAATGGTCAAACACCATCATTAAACTCAGGTGGTGAAATGGTTAGCTCCCACATTGATGATCCTTACTCTGGGTGATCTAAGAAAAGTGTTTCTCACAGTCTCTGCCACAGAAATTCAGTAATTTACCTGCACCTTCAGATAACCACTAGATTTAGCAGATTTAAGGCCTGCCTTGAGGTATTCAGAGGCATGTTAGATAGCAAGCAAGAATGCCATCTGTCCATCACAAAGAGAGAAGACAATATTATGTCCACCATTGCAAGAGTACAAAAAAGACTGCAAACTCTTTGATCAAGCCAATAGTTACTTTGCATTCAAGTGACTAAATATTCTATTCTCTGTAGCCTATGCCTGTGAAAAATCCAGAGATTCTGTAACAGGGATAAAATATGATGTTCACAGACAAAATAGATCTCCAAGCAGGGCAAAAATAAACACCAAAACAAGCAAAAAAAAACCCAAACAAACAAACAAAAAACACGCACAAACAAAACTAAAACAAACAAACAAAAAAGAAACAAAAAACACCAAACCAAACAAAAAAAAAAAAAACAAGGACAAAAGAGCAGGGAGGTAATACCTTCGGTACTGAACCATACCGATGATTTCATCAGTGTTAATGAAAGTGCTATGCTATGCCTCTGTTTCCGATTAATTTAGTTCTCCATTGTATTTGATCTCAGCACAAAAAAACCCACGTTTTCTTGTGACAAACTCAGAAATGGTGAAGGAAGCACAAAAAGAATCACAGCAACAATGAGAGAGAATTAAAGTACTTTATTTATTGTAACATCTGTGAAATTATCCAAGCTTTGTAAGAAGCCTTTGAAGTAGACTAGCATTAGAGAGGTTTTCCTCATGAAGGTAAACAAAAAGAAGTTATGGAAAAACAGTGATAGCAAAGATGGTTCAGCGTCTATGTCAGCTTCCTTCTCCAGATGCAGCAGTGAAATCCATCTTTTGCACAAACTGTAGTCTGTGCTCATAAAAAGAGTGGTAGACAGATTTACATGATATTCTAAAATGTATCTACATTGAGAGATACATATAATTATAAATATCTGAATCTCTCTCAACGACTTTCCAGATATCTCATAGAATCGTAGAATCATCTAGGTTGGGAAAGACGTTGAAGATCATCCAGTCCAACCACTAACCTAAAAATTGACAGTTCCCAACTACACCAGATCCTCAGAGCTGGGTCAACCCGACTCTTAAACACCTCCAGGGATGGGGACTCCACCACCTCCCTGGGCAGCCCAGTCCAACACACAAAACCCATTCTGTAGAGAAATGCTTCTGAACATCCAGTCTAAACTTTCCCCAGTACAACTTGAGGCCATTCCCTCTTGTCCTATCACTTATTACTTGGTTAAAGAGACTCATGCCCATCTCTCTGCACCCTCCTTTCAGGGAGCTGTAGAGGGCAATGAGGTCTCCCCTCAGCCTCCTCTTCTCCAGACTAAACACCCCCAGTTGTTCTCCCAGTCTCTTGTCTTCTGGCTGAGAGGCTGGATTCCCTCAGTACAACTAGTTCTGCTATTAAAGACTGAGGCAAAGAAGGCATTAAGCACCTCAGCCTTCTCCTCATCACTTGTTGCCATGTTTCCTCCTGCATCTAGCAGGGGATGGAGGCTCTCCCTGGTCTTTCTTTTGCTGAAATAGAAACATTTCTTGTTGCCCTTGAGTGCTGAAGCCAGATTAATTTCCAGATGGGCTGTAGCCCTCCTGATTTTCACCCTGCATAGCCTCACAGCCTCTTTGTAATCACTGTGTGTGGCTAGCCCCTTCTTCCCAAGGCTGTAAACTCTCCTTTTCTCTTTGAGTTGCAGCCAAAGGTCTTCTCTGGCATCACCTTCTCTTATGGCACCTTGTGACTGCCTGCTCCTGAGCCATTAACACTTCCTTCTTGGAGTGCCCAGCCTTCCTGGACCCCTGTACCCTTCAGAACCATCTCCCAAGGGATCCTGTCAAGTAGGTGCCCAAACAAGACAAAGTCAGCCCTTTGGAAGTCCAGGATGCCAGTTCTGCTGTCCGCTCTCCTGGCATGTCCAAGAACAGAGAACTCCATTATTTCATGATCCCTGTGCCCTAGTTGTCCTCCAGGTGCCACATCATCCACCAGTCCTCCTCTGTTCACAAAGAGGAGATCCAGCAGGGCACCTTCTCTGGTCAGTTCACTCACCAGCTGTGTCAGGAAGTTGCCTCCCACACATTCCAGGATTCTCTGGGACTGATCCTGCTCTGCTGTTTTGTATTTCCAGCAGATGTCTGAGAAGTTAAAGTCTCCCACAAGAACAAGGGCAATCAGTCATGAGATGTCACCTAAGTGCCTATAGAATATTTCATCCCTCTCTCTGTCTTGGGTGGGTGGCCTATAGTAGACTCCTACTGCAACATCTGCCCTGTTGGCCTTCCCCCTGATTCTAATGCAAAGACACCCCACCCTGTCTTCACTACACTTGTACTCAAAGCAATCGTAACAGTCCCTAACATACAGCACCGCCCCACCACCTCTCCTTCCTTGTCTGTCCCTCCTAAAGAGCTTGTAGCCATCAACTGGTGCACTCCAGTCATGGGAGACATCCCACCATGTTTCTGTAATAGCCACTACATCATAATTTTCCTGAGACCATACTAAGAAAACTTCTGGGAAAACAGGATACTGAGGTTATGAATGGTCAATTTCTGTCTTAGGCACAGGCTTTCATCTGTAATTTTTCAAGAAATTTTAATTTTTACAGTTGGCAGAATTCACAGATTCACTTTTGTGCTTCACTGAATGGATGAAGATAAAAAAAATGTGTGCAAGCTAACAGCGTTTATAGATAGTACTCTCAGATGTTGAAGCGGCATGATTTAAAAATCTAGGTATGCAAAAATCACTCAAAGATTGCACTGAGTAGCTAATTTATACTAAACATCTACTTTTAATTTAATTTCAATATATAAAGTACTATTCAAAAAAAATATTTCCAGCCCAATCATTGCAATAAAATCATTATACCAAAAAAGCATTTTACAAGCCACAAAATGGACAGTAATGCAAGGAGGAATTCATCATTCATCAGTCCCTGATTTTTCACCCAATTACTTAGTTTTATGGTCTTTGCTTTCCAACATGAATTGAATTCATTTTAGTTTAGAGTTTCACAGGGAAAAACTGGTGTCTTTGCATTAGTCATAGAAAGTGTTCAGAATTTACTTAAAGTAATAAAGCAATATAATTAAGAGTTGCTAAGAACAAGACTATAAGGAATGATTACATTTTTTTCTGCTCTTTAATGTTTTCAAATTAATAACTTAGACTTTAAGAGCAAGTGCAGATGGCTTCATAAATAATAATTTTTAAAAGTATATATCATTAATGTGTTTGGGTTTTTTTAAAAAGAAAAATAAGAAAAGTTGGTTTTTACTGTGAAATCAGTGCAGAAGTCTTCTCTCGGGAAAATAAAACCCATCTGCCCAGTCTCCTGGTTCAGTAATTTTTGGGTGCATCCATTACTCCACAGCAGATGCTCTTCCTAGCTAATACATATTTCTGTATTAACACTAAGCATAAGTATTCGCCAAAAAGGCAAATTTCACTCATTTAGCTGAAGAATGCATTTTTGTGACTTTATCAAGTAGTAAAAGCAGTGAAATTAAAGGACAGTTAGTGCTTTACGCTCTCTGTAGCATACAGAGAGGATTACATGCTGGTTATCTTGTTTAGGAAGATTTCATTAAAGTTCTTCATTAGTGTTTTTCTTCTGCTTTCTCATGATGGGATATCAAAATTGACTAGGTTTATCCCTGCTGTAGCGTTTCTTCCCTGAATATATGCATAATTTTTCAGCTAACTATCTCAAGGGATAGCTATAGGAAGTTCTGAAGGAGGTTAGCTAAAGGTAATATTTATAGAACAAGCTAAATATAGATGCATTCATAACGTTAAGAATTTAATTAATGTTTAACAATAACTCATCATGACCTTGATTTAATTGTATGGTATAGATTAATCCCTATCTATTGCCAGATAGTAATAATTTAAAATAAAGCTAGAATCACCCAGCACTCCTTACTTTTTATCTTTCCAAGATATGGGCCAATGTTTTAGTATATCTACCAAAGCTGTTCTAATTTGCAGCATAAGTTTCTGTCAGTCACTCAGCCAGTATTAAGTAAATCTTAGCCATTATTAAAACTTTGTCCCTTGAAATAAAGAAGTGAATGTTCATTTCCTGAATAGCCACCCATACAACTATAACTGATTTTATAATTACTGAAGAAGCGATTTGCTTGAACTATCTAGAATGCACTAAGCAAAAAATGATTTTCCAGGATCTAAATTCTATTATAAATCTATGCTATAACAAACCCCTGATATAGCTAGATAAGTTTAACAAGTTTTGTATTAGTCTTACAGATATACCCAAAAAGTTCTTCAATGATTTGTGAGCAAATACTAGCAAAAGTCACTGGGACTGTTCATCAGATTTTTGGATGGTTTTGGAACTCCTGATTCTATAGATCTATGTTAAACACTTTCATGTGGTCCATTTTCATAGTATTATTATCTGTACTACAGAAGCCATAAAATGGTCTTTTTCATTCTGTAGCCTAAGGGAAGAATGAGTGTGGAGAGGATTAGTGCAGTGTGGAGATCTATACCTATATTATCCTTTATTTTTCTGAAAAAAAGATTCTGATTCACAGAAGCCATACTGCTCAAAATTTACCCTTATTTTCTTTTGCATATTGCTCTGTTTATAAATCTGTTTCTAGAACACGTTTCTGTGGACAGGGATTCCATATGTTAAGAACAAACTAGTCGCAGTTTGGACATAATAACAATAAACCCTGTGTACTTCTATTCAATCTGTCACAAATTCAGTCCCTTCAAATTTACAATAACTTTACTTTTCATCAGGTATATATATATAGTTTTGTAAGAAAGTATAGAAAGAAATATATATATTGTATATAGCTGTGTATAAACATTCATTTTAAAAGCTACATATATGTAAACACATAGATTGTGTTCCTTTGTACTTTTTCCATGGTAATCTTTCTATAACAAAAAATACTCATTCTTCTAGACATAACACATTCAACATTTTGTCATGACACAAAATTCCAAGCAGATGTTTTACATGTCTTTAAAATGTCCTTTTTTTATGTGTCTTCTGTATTTTGCTTTTGATGTTCAACAGAATTAATGGGAAATAAGTGTCAGTTTAACAGTCAAGATGAAAAGGTCATTACATTGATCATGTTTATGATTTATTCCTTCTCCTTTCTAAGTCTTCATAGCAATGTGAACCATAGCCTCCTGTTCTGTTCTCAGTTTTACAAATACATAATGTTTTTTGTGAGACCTGTACATCTGTGATTGATAACAAAAATTGAGAAGAATAGATGGAAAACGAGCTAGTTTTTCTGATGTTGAGTTGTATTGGCTTTTTCATTTTAAAACACTAGTTAAATTTGCAGTGACATTATATAACAACTCAATAGTAAGGTACCAATATGTCATAATATAAATGAATCGACAAAGACATACTTTAGGAAATCCTGAAATTTAACAAGCTGTATTTCATTAAGCAAATAGAGAGAATACAGCTTTTAATATATTAATGTCTAATCTCAATGCCTCTGTAAATTGTCTATGACAAACAGTCAACATGAGATACATGAGTAAAAAAGAAATTAGTATCTTTTTTAGCAGTTCCTATGTTGCAGGTAGAAAACTAAAGCAATTAACCATGCATGCAGTCACTCAGCATAAAATGTCTAGGAGCTGTTGAAATTCTACCTGATGTCTAAATTAAGGTGTTATCTACTTCTGATTTCTAGTCTTAGCTTTTAGTTTCAAAAAGTAATCCTAGTATTGATGAGACTTTATCGTTGTTCTTGGAAATAGATTGTTTGGCAGAATTATACCTCTAGGATTTCAAAATAACCAGTGATCATCTTAACCATCTGCCTTGATCTTAATTAGGACCAATGTCACCACCGTTCTTAATTGGTCACCATTGAAAAATCAAAAATTACCCAGCTTTAGGTCACTATTTTCCTTAGAAGTTGATCTTTTTTTTTGTTTCAATCTTTGTATTTTCTGATTCTTATATTCTTTTGATTCAAATGCCCTTTGAGACAAGTATAATGTAAAAGGCATGTTTGACCAAACAGATGCTGCTATCTGTGGTTACGTTGCATACATTAGTTCTAGGGTAAAGACCTTTGTTAAAAGATTACTGAAACCACCATTTGTAACATAATTTCCAATAATTTAAATAAAGTCAGGTTTCCACGTAACCACATAACCACAAATTCCATTTCATTTATATAATTTTCTATTTGTAAGGTCTGTCAGCTGGATACTAGGGGATGTCCGAGCAGCTCACAGGGCCTCTAAGATTCTTTCTCTTCCTACCTGTAGTAATTATGGATATTCTGATTATTTTACTAAAACTTTTTCTTTTGCCTTTTTTGCCCCATGATACTATGTCTCACGTTATTCCAAAAATCATCTGATTGCAAGCATATGCACCACTGCCGATCTGTTTCGAGGGCTAAGTGGGTGGCACAGGCTGCACTGGGATGAATTTTTTCCCTTGCTACTGAACTTCCATTGACTTTTAGCTTTCTTCTGCCCTCTCCTCCCTGGGAATGCAGATAGTTTGCACATAGCACTGTGCGACCACAGGCAGCCAGAACACACTGCAGATAATTCAGACTGGACTTTACAGTTTGTGTAGCTTTTAAAATTTGCACCATTCCTGAAGCACGTTTTCCACCCAGTCACTGGGAGAGAAAATAACGGACTACATAGACTTGCTGCCTTGAAAAGGTCCCAGTGACATCATTCAAACCCCTGAAGAGTTCTTTGCAAATACACTGCAGCCAGCTTGCAATTTAGCCTTGATCTAAGCTTAACAACTAGATAAGTGTGTGTCTAAATGCTCCCATTTCTTATGGCCTGGCCATCACAATTTTCATATTGGTATAAATATTTTCATGAAAGATACTACCTTCTACTACAAAGATAAATTCCAGTACCAGTTCCACTCCCTCTGTCCTGGTACACAAACACATAAAAACATTGATGTAGAATCGGTATAAAGGTGCCTTATTCTAGTGTGCCTTACCCCTTTTTCTGATGTGGGAACAGATTATACTTGCTTTAATTTCATTAAATTGAATCAATGATAGGGGAGCTGCCTTGTTTGATCATAGTGAAGTGCAGCAATTTCAGTGTTGAAGCAAATTCCAAGACTAATGAATGCGATGCTGAAGGTGCTAGTACAGAATCTGACCTGGGATAAACGCAGCTTCACATCATTCAACAATAAGTAAACATTTTTCAAACCCATCTCTGGTACAGATAAGGTTGATGGGAATTCTGTCACCACTTTCAACGAGGCCAGAGGTTCACCTTGGGTAAACAGGCTTTCAGGAGAGAATCTATTTAGAGAGCTGTGAGCCTCCTCTTTCTGCTATTACTTTATCTCATGTCACTGCAGAGCTAAGATAATTTACCATGTGCTTTAAGGTAAACTAATACAGGGGGACTCTTTGATACCTTTTATGGGCTCTGTCTTCTGCCCATGAGATTCATGTATTTTCCCTAACAGAGCTAGTTGTTTACCTCATGCAGATGAGGTCTATTTCTTTCAATCCAGAGACTGACTACTTGGGTCTCCTGCACCTATCTTAACCATGGAGAACTTTTCATGGCAGTTTAAAATACAATATGAATGCCCTAAATTAAATAGAGTCTAAAAAGATGAAAAAACCTTAGGTTTTGTAGGAAGAGTTCAGAGTAGTCAGTAAATACAAGTTTTATTCAGGGTTTGTGTGTGTGTGTATATATATATATATATATATATAAAATTAACAATGTCTTTTGCAATAAAATGACCAATCAAAAAGAAAAAAATATTGTCTAGATAAACTCAAACAAACATTAACAGTTAAGTGAAAATTATTAATTTAATTTCAGTTGAACTACAACCATCCTGCTTACTAAAAGAAAAAAAAAAAAAAGTTCATTTTAAAGGGAACAAAATCACCTTTTAAAATTAAAAGAAAAAAAAATATTACAAAATGTCAGTGACCAATATTTCTTTTCTAAGTATTTTTTTTTTAGTTGAAACCAGTCATAATTTATGAACAGTTCAGATAAACCCAATTTTTTTAAAAAAATTACTTTTTTTTGGTTTCTTTTTAATTGAACCACAAAGATAACATATTTTGGACATGCTGATTAAGACAAAAAGTGCAGAGGGCTATAAATCATGTAAAAGCAGCATATTTGTAGTTCTGTGCATCTCTATATATGATATAATGGACAAATAATGCAAGCAGCTGGATGAAACTCTGTCATCTACTTTTTAGTGAGGTAAGAACAATCATTCAGTGATTGAAAAATTGTAATTACCTAAATAAATTTTCATCCTTCTCACTACTGATGCAAAATTCAATCTGCCTATCATTTTCTTCCTAACTATATTTTTCATTCAAGCATGGCATACTGATTAAGTAACGGACTAGAATCATGAAATTAAATGTATGTGAAACTGTTTTTTAACATATCTTGATATCTCTAGAACAATTTTTCATCTTCTTGCTACTTTTGAGGAAACAGGTTGAAGGAACTTTCAATCAAAATAAGTCTTTGTCTTGGATAATGATGAAAACAGATAAATATTTTAAGAAAGAAATCTATGGAAAAATCAATTATCATCATTAAAAGCATGTATTACCTGATCTCATACCCTGTGTCTTCAGTAAAACTAATTATCTCCAGCAGAACATTAATTAAAAGATTACCCCTCAAGGTGTTTGCTAGTTGATTTTTCAAAAATAAGGTTGTGTAAAAATATTTGGAACTCATGCAATTTTTCCACTTACCCCTTGTTCTCATTTTAAATAGGATATTGGCTTTGGTATCCCAAATGTTTACTGTTCAGACATCTGCATTAGATCAAGTCCATAGCAACTGATGGGTCATGTGCAATTTAATTGGCACTAATTGTCTTGCATTAACTTGAGACAGAAGGAAATTCTACTGTCCAGTCATTGCCCATTGCCCTGTTTTTCTGGTGTCATTGCTGAGCACCTAAGTACAAAGTAATGTTTTAAATTTTACGAAAATAACTATGTGTCTTTTAGCTCACCAGGGTGATATCAAAGGTTTTCATAGGTTTTATTTGCAAAAGTATTTTTGGATACTCTTGGAGGTTTGTTTTCATGTATTTTGTGCTGCTGGCTTCTAGTGTCATGGGAAAAAAATAAATCTTTTAAAACTATTACTCAGGGATGCCCAAATTCTAAAAGCTTCTCCCTAATCCCAGCCCAATTGCTCTTCAAAGGTTGAAAATAAAGTTTAGAAAAACAAACAATTCAGTAAAGATACTTATGAAATATCATAAATAATTCCATTTCATAATTTGTCTTCCTAACAGAGCTCAGAAATGTGCCAAAACAAGAGGATGGCTATTTGTACTAAGACGTTAGGAAAAACCCCATGTTTTTTTGAGAAAAAAACAATTATTTTAAATGTAAGCTTTTAACTTCAACTACATTTACAACACTTCCTCTTCTTTACTTTTTTATCAGCTCATGTGTCTACAGCCAACAATTCCAAAAGCCATAACTAGTGATGATAGAACAGAAAATGGGAAAGATCAGGTAGCTGCACATTATATTTCTGTCTCTTTCTCACTACACTTATGACAGTTCTTTGAGCATAAAGAATTCTAATACTCTACACTTAAAGATAATCATTCCATACACTGTAATCTATCCAGCCAACTGCTTTTTTCTTACATGATCTTTGTCTTGACCAGTGACTAGCAATCAAAATTCGAGCCTCAGCCAAGAAACATGCCAGGCACTGTGTAAACACAGACTACTGCCTTGTCCTGGGTCCAAAGACCTTACAAACTAAAAAAACTGGTCTGGAAGAGCTACAGTGTGTAAAGAAGGAAGCAGGGGTACAGGACTGGATGGAGAGGACAAAGCTGGTACATGGTGAAGGTGAGAAAAGGAGGCTTCTGGACAAAAATGACGTGAAGCAATTATAACCTAGTTCTGTTATTTCTCCCCAGACTGTTATTTCTCCTGGACACCTTACTGACTTGCTTCAAAGACCACATGGTGAGGAGTCACGTGTTTTTCTGTCCAGTCACTTATTTAAATAGTGGACTCTTTTCTTGGGGAAAGAATGAAAGTTCTGTTTTTGTACCAGAAATGTTTCATTTCAGAAAAGTATACAGGGAGATTAAGTCTGCCTGAAAACAACATTGCACTGGCTATCTATACTCTGGCCAATACTGAATTTCGGTGAGAGAACATACATTGCACAAGGTGTATTGGAAAACTTGTATGGCCACCTTTATTCATCATGGCATCCTTCCTTTGCCACGTTTCAAATCAGAAAAAGCTGAATATATATTTTAAATGTATATTGCATGCTGTAATGCAGTTCAACAGTGACCTGCAGAATTTCTTGTCCACTCTTAAAAAAGATTAACAGCTGGCAGAAATGTAGTATTATTCAAATCTAGCATAAGGGACACATTATATAGCCTCTCAGAGACATGCTTTAATTTACTCCCATCTGTTTTATATTTAACTGAAAATTTAATCATTCAAATTATGCATTAGTTTGATTGATAGAACAGGAACCAAAAATCTAAGTGGATTAAAAAAATGTATATCTCAAGAAAACAAATTATGTAATGCTAAAACAATCACCATATATTGAAGAACAGGACTGACTTCGAATCTTCTGTTTTCTAGACTTCAGGACAGATAGTAAAGACACATGAAGAATCACACTGTAGAAAGAAAAGACCTCCTAAAGAAGCCCTAACAGAACCCCAAAACAAACAACAAAAATCCCACCCTGTACTATAAAAATTAATCTTGGAAATTAAAAACATTAAAAAAATATTACTCATTGTAAGGATTAAGCAGCACTTCAGTGGCACCTAAAGAGTTTAATTGTCTGCCTTCCTACAATGTGATGAGCTTCACACTTAAAGTAAATTGATGGTCTTCACACAGGAAGCTTTAATCAGAACCTGGAAAGTATCACTTTGTTCCCAGGGACTGGGATCTACATCTAGGGGAATTACCCTTGTGTAAAATTGGGGTGGATACAAAAGCCAGCTGTTATGAATTAGCTCCAGTCCTTTATCCTACGACAGAACCTCACAAAATAAGCACACTGATAGCTAGGAGGCTAAACCTCCTCTCAATACAAATACTGCTCAGGCCACAGCTATACCAGGTCACAGGGGGCTGAGAAAGTAGAATAATTAAAGAAAGAATATATATGGAGTTATTTTTAAAGATTCTTTTTAAATCGGTAGAATCTCAGTGCATGCGTTAAACATACTACTGATGAACTCTCAAATACATGTCAATTTAACAACCAGTATGTGGCTTCAAAAAGTAAACAACATTCTGGTGTGTATTAATATAATTTATTATGATGTTTGAGGTTTCATGGCTTCATTGAATTCGTAGAATAAGAATTACCAGAACAGACTATTTTTGAGAAAATTTCAATATTTTCAAGATAATGTTCCAGTGAAGTAGATTAAATATGAGGTTGATACATGTGTGGTGTTAGGTTTAACAAGTTTTCTAGGGCTTCATATACTTTCACATCTTTAGTAACCTTTCATTTCCTATCATAAAATAACATAAATCATTACAAATGAAGAAAAGAACAAAACAAACAGGATCTATAGAGCCATGCTGATTAGATCTGTGTGCATTTTTCCCTTTGAAATTGCATTCTTCTCAACTAAACCCAGGATAAACAGTCTTCAAACTGCCAGTACAGATAAAAAAACTATATCAAATGACAAACCAAAGTCCTTCATTTCACTATATTTTATATGGCAAACTATCTTTTCTGTATATGGGCCCATTCTAAAGTATCCCACATCTTGACTTCTAATTCTGGCTTTGATATGCCTGATATCAGAGATGGATAGATTTCTCAGCACTATAGAGATATTCTGCTGAACATAAAAAAAAAATAAATGGTGGGATGGTGTATTCTCTAGCTCTGTTGACTGAGAAATCAGTAACATGTTAAATAATGTATTTTTGACCTCTTACAGGATGAAGAATATCTTGCAGAAGTTATCCAGTACTGATTTTTTTTTTTTGACTAAGAAAAAACTTTTCTTAAGAATTACTCAAAAATGAATCACAGAAAAAGATTCCAGCAGCCCAGCACTGAAAAATGAAAGCTCTTCAAAAAAGATAAACCTTTTACTTTTACATTCTCATTTTTCTTATTTATTTCTCTTCACTGTTTTCTTGTTTTTGAAAACTGTATTATAATATTAATGATAACAGAGTCAGGTTTTTCCTTTGTTTACATGTGAACATTTTTCCATTTTTTAAGTTTCAGTCTGCTGGAAAATTAGATAAAGACAAATTAATCACCTCTTTTTTTTCTGCATTATTTCCTCACATGGGGAGACATAATTGGACAGTATTTTGAAAGACACACTTGAGAAGTTGTTGCTCACCAACAACAGGACAAAGGCAAAATGTTTTGCTTCTTACATCCTCAGAGAACAGCAACATTTTCCTGTCAAACATTCTGGTTTTGTTTTAACACTTCTGACTTGCAAGTTGTATAATTGAAAAAAGCTCTGTCTTTAGTGATGATAGAGATTTTCAGAAAAAGCTGACACATTGTTATAAAATCATGTCTGGAAATGACAATACTAAATTACAATTATATAATCTCTTTCTCTTTATTCAGTGAATTCATTAAATTGTTCATTTCACATTCAGTAACAGTTTAATATCTGACCTTAGCTTTGCTTACTGTTCTCTTTTTACTTCAAAAAGACCTATGCTGTCACCTGTCAAAAAAAGCCCTGTGAGATTCCCATCTTCCATACACACTTACCTCTCCACAGTAAATCACTGAAAAAGTCAGCGGACTGGACCCACAAGCCTTGTGAACTCAGGTGTCTTCTTTAGCAGAAATAATAACCTGAATGAAGTTATCTACAATAAATAAAGGTCATAGTAAATTACAGTCATAAAGAATGAACAAGAAATCCTATTGTCTGGAAAACGTTGATTCTAACAACTAAATAACACTAAATAATCAAAGAACTTCAGGGAATATATAGTTCTGCTCACATCAATGTCATGCTGCTTATTTTCTTCTACAGTACTGAATCCCATACTAAATGCAACATTTGAAGAACAATTCCTCTGATCATATTATAAGGTACTTTATCTCTGTAATGAAATAATGTCCTTTATTATCAGTTTCCTTTGATTATCAATATGTTGGATCTTGAGCTCTGCTGCTGCTTCCATGTGGTTATTCCTTGTGACTGCTCTCTCTTTAATGCATAAATGCATGAATATAAAATCTCTTACCAAATCTTAACAGACTGTCCCTAAATACTGATAGCATGCTACTTTAAGCACCAAATAGAAAGACAATTATTGCAGTTCTGCAATTTACTGGTTTGCTGAATATGTGAGGACAACAAAGAAATTAAAAAACCTGAAATCATATTTGTTCCAAATCAGCCAATTCCTCAGCTATGAAATGACAATTTTGGTTTAAAGTAGTCAACAGGTTTGTAGAAAAACTCATGTAAAATATTTTACATTTTAAACTATTCAGTAAAGGGTAATAAAAGGTTAACAGCTGAGGAAATGTATATTACACATTTTTTGTTATTTAGATCATGCAGAGATGTATTTCGTTTCAGCTAATTCACTGAATATCTAGGTTATGAGAAGTTAAGAGATATAAAAAGTATATTTGACAGTATCATACTATGATGTCTGCCAGAGAATTGCTATTAGATTTTTCTTTTTTTTTTTTTTAATTAAGACAGTTACATATTCTTGAATTTAAAACACACCGTGTTCTGGATCATGGGACTCTAAGACATGCCACTATAACTGTCTCATGACAGTTTAAACAAAAAAATCTAGTTCAATTACTAAAATTTGTGACTAACTTGAATAAAGCCAAAAGAAAATATAAATCTAACCACACAGACTGAAAAACAGTAATAACTGATCTAGCTGGGAACTGTATAACATATCTTCTCTGATAATTTATATTGCGGACAGAAGGTTAAAAGTGACCTCTTTAAGATGTTAGGATGACTATTTCCATTCAACATATTACGTGGGGGTTTTATAGGCAGTTTTGCTATGATATAGACTTAAGCATATACTGAAGGTATTACTGAATTATATAACCTGGTGTGGTTCACACTTCATGTCATGGGAAGATTGAATTTTGCATAGGGATGAATAAATTAATGATCGATTTGAGAAGGTTTATCATACAGACATCTAGGACACACAACTGGTTTTAGTGGTTGGTTCTTCCCAAAAAGACTTCAGCATACCAAAGCCTGTTATGATCTGCTTAGACGTTTGAGATCTTCTAGCACTGCAAGTGCTCCTTGGCCATTTTGCCTTCCCAAATGTCCATCTTGTGCAATGTGTTAATGTTATCTCTTTGAATCCCTCAGAGATAGTTGAGGTCCAGGAGTATTGCATACATATACACACCCTGTGAAGGCAGGGTGAACACGTGACAGGATGGAGGTTGTATCAGCTTTACATTTTAGAAAGCTCTGTGGGGTCTTTGCAGATGGAAAGTCCCATGAAATGATGCTGAACAGCACCAAGACAGTCTGGATATTCATTCAACACCATAAACCTTGCACTTCTCACATTTCAAAATATAAATGTGATGAATACTGAGAACATTTAAAGATATATGTTAAACATTAATATCCTAGTTTGTTTTCCTTGTGTGGATTTAAGCACAAGGTCTGTGGAAAAAAAAATAGTATTTCATTTCCTTTTTCTTAATAAATTGAAAGAGATAATCTATTTTTATATGTTCTTTCACATGGCTAGCTTGCAGGTGCAAAGAAGTGCAAATGTATTTGGTTGATGATTTTATTTAAGACAGTTATTTATATATCACTCCACAGAAAAGCCCTATAAATGTCAAGTCTGTCTGAGCAGTTTTATTAAGCCACTTATAGTATGCTATTAGGCACTTTAAAAACAGTTCTTTATTAAGAACGTTTACTTACATATTTACTTCGTGAGTCTGTTAAAATAAAATCTCACCTCCTCAACACAACAGCATGTTCTGATATCCTCTTTGATAGACCTTTATGCCTGAATTTGTCCTGGAAATCCTGTTGTGATTTCCAGTACCAGGATGAGAAAAAATTATCAAATGTGAACAAAAAAAGCTGAACTGGACCCATTAAGAGCAATTCTTTGTTAATAGCAAAAAAAAAGAAAAAAAAAAAAAAATCAAATCATTATTTCCAGATATAGCAGTACAATTAATTCACTATTTATTTGCTTGCTCTTTTTTAGCTTTCCATTACCCCAAGAAATATTTTATAATCTGCCACATAAAGTATTGATTAATCTAAAGATATAGAAAATGAGGCTCCCCCAGATGATTGAACAATTGGCATTGCCCTTAAAAAAGAATAAATGTCTTTGTTTTTTAAGAAAACCAAAATGATGCAGAGTCGAATAATGAATGATAGTCAGAGGCTGCTGAAGTCAGACCGGCTGTGGGTCAGACCCCATCCTCACAACGAGCACCCGCGCGCTGCTTGCACTGTCAGCTGGACCTGCCCGCTTTGCCAGCACCGGCGCTGCATACACAATGACTGTTCTTCTGGGCTTTCTTGCATGTCCTTGGGTAGGTCACTTTGGTTCAGAAGATAAAAGCAGTTTCAGAATCTGAAGCAATGCTTAGGGATCTCAAGTCTAAAACTGCACTCTAAAACACCTCTTCTAAAATAGTTGCCTAAATTTAGAATATAAAAACCTTTCAGCACTACCACATCTGACCTTGACCTTACAAAGTAGTTTTGCACACCATTGATTTTACCCGAATTGATACTACAATAATTAGCTACAAACGTATTATAGAGATAGAAACAGATAGAGATCAAAAGTGTAGGTCTTGTCCACAAAATTGTTTTAGAATACCTGTTTTACATGATATTCTAGATTTTCCTAGCCAAAGAAAGATCGAGAGAGAGAGGGAAACCAAGACCTTCTGTGGCTGACAAGAGAGAAACTTCAACCACATCTTCCAAAAATTTCCAAGGGTGGGAAGAGAGGTAGTAAAAGCAAATCAATGTCTAGGACCTGTGCTTTGGTTTTGCAGTTAAGACTTGGGGAGTTCTGATTTCCTATCCTTATTCCCAAGATTCTCCTTTTTATTCCAGTACTGTCTAGTGATGAAGTACTCAATACCAAGGTAAGCGTGATCAGTTGTATAAACATACTATGGAAAATAAGTGTCTGGATATCACTTCTTAAACTGTTCCTCAATATAATTAGCTAAAGCTACTCTTCCTTCAATAAAGGCATTCAATAGGCAGAAAAAGATGACAAAGCCAAAGGATATGGATGCAACGGAGACCTAAAGGGATTCATGAGTCTTGGAAAATCCTCTTTAATATTTTATCTTAACTCAGTAGACAAGACTGATGAAACTACAGAACCATAGTCTCACAGAGATTTCTGTCTTTCAACAACCATCCTCAGTCTTAGAACAGGAGATTTTTGCTCTCTGTTATTTAAAGAAGATGGGGATTGTTTGATATACATTATAAGCAGAAATGTCACGGTTAAATATATTGCAGTATAAAGTTCAATTGATTGCATGCAGCTCCAGGTCTCAGTTACCAGACAAAGAAAACGAACAAGGGGTTTCTGCACATGAAAGCCTCCAATCTCTCTACTTTGTTTCAGAGTTCAGTGGCTTGTTTTCAAAAACACAAATTTGAATTATTTGATGTCAGGAGTGATGCCAATATGACATAACATAATTAATTGAGAGTTTCATGCCAAAATAACCTATGTAACTGAAGTCATAAACTTTCTCCAAATAGAATTTACTTTGCAATAATGGTGCTAAGTCTTGTTTTTATTACTTTAGGGCTTAACTCAAATATCTAAGTATGAGGATGGATAGGAATGCAGACACATCCTTGTTCTGTGTTCACTTACAGCTAGTAGATGATTTATGGCTTTTGGTACAGGACTTCCAGACTGAATTGTCAACCTGTGTGAGGAGCTGAACTGCAGTTCAGTTCTTACTCTGCAGGCTACTCTGCAAATCATTTCGCAGAAAACCAGGGACCTAAAAGTTAGATGCTTCAATGCTTAAAATCATTATTGGGTCTGGACCAAAAGGGTTGGCTTTGTTTGTTTGTTTTTTTTAAATGTTATGCAGTGTGACTTACGGAACATAAGTTAAAACTTTGTTTACATGTCTGCTGAGCAAGAATGGCTTACCAAGTGCAGGCCGATATCAATCAAACCAGCTTCAAACACATTTTGAAAAGTAATTGCAGTGACACTGACCATTAAACATTACCATTTAGCTGTGTTTCCATAAATAAACCCTGGCTGAGAAAACTTTATGGGGACAGGATGTAAACTGAGTTATTTTAGAGACACAGCTGATAGAATCTGGATATGTACTATTGGGCCATCAGTGGGATTTAATAAACTGAAAAAAAAAAAAAAAATTACATGGTATTTCCCATTACCAGAATTGGTTTCAACATATACAAGGATCAAAAAATGTAGTTAAAACAAATGGATGAATATTTTTGTGCTTTGGCATGAACAAAGCTGGAGTCTACCCTGGCTGGCTCCAGGAGTGCCACTCATATAGGCAGGTCTCTCACTTCTGTAAGCACAGCTCCACAGAAGGCTTTTGTTCCATATGACCCACAGCCAGTCTGTGATTCACCAGACAGCACAGCTCCATTTTCAGCAAGTAATATGCTTCCCCAGTGTGCTCAGAGGGCAAATCCTGTGACCTCCATGGCCATTTAGGATGGCTGTGCATGTCTTCAGTTATACCTTTCTTGAGTGCCAGCAGTGAAGTCAGTAAGAGCTATAGTGCAGACTTTAATGAGAGTAGACTTGCTTCCAAAGTTAAAGTCGGTTAATATAGAATATTTATGGTTCATATTTTCATTTATATTCCTCATTGTTCTTTTAAGAATGCTGAATCAATAGTTCACTTTTTTGTGGAACATTAATTTAACATATATTGTAACTCTATGAACTGAAAGTACCTCATTATTATCTCTTTATAGAACAAATGCATTCAGACATTAAAAGAAATCCAATATAAGTATGTTATAAAAATAAGTAATTTGTTGTGCCCTTCATGGCGTCATAGAAATAGAGGTCATATAACTCAGCCTTCCATTTGAGGCAGGACCACTATCAACAGAGTCAGGTCAGCTATGGCTCTGCTTAGCCAAATCTTGTAAAACTTCTAAAGATAAAGACTCCACAGACTCTGGGAAATCCAGGACTGCAAAACTCTCCTAGTGGAAAATTTTTCCTCATTTCGAACCTGAACCTCCACAACTGTAGTTTGGACCCATTAGCACTTGTCATAACATTGGGCAATACCAATTATTTATTAATGTTGATATAATTTACCAGTTCCATTTTTGTTTTCAATACCATCTATGGTGGTCTGCATGACAGGAAAAGATTGCTTTTCTTTTGGGAAGTTCATGGTTCAAGAATGTCATGAGGTCAGTGGTTTCAACCTGTGGTCCCAAGATTTCTGACAGTTCCTAGATGTCGTCTGGGCATTTAAAAAGTAAATAAATATTAATTCTAAAATCCAGTCGTCTTTGAACCGCCATGCAAATTCTGAACTTCCATTAAAAAAAAAAAAAAAAAAAAAAAAAATAAAAGAGATGTTTCAGTGGTTTAGACTGGTGAGATCTACTCCAGTTCTCAGTCTTACTAATCCTTCTTGTTAGACCATAACCAAAGCCCTTGAATTTGTAGAAACTGCTGTTCATTGTAAAATTGAGCTATAGCTAGCATTCTTTATCTCAGTTAAGTATTATGATTTTTTTTTTTCTTTTAAAAAGTCTCATGAACTCAGAAAATTCAAAGATGTGGCCATATAACAACCTAAGAAAGATAGGTAGAACCTCTTCAAAAATGTCTTAAAGAGTCTGGATTTTTGTTACGGGATTTTTTGTTTTTTTCCTTTGTAGGCAATAGGACTTTCACATTTGACTTCACTAGGAACAATTGAACAATGAGTAGAACAGTACAGTGAGTCATGTGTTACAGTGGAAAATGACTGGCTAAAGGTTACCATTTGGAAAACATGCACTTCTCACTACTTGTGATGTGAGAAACAGCCTTGAGCAAATCACTTCTCTGTCTTTTCCCTCCTCTTACTGCAAAAGTGGAATAATACTATTCATCTCATATAATGTACTGTGTGGAGGACGAGTGCTATAAAAGCTAACAATATGACAGTATGACAAAGCCACCAAACATAAATACAGGCAATAGAATTGAAATACTTAACTTTATCCAGTCTTTTTCTTTTTTTTTCTTGAATGATGTGTGGAATAATGACTACAAGATCTCCTGTTCACTACATTGACTGGCTCTAGACCTTATCTGAGCTAGCTGTCATCGTGCTCCACGAGTAGACTGAGCTATGGTCTCCACTCCGGTCAAAACCACCACTAGAAAGAACATGGCAACCCAGACAGCGGTGCCACGCGAACATGCAGTGGTCCAGGTCCCGGGCTGCAGGGAGCGCCTGAGGCTGTCAGTCGTGCTGGAGGGCAGCAGTGACAGCACCTGTCTGCGCTGTGATCAGCCAGATGACGTGCTCAGACTGGTGGTGGAACTCAGAGAAGATGTTGAAAGATTTAAGTATAGGGCATGTGAAAGGGAAATTGATGGGTGGAGTAGCACCGTAGCACCCCTGAAGCAAAAGGAGCAAATGGAAGCTCTAAAAGACACAGGGGAGCCCTCACCCTCTTGCTGACAGGTGGAAGGAGTGGACCTAAGATATAGGGGAGACTGGAAAAAGGTTCCTGCTCAGGGAGGCAGGAAAATCCTCTACTGACCTTCCTCACCCTCCATGGTGCCCCTTCACAACAAATAAGGGGCCATGGAACTAGTGAATGAAGCGGAGAAGGATAAGGAAAATGAGCCAAACAAGGAGGAAGATGAAGGTCCACCAAGGCCAGGCCGCTCTAGACCAGGTATTAAAACAAATTCTAAAAAGAACCCCAGAAGGGGCATTGTAGTGGGTGACTCCATTGTGAGGGGTGTCGAAGGCTCAATATACAGACTTGACCTGCTTGACCTCCTGCCTTCCTGGGGCCTGGGTGAAGGACCTCACAGCTAAAATTCCCACTCTAGTGAGACCCAAGGACTACTACCCTCTCTTGGTTTTTCAGGTATGTAGCAATGATATTACCAGGAGCAGCACTAAATCAATGAAGAGAGATTTCAGGGCCTTGGGGAAAATGATTAAAGGGTTGGGGACACAATTAGTGTTCTCCACCATCCCTTCAGCTGGGGGACTGGATGAGGAAGAATACAGGAGAACTCAACAGAAGAACGTGTGGCTCTGAGACTCATGTTACTGGCAGGACTTTGAGTTTTTCAATCACGAGTTAGTATACAGGATGACAGATCTTTTGACATCAGATGGGATGCACCTGTCCCAGAGGGGGGAAAGGGACTTGGGGCAGGAGTTAGCTGGACTCAGTGAGAGAGCTTTAAACTAGATTTGAAGGGGGAAGGGGACAAAACTGGACCTTCCATATCTAAGCCCCTGGGTAGATTACCAGACTTTGTGGGCTGCTGTGCTAGAGACAACCCTCACACTGCCATCTCAGTGAAGTCAAGACATGGAGACATGCAGCATAACAAGATGCAAGGGATATTGATGGATCAGTAACTGGTAACACCTGCGAAAGCTCACGTGGACTTAGGACCTCTAAATGCAAAAAGGTGCTGGGGACATCACCCCATCTAAATGCATCCATATGAGTGCACACAGCATGGGTAACAAACAGGACGGGCTTGAAGCCATGATGCAACAGGAAAATTATGATGTAATGGCTATCACAGAAACATGGTGGGATGTCTCCAATGACTGGAGTGCGCCAGTTGATGGCTACAAGCTCTTTAGGAGGGACAGACAAGGAAGGAGAGGTGGTGGGGCGGTGCTGTATGTTAGGGACTGTTACGATTGCTTTGAGTACAAGTGTAGTGAAGACAGGGTGGAGTGTCTCTGTGTTAGAATCAGGGGGAAGGCCAACAGGGCAGATGTTGTAGTAGGAGTCTACTATAGGCCACCCACCCAAGACAGAGAGAGGGATGAAATATTCTATAGGCACTTAGGTGACATCTCACAATTGCTTGCCATTGTTCTTGTGGGAGACTTTAACTTCCCAGCCATCTGCTGGAAATACAACACAGCAGAGCAGGATCAGTCCCAGAGAATCCTCGAATGTGTGGGAGACAACTTCCAGACAGAGCTGGTGAGTGAACTGACCAGAGAAGGTGCCCTGCTGGATCTCCTCTTTGTGAACAGAGAAGGACTGGTGGATGATGTGGTGCTTGGAGGACAACCAGGGCACAGCGATCATGAAATAGTGGAGTTCTCTGTTCTTAGAGATTCAGTGAGAGGGGAAAGCAAAACTGGCATCCTGGACTTCCAAAGAGCTGACTTTGACTTATTTAGGGAGTTACCTGACAGAATCCTTTGGGAGATGGGGGCTGGGGTGCTTGCCATGGTGCTTTTCCATCATTTACTGGCACTCCTGGCTGACAATGAAGGTCCCAACAGATTGGAAATTGGCCACTGTGGTGCCCATATATAAGAAGGGTTGGAAGGATGACCTGGGAAATTACAGGCCTGTCACCTTGATGTCAGTGCCCGGGAAGCTGATGGAGCAGCTAATCCTGAGTACCATCACACAACACGTGCAGGACAACCAGATGCTCAGGCCCAGTCAGCATGGGTTTATGAAAGGCAGGTCCTGCCTGACAAACCTGATCTCCTTCTACGACAGAGTGACCTGCTTCTTGGATGAGGGAAAGGCTGTGGATTTGTATACCCTGACTTTAGTGAGGACTTTGACATCGTTTCCCACAGCATTCTCCTGGTGACACTGGTTGCTGGTGGCTTGGATGGGCACACGCTTTGCTGGGTAAAAATCTGGCTGGATGGCCGGGCCCAGAGAGTTGTGGTGAATGGAGTTAAATCCAGTTGCCGGCCGGTCACGAGTGGTGTCCCCCAGGGCTCAGTTTTGGGACCACTCCTGTTTAACATCTTTGTTGATGATCTAGACGAGGGGATGGAGTGCACCCTCAGTCAGTTTGCAGATGACACCCAGTTGGGTGGGAGTGTTGATCTGCTCGAGGGTAGGGAGGCTCTGCAGAGAGACCTGGACAGGCTGGAGCCATGGGCTGAGCCCAACTGGAGGAGTTTCCATAAGGGCAAATGCCGGGGGCTGCCCTTGGGCCACAACAACCCCCAGCAGCGCTACAGGCTTGGGGAGGAGTGGCTGGAGAGCTGCCAGTCAGAGAGGGACCTGGGGGTGTTGATTGACAGCCGGCTGAACAGGAGCCAGCAGTGTGCCCAGGGGGCCAAGAAGGCCAATGGCATCCTGGCTTGTGTCAGCAATAGCGTGGCCAGCAGGGACAGGGAAGGGATCTGACCCCTGTACTCGGCACTGGTGAGGCCGCCCCTCGATTCCTGTGTTCAGTTTTGGGCCCCTCACTACAAAAAGGACATTGAATGACTCGAGCGTGTCCAGAGAAGGGCAACGGAGCTGGTGCAGGGTCTGGAGCACAGGTCGTACGGGGAGCGGCTGAGGGAACTGGGGGGGTTTAGTCTGGACAAGAGGAGGCTGAGGGGAGACCTCATCGCCCTCTACAGCTCCCTGAAAGGAGGGTGCAGAGAGCTGGGGATGAGTCTCTTTAACCAAGTAACAAGCAATAGGACAAGAGGCAATGTCTTCAAGTTGTGCCAGGGAAGGTTTAGACTGGATATTAGGAAGCATTTCTTTCCAGAAGGGGTTGTTGGGCGTTGGACTGGGCTGCCCAGGGAGGTGGCGGAGTCCCCATCCCTGGAGGGGTTTGAGAGTCGAGTTGACCCAGCACTGAGCGATCTGGTGTAGTTGGGAACTGTCAATGTTAGGTTAATGTTTGGACTGGATGATCTTCAAGGTCTTTTCCAACCTAGATGATCCTGTGATTCTGTGACATTTCTGCATAAATACCCTGCAAAATATTTTTGTCATTAGTTTTCCTTTTCCAAGTATTTCAGCAAGGATTTATTGGACTGATCACTGATGTTCACTTGAAACATTACAAAATACAAGCATTGTGAATACTGCGTTTACGATAAGATTTCACCATGATATACTGTCCGAGAAGCATTGAGAAACATTCTGGGCACAAAACAAATGCGGTATTTTACTCAGGCCAGAACAATAATGTATAATCCATTACTGAAAAATAAAACTACTGGATATTATTCAGGATTATGTTAAACATTCATATCAGTTTCCTAGGACTCTTCTCAGTATTTTTGATTGCAAGGAGGCAAGAATTATTTTCCATACTTCCATATTTTCCTCTGAAGAAAGTGTAAATGGATTCCTTTCTTATCTAAGTGTATATCAGTCATACTTTTTTTGTAAAATATTTGGTTTACATCACCAAGTACCACTCAGAAGATATACCTCTTCTATAAAGAGATAATCAATTTCTGAGTATAATATCGACAGTATAGAATAGAAGGAAATAATAGTATCCATCTTGAGTATTTAGGTTCAAAGTTTAGGAATTTTGAAGAAAAACTGAAATGGTTGCAGCTGGCACTCACAGGCATACTGAAAGCCATGATTACTTTCTTAAAAGACCGGTCCATTTATAATAGCCTTACATTCTGTTAACTCTTTCTGAATAGTTCCTTTAGCTGATGCCACTAAAAAGTTAACCCTGAGGACTAATGCTTCTAAGCTATGCATCCATGAAACAACAATATCATGATTTTTGCATCTGCCTTTATTATCATGTTTACTCAAAAATAATTAAGAATTTTTTCCTCAGCCAGGCATACAACAAGATCACAGAACTGAGTGATATGTGCACCTCAGTCTGATTGTAGCATGGCTCTGCAAAACTCAACAGGACTGCACTAAAACATTTTTGCTCCTGAAGTAAAATCTTGCTGTCAGCATCAGACTAAAGCAACTGAGAAACTATGAAGGAATAGAAAAAGAACCTTTCTAATCAAAGAGTTGGGAGATGAAACTGAAGCAACCCCAAGTAGCACGTCATCTTCCCTTATAGTTAAAGCAGAAATGTATTAAATAGGCTCAAAATATTTATTTCATTTTAATTGAGTTCTGCAATAGCACATATCTTGTCTCCCAATAATTTTTGAGTTGTTTAAATATGATTTTTGTAAGATTTTTTTGTATATGTATTATCTGTATTGCCTTGTTTGCCCTTTGTTCCCCTTAGAGCTCTTGAATCCAGTAGACAATTTGAACAAAATAGTGAAAACGATATGTCAAAGATAAGAAAATCTTGCTGCAGAAGAGTAGACAATAAAAAGGCCATGTATTTCTTGACTAACAGACTGCATATCTTCTTTGGTGTCTGTCATGGTTTAACCACAGCCAGCAGCTCAGCCCTTATTTAGCTTTTACTAAATAATTTGAAATTTGGAAAATATGTACCTTAATCATTGAGTTAGAGGAAAAAGACACTATTCAATCCTCCATTGCCCCTGAATAGCACCTATAAAACCTACTAAATCTAACAAAACTTCAAAATGTTCTCTATCAGGAACGTTAAAATTGGATCTTTAACTGTTCCCAATTTAGAGGGGGGATGCAGTGCTAACCCAGTTCTTCCCAAATTCCCAGATATTTTTCCCTGTCTGCTTTTCTGGTGCCTGTAGGATTTGCCAACAAAATCAGAAATAATATTCAGCTCTAATTCAGAGTAATTCTGCATTTTACAGTATGGTTTAGAGGAAAGGACAAATTTGGCTCAAGCAGTGCAGGAATCCATGGGATCTTCTGATACTGTGCTGAATTCCGTTTTCAGAGGCAGCCTAAAACCTGTCATAAATCACAACTGTTTGTTTTGAGAATCCCTAAATCGAAGTACTGCGTGTGCAAAGATATTTGTTATACAAGAGACTAAACATTTACAGAGCAATAGCTACATTCTCAAATTTCAATCACAGAGTTAAAGCAATTAAAAAATTTCTGGTCTTTAAGTCTTCTCTTAGAATATGGTATTTCAACATCTTAGACGGCCAGGTCTTCTTGTTTATGTTGAATATTACTGATGGACTATTGTATATAAAATGTTATCCTATTGTTATAAAAACTATGGCTTATTGCCTAGATTGGCCTATAAAAATAAACATCTATTAAATTAACCTTTAAGGTAGCATGATAATCAAATAATTTTAAAATGGAGCTTTGGCCTCTCTCATCCCTACTGATTTTAGTGTAATAAACAATTAATTGTGAGCAACTGCTGCAGAATCTGGTCCCTGGTTAATTCTCCTGTTGAATAATTTTCTCACAGCTTCCCCTCAGTTACATATGGTAAACAGCAATTTTAAGGTGTGTACTTTCAAGGTGTGCAGGTCCTTGCTCCAGTGGCTGTTAGATAGTGAACAGGGGTAATTTCCCTCAGATGATGGGTCTATCTCCCACCATAACAAGACTATTGATGTTTAGCTCCTCAACTCCAGCAGATTCAAACACTATTCCCATTAGAGTTCTTACTGCTAATGTCAAAGGGACCCATGTCTTTTTAGCAAGATTCACTGTAACAAAGAACATAAGCAAGTGAAATCAAACTGTATCCAGGAATATCCCCAAGCCCATGTTCAGAGCAGAGTGTTTGCCACTGCATCACATATAAAACAAATAGTTTTGCCAGTTATTATTTTATTATTATTATTATTATCATCATCATTATAATTATTATTCATGTTTTCTTAAATCTATGGATCCAGAGGGCCACTTTTTTTTTTTTTTTTTTTTTTTAAACTGGACTTTTTTCTCAATCCAAGACATCTAGTGCTTCCTGAAGGGAGAGAGTTTAAAATTAAATTAAAAGTCATAGCCAGTGGCAATAAACCAGGTATAACTTCCTTAAATTTACCATGAAAATTTTTGGCTGTGATTCATTTATTTTGCTAAGTGAAATTTTATTGAACTTGAATCCATGCATTCATTCCTTGTTCAGATGTAAAGAATTGACATGAATCACCAACTAGAGATGAGGGACTGAATTAATTGAGTTTATTTCCAAGGCTGAACCAGAACCTCCAAACTATTACTTTGCTTTTTAAAACCTGAGCAGTTTCCTAGTTATGATTACTTTTTTGCTAAGGTGTTGAC
>NW_020799097.1:11820354-11945711 GCF_003259725.1 Athene cunicularia
TTTTGAGATGTTACTTTGCAGTTTGAGTGTGTTTTAATTCATCTTTGTAACAGTAGTTAAGAAGTTTCTTGGGAAAAGAATTATTTTATTCAAATTCAAACTGGCAAAGACTTTTAGACTACCAAACACATTTATGGAGTTCCGCCAATGTTTCCAAAGTCTTAAGTTCTTGTATAATGCCAGAGTCACATGAAAGCAGGATAGTAAAGTTTAAACAGGGTGCAGAAATGGGAGCTCCTTTTAGAGTGTTCTGTCCAAATATCATTGGTTTTGATTGAAGGTAGTATTCTTCTCCTCATTGGAATGTAAGCCAAAACATCTTGCTAACATGTTTTCTTTCAATTTTCGAGAGTTCCTCTGCCGGCTTTTATGGTAACAAAACCTAGCTAGTTTTCTTCTCCTCATCAACCCTATAGCAAAATAACCTAGGACCTCCACATGCTCAGCACTGTAGCTTGGCTGTGTCCACCTAGTCACATTCAATCTATACTATAGTAAGACACTCCTAACAAACTGAAGGGATATATCCACTTGAAAGATGCCATCACACCAGTAAACTTTCTGGCATCTCCATGTGCTTTTACAACTCTCTGAAAAAGATCTGAAAAAATAAGACATTAATTCATATATGGTTTATTCTGGCAGTTTTTCAGAGTGTGATTCGCTTAATTTTAGACAGAATTTGAGTTTAAGTAGGTTATTGTAGGGGGAGGCGCTCGGAAGATCTCGCGATGTACGGGAAAAACAGGAGGCACATGAAAAGATCTCGTAATGCACGGAAAGTACAGGGAACTAAAGATCTCGCGATGTACAGAAAGGGGTATATAAAGCAATTGCGCAGTTAATAAATCGAACAGATAGCATCCACCATATTGGTGTTTGTGCTTTCTTTCCCGCGGAGGTTAACCTCCTGCAAGGGTTAGCTGTGATCTGAGCGCCACACTCCTGTGGCTTAGCAGATGGAAAAAGACAGCTAATGCCTTACCACAACAGGTTATCTTCTCCTGTTCCCTATACAGTCAAAGAGGAGATATTATCTAAGATTTCTGTCTCACATACATACTCAGGGACATGTACAAATCAGATCATGAGAGGTGCATTCAGATACCCTGCATTATTTTCTGACAACCTGACAACAGAAGTAGTGCAAATGACTAACTTGGACCCCACATCCAACTTCAGGGAAATAAAGTTGCAGGAGATAAATCTGACTCTCCATATCTATTTTCAGTCAATAGCCATAAGTAGCAACACTCATAAATTTTGCCTTACGGGAATGTAGGCAATTACTGTGTTTAGTATTCCTACTGTATCTTGCCTGAAAATAAAAGTTACGCTTGGTCTATCTTAATTGATTCAGACTCAACTCTATGTATAAACCAACCACTCATTTTTCTTATTTGTAATTATATTTATTTTGTCAGTGTAAGATCTTTGCTATTGTTACATTTCTCTTCAGGAACAAAAAAATAGAATAGACTATCAGTCAGAACGGATCTATGATCATCTAGTCCAACTGCCTGACTAATTCAGAGTTGACCAAAAGTTAAAGCATGTTAAGGGCATTTTCTGAATGCCTCTTAAACACTGACAGGCTTAGGGCATTGACTGCTTCTCTAGGAAGCCTGTTCCAGTGTTTGGCCACCCTCTAGATAAAGACATGTTTCCTAGTGTCTGGTCTAAATCTCTCCTGGTGCAGCCTTGAACCATTCCCACACACCTTATCACTGGATACCAGGGAGAAGAGATCAGCACCCCCCTCTCCATGTCCCCTCCTCAGGAAGTTGTAGAAAGTGATGAGGTCACCCCTCAACCTCCTTTTCTCCAAACTAGACAAGCCCAAAGTCCTTAGCTGCTCCTCATAGAACATGTCTTCCAACACTTTCACCAGCTTTGCTGCCCTTCTCTGGACACATTCAAATACCTTCACTTCCTTCTTAAATTGTGAGGCCCAGAACTGCACACAGTATTCAAGGTGAGGCTGCATCGATGCTGAAAGAGTTGAAAATGCATGAATATCACTGCTGGAGTAATCTCTCTTCTTTCATTTTGCCTTTTCAATATTAAATGGAGTCAGGATCAATATGTGTCTAGCTCCAGACAGGTACACATTTGGAGTTCATGTATAGACAAGTATTTATATATCTGGTACCACCAGTTCTCAGTGGCAGACCAGGAGTGTGGTTGGATCAACATTCAGTCTGCCATGGGAGTTCTGTGGGTCAATGTTTGTCAACACATCCATTGCAAATTGGTGTGTCATAAGTGCTTCAGAGGAACCAAAGGTGAGGTGATAGACCAAAACCTTGTTCTCATAAGAGGCAGTTTAAAGAAATATTTGTTATAGCTAATATCACTGCTCGCAATACATCACTAGGAAGTTATGCTGTGACAAAGCTGTAAAATACAATGTATGGGAGCGAAGTTAGACAACCAGCTATCTTGATAAGGATATTAGGAGATGCTTTCCAAATTTTCTGTCATGCTTATATGTTACTCTGCTACCACAAAAATAAGTTACAGATTCCTTCTCTTCCCTTCCACCCCCTCTTCTTCTCCCATCTTCTCCCAACAGCATGTCATAAATGTAATCACTCTCCTTGCTGGAGCACAAGAACAAAGCAGCTCTGTCAGTTCAGGTCCCATCCCAGCACAGGGAAACCATGCTACTTCTTCCCAAGCAGCCATGGGCTGAACACTTCAGTTTTGTTCTCATGTACAGAATAAATACTGTACTCCTGAAAAGAAAAAAAAATAAAAAAAAAAAATCTATGACCATTCACTATGAATGGACAAAGCTGACATCTAGATTTTGAATGTTAACAAATTCATATATGTATTATTTGTTTGGTTAGGCAATATTCTGAATGTTTTAAGGTACTTACATTAATCAGTATAAATATATTATATGTTAGTGGATTTTAACTAGAACTGGATCTAAATTGATACATGAACCTTTACATAATACAAGGGAGACAATGATAAAAATAAATATCAAACTACTGAATATAAAGTCAAAAACAAGTTTTCCATTGCCCTCCAATCTTTACAATGGAGAGAGTTGAGGTTGCCAATGACATAAAGCCTGAAAGATTCAGAGTGCGAATCTTGGCATATCTCTGGAGGTTTTTGTTAAAGACATGAGAGGAAAATTTGAAGGGTGTGCTTCTTCAGGAGTATGTGGGCTAGGAAGAGAGTTTGTCTCCACTGCAAATATGGAAAAAGCATCTTTTACACTTAACATGGTGCTCTCCTTCAATTATGAAAAGACATAAAAATCACGTTAAGTGTGCATGTACCAGAAAAGTATGTACAGATAGTAACTAGAATTTAAGCACTGACAGAACCAGAATGTAGCACTTAGCATTGCAAGATTAATTACACTTTTCAGAGCACTTCCACTCATCATCCTGCTTGCCAGCAGATGGAGGTGAGGGACAGGTTAGTTTTTCTTTTGATACATCACAATGGAGTAGGCACAGAAGCCATCAGAGAGCTCTGAAGCATTGCATTCAGCAGTCTTACCTGTGTGCTGAAGCAATACTTTGTACCACCTCAGTTTATAGCTTAGTAATAGTTACTGGTATTATAAAAAAAAAAAAAAATATATAAGTGTTTGTTTTTGCCCCAGACAGATAATTAATTACCTGTCATTGTTAGATTTATACATAAGGAGATGTAGGTTATTTGTTCTTCAGAATACATAGATAAGAACCGTCCTTGCAAAAGTTTAAATAATCCTTATACACATACAGTCAGCATACAGATTCATGTAATCACAAAATATTTACATATAGATACCTCATACATACACATGTGCAGAGCTGGATGTACAAAGGAGATAAAATGTTGCTTGACCTGGGTTTTCAAAAAGGTTTTTGCTATTCTGTTGGGTGGTAAAGGAAGGTCCCTAACTGTTCAAGGGGAGTTCTATGTTTTTTACTCAGTCCATAGAGATCATTTGTTCAGTCCCAAAACAAAGTATTGAATAGGGAATGGCAAACCTAAAGGATTAGCTGTGTACTGTAGAAAAACCATCTAGGAAAACATTGTGCCCCTTCATTCATGAGGTTAAAAAGAGAAGAAAGTGTTTGCTTGATTGGTTCCCCAGAGTTTTAACAAGGCTATTCCACAAGGACAGGTCCTCAGAGCTCAGCTGGTACAGCACTGCTGGGACTGATGCCAGGGAGGCACTTAAAGTAGAGACAGAGCACAGGTATGGGGCAGTGTCCCTCCTGCCGGGGCAGAGTGAGTCTTTGCAGTCTGCATGACCAGCTCTTCCAGGAATCCTTTGTAGAGAAAGCAATTCCTTATTTTGAGAGGAAAAAATATCTAATGGTAACAGTAGTGAAATGTTCTCTTTTGTGTGAGTTTTCCCCTAGCAACAAAGACTTTACCCTACTTGCATTTTGTAATGTATTGTTACTTATAAAAACCGACATAATAACTCTTAACAACCAAAGAGTGACTGCCCCCTTAGAAGTTAATTACTAGGGGAAGGCGACTGCACAGAACTGAAGGTATTAAGCTGTATGGAGAGTAGAGAGCCTGATAAAAACTTCTTGTCAGAGATGTGGTTCAGGTGTTTTCATGTCATCTTCAGCTTTAATCCTGACTAATGAACAGAATATGGATTTTTCTACTCTTTTTTTCACTAGCTAGCAAAACCTGTTTGTGTTCTTTTCACCAAATAAGATGAGAAATATCTTACATCCTTGTACTGAGATTCTCCTTCTCATCTCTCACCAAAGGAAGGAAAGACAAAAAATATCTTCTTATGGCAATTGTGTGATTTTGTGCATGGCCTTAAATTACGGTCAGTCCTAGTAAATTTATCATGTCCTGTACAGGTATTAACTAGATGTTACCATATAATCAAAACCATTGACATTAAGAAGTAAAGGGAACAAATTAGATTCCTAAAAATTGTGTGGTGTTATTTTAAGCACCCTAGAATAATGAAGATCCTTGGAGCAGAGCTCCCAGCAAAAATGCTAGAGACCTTTGGGGAGACTCCAGCCCTCTGGAAAGTTACCTGGAGGCCAGGAAGGATACTCTAGGGCACCAGTTAGGCACCTGAATTGCACCCAAAATACACTTACCTCTGTAAAGTAAGATAAAGATTCACACTCTGCTGGGTAAATGAAATAAATGTTAAAATAAAACTATGTAATGATATTCTTATGTAGCCTTAATATTTAGATGGAAAAAGCTGCTGAATCCATTGTCTTCATTGAATTTCGTAAGAGGGTTCATTATGAACTGTGAGATGAACACAAGAGCTAACTCTGCTTTACATAAAAGTAGGTGCCAGCAAGAGACTGGGACTCACACTCTTGTATTTAGATTTCTAAGTTTTGCCTATCAAAAGAGAGGTCAGAGCTACTCTGCTCTGACAATGGAGAATGAGGAACATCTCCTTTGCATTCAGTAAACCACTGGCTAACCCATCCCCTCAGGATGAATTTTTATTATTCAGGAGGGGTTTCATACTTTCGTGGGTTTCATGGTTCATCAGCCTGAAGAGGATGCAAATCTTTATTTTCCATCTACCTATCTTTCTATATACTTGGCTGGTTTGTAACATGAGTACCACCTGCTCCAGCAATTCTGCTTTGCAAAAAGAAACTGAGGTTTACTGGGCTGAGAGTACAAGTATCTGGAGATAACAAAAGGTAAGACCTGGATTCTAGGTTTTGTCATGAGGGCTACTATACATTTTTCTCATATAGTATGCATAAGCAGTCTTTTAAGTAGTGATCAGAACCTGTAATTCTCCGGTCAGATCCTAAATTACCATTTAGTGCATTGGCAGGGTTTCTGCACTGGGCACGGAGTGTGTCATAGAACAATTTATTACAGAATTTAATGGACTTGCTTAAATTAACTTGAATATCTTGCATCATTTCCTTCTAAAACTGTCCAACACTTTTAATTTGAGCTTTTTGTCACATTAATAAATTCTAAAGATAGTCTTAATCTTATGTTTCACTCTGGCATAGTATTTCTTTTATTATTGCTTTCAAGATTGAAATAGCACAAAGGATAAATGAACATAAACACATGGTGAATATCAGCCTATTAATTGGTTTAAATAACTCCTAAAAATAGTGCAGAACGTTGACTCTTAATGAACTTCAAGAGGAGATTAATTTTAATTGGATATGTTGTCTGCTATATATTTGCAAATGGAAAAAGATAGATAAAGGTATACTGCAGACAATACAGCATGCCTAAATTCAATAATTATATTTTGTATATGAAATTTTTATAATACATATAATTTTATATGTATATACTTATATAATACATTAGTATATCGTCATATATTTTATATATGTTTCTATTTCCTATTAGAAGATAATCTTTAACTCATAGCTTACACTTATCAATTTAGGAAGTCTAGCCTATAAGTCAAGTTTATCAAGTTTTATCATCATGACAATGGAACGATATGATACAGTTAACAAAAAATTCTTTAGGTTAGGGTTATTTTTATGCCCACATAATTTTGTAAGAGTTTTATTCTTCATTTTATGTGACATTCAAATACTTTGATCCTGTATGTGGTGCTTAAATCTACTGCACACTTGTAATTCTTTCTAACCACCTACTAAAGTTAACTGCTCCCTCAAGAACACTCAGAAAATTGTCCTCAGGTAACAAACAGAAGCAAGGCATAGCTCCTTTTCTTAATCTTCTGCACCTATAACAAAACTCCACCTTGACTATAGGTGATAACACTGCTAGAGATGCTTATACGAAACAAGGTAATACTTAGCAGTGTTAAAGCTTTGTTTGGAAAATCAAAATGTAACACAAAGGGAGAAGACAGGGTGGTCTATTTAGTGGCTTAAGATGGTGAATGGAAGAAGGGTTTAGAAGAAATATTTCTGGCCCACCACCCTGAATTAACTTGTTCCCTCTCTATATAACACTCAGGTATTGTTTAGGTGCTTAAAGGTATGCCCGGCCATTAGCAGGCAGCATGACACTTAGCAAATGCCCAGATTTCCTACCTGATTCCCTGTATTCAGGAAAGAGAAATTTTATACCGCATAAATTCTTTTGGCCATCCAATACTGTCCTTCCTCCCTTCCACATTAAATGGTGAATTAGATGCTTCTAATCAACTATTACTGACTTCCATTCAGCACTGTTAATTAACTCTGAGTGAAGATCTGACTTGATTTTTAGACCACTGTAATTTTTCCCATCCTAATGAGGGCTTCATTGTTAGTACTGTTTCTGAGAGCTGTGCTGCAGAAATACTGTGAGTCCTAAGTACTTGGACAGAGACAATATTCTCTTTCCCTGTTGATTCATGTCATTTGTGCTCAACAAAAGCAGAATTGCCTGATGTACATATGATCTGAGGATCAAAGACTTTTGTCTTGAATTCTAAATTAAAATTATTAACAAACTAGAAAACCTGTAAGTGTGCTCCCACCTCATTTTTTTTATGCTCATACATCCTTGGAAGAAGAGTAGCATCTTTTAAAGGAGTTCAGGTGCCCAGCCTGAGAAACGATCTTCAGTGGAGGGCACGCTTTTGTAATTAAGGCATATCGTGCTCTTAAATTCAAAGCAGAACAATATCCTTACTTGTGCACATATATATGTATAGATATTATTTTCTTTCTTAACTCTGACAAAAGTTGTTTGGAATAAGCATATTACAAATCTTTGATTCTTTGCATGCAGTTCTACCTTACGATGAAGTATTACCTCTTCTTTTATGATTGAATTATTTTAATTCTAATTTACTCTTTTCCAAGACAATCAGTTCAAATCCATAACCAGTCTTGAAACATGCCAACTGAATAAGGAAATTAGATGACTATAATTTAAATAAGAATTCCATTTTAACAGTCATAGAAACTTAGGAAGAATGAGGATTAAATTTGAAGGTTCTTGACCTTTAATAAAATGTAAATATGCTGCTATTGCTCAAAAGTGAACCCTGATTTTGATGATAATCATCCTCTTACTGGATTTGTAACACCCTGTTAGAATTAAGGTTGACCTTAGTCTCTTCCAGAGTTTCTCCTAGCTCTTAGCTCTGTGCTAAGCTAATGTCTGATCTCAGTCACACCAGTGCCAAACAGAAATAATTCCACTGAACAGGGCTGAGTGACACCAAGCAACTGTAAACATCAACTCAGCTGTGTGTGCTATTCCTTCAGGTATAAACTCCACACCTAATAATATCACAGGCACAAACTTCTTCCACTTGGTTGTTCTTGTTCCAGGGACATGCCTACAGTGAGCAAAGACGAGTGAACCTGGACTTGCTTTGCCTGCGCTTCAGACTAGGCAAAAGTAAGCCAGGTCAGGAAGTAGCATGGCTGCATTAGTTCAGTGCTGCATCCAAACTGTTACGGACAGTGTCGTGGTGTCACCCTAAGGTGGCATGTTGCTTCTCATGGGGGCTTTCAGAGCCTAAAATGGAGCAGAGATTGTGCATACAGATTCCCGTACAGACAGATCCTAAGGTTCTTTGGGTGCACCTCCATGAACAAATTAAACAAAGATTGGGCAGAGGTGTGAGAGCAGCAATTTGGCCATTGCATTTGTACACTGACAGCAGTTCCTGCACCGTTTTGATACAGGCAGTGTCTCAAATGACCTCTAGGTACAATTTGGGAACTACACAGACCAAAGATGGTTCCTAAAGGCAATTACAAGCAGTCACCCTGTGTTGGAACCATGCTACTTCTGGTCACAGAACCAGAAAACATGTTTTAGCACTGTTTTAGTTTACAAGAGTTTTAACTCCTGACACCACTCAACCCACGAATTTTATGTCTTGAAGGAACCACATTCAGAAAATTTCTTTATCCTACCAAAGTTGCAACATGGTCTGAGAGTGACTACACAATGATCTGTTGACTTTATACATGCAGAATTCATGCTGAGGCTCAGAACCAAGCTATTGCACTCAGCGCTGATTCAGGGAGCTGATGTAACTCTCACTGACGTCAGTGGAAAGATTCTCACGAATTTCATAAGAGGGGAATTATGTTCCAGAGAGAACAGAAAGGCATAAGGCCTGAGGAGTTCTCCAGGGGAAATACTCTTGCTGCTGACTCAAGTAGGAGAAAGCAAGCCCTAGTTACACATTTATAATAAATCAAGGTCTAAGTATGCACACAATGAATTGGATGCCTCAGTTCACAGGTGAATATATTGGCAGAAAATTTTTCATCTCTAGACTAGTTCAGATCACAGCCATAATAAACTTTTTTTCCCATTTTAAACTTTCCTGTTTTAACCACAAATCATTCCAGCTAAGAAAAGTGAATGAATAACTCTGTCTGTTTTGTTATTATACTCAACTGATTAGTTCTTCCTCATCTCACAAGGGATGCACACAAGGAAACACCTTGTTGGTAACTACGTGTAATCTATTGTATGTTGAAAATAATACTGACTGCAAATGTAAAATTTTTATCTGGTTCATTTCAAAAGTACAATAAATTATATTTTACAGGTTTGGATACGGTTATCACCATTAGGAAACATCTTCCCATCGTTCAGCATGTCTTTTAAACTTTCATGTGTTTTTTGCAAAGCTAAGGATTGAAAAAGCTTTTTTACAGCAGATATCAAAGCCAATTGACTCATAACCACATCCTGGGTGGGATGATGATTAGGACTCAGTAAGTAAGCTGGAAGAATAATAAATTGAGTGACAGGGCAATTCTTTATCTATAATACAGACAAAATTGTGCTTTCCCATTATAACTTCCTCTTGGATATTGGATAAATTCAGGTAAATGAGAACTGATGTCAGCAAAAGGACTCATGCAACAGCTTTGTTGGGTATGGCACAACAAGTTTCCTTGAAGGATTGCCACAAACTTAGAATCTGTTCCTCTCTATGAAAGTAAGTACCGTGAATGTGATAGTGATATGATGTGAATGTGAAAACCCATTTTATCACCAGGTATTTCCACTGAGGCACTAGAGAGAACTGTAATCATTATAAGTAAAGAATTATTGTTAGGGTGGGGAAAAGAAGGGAATGAGATTTGTGATGGATTACCTGAGATTCCTTCACTTTGAGTATAATTATATTTTCTTGTGGAAGGACGGAGATATAAGCCCTTTTAGGGACCTTTATCAAACCAAAGCAAGCAGAGAGAAAAAAACTCCCCATGGATGGTATAGGGTTTTTTTCTCACAGTATCACAGATTACCAGCAGCAAAATTTGCAAGGATTTTCACTTGAAAAGCCATACTCCAGTTCTGTAATGAAAACTGGCCCTATTACTCTGTTTTCCATCTGTGTTATTCACAGCAGCACTTATTGAAGCCTCCCAAACACACAGTTGCAGAAGCAGCTGCTTTGAACAAACTAAGACTTTAAAACCTCAACTGAGGTACCCAAAAGAAACATATAAAAGAAGGAGCCAGTTACCAGCCAATGTAGCCCTCAGCTAATTCCTGTCTCAGGGCTGCTCTGAATTACTTTGACCTATAATGGGACCCTGGAAGTCAGAAAGTTCAAACTAATATTCCCAAGCACAGGGACATCCCAAGCTTTCTCTCTCCAGCAGCACAGCCAAGCTTGCAAGACATAATCTGTCCCATAATCAGCATGGAAATCCTTAACGAGGAATTAAATTATTTTCTTTGCTGCTGAAGCAGTGTGTGGGAGTAACGGACAGAGAAGTCTCGTCCTAGGACATCACATGGCTTCTCTGTGGATTAATGCCTTATCATTACAGAGTGCACAAAATGAAATGAGTTTGCTTTGGGGAAGAAATCCTGTTCTCACTCCTTTGTTGAATGAGCATATAGGACCATAAGGAGTTTTGCTTCTCTTTGCCACTGGAGTTGCCACACATTCACTGCCAGCAGCATCCATCTTGGCCCTCATCCACATCAGCATTCCCTGTAGATAATATGGGAAGTTTGCTTCTCAGTCACACTGGCCATCTCAGCTCTCTGGAGCCTCCTGCATGCAAGGTCGAGGGGAGAGGTGTGAAGCACTCATAGCGCTGGCATCACACAGCTGGCATTTACAAAAGCATTCTGTTCAGATCAGGAAAGCATTCTTAAAGCTGCAATGGACTGACCTTGGCTGGACACCAGGTGCCCACCAAGCCACTCTATCACTCTCTTCTCCTCAGCTGAACAGGAGGAGAAAAAATATGTCAAAAACCTCATGGGTCGAGATAAGGACACTCAGCAATTCCAGTCACAGGTAAAACAGACCTGACTCAGAGAAATTAACTGAATTTATTACCAATCAGATCAGAGTATGGTAATGAGAAATAAAACCACGTCTTAAAAACACTTTCCCCCTACCCATCCCTTCTTCCTGGACTTTACTGCCCAATTTCTCTACCCCCTCCTCTACTCGGAGAGGTCTCAAAGCATATAAATCCTTTCAAATTAAACCAGACCAACAAACGAGCAATAGAACAAGCCTACTCGAGCCATGAATTAACATTCTATGCACATAAACAGACGGGAGCTAGTCTGAAGGAAACGCAGTGAAACAGATGTAGTGTGTATAAGGTTGTCATCACTGTGTCTCTCCGGATCTACTCCTATTGCTCTGTAATTCTTACTAATGCCCGGAGCTGGCCCTTTTCAATGGATATCCCCTGGTTTTATGGCTCTCCCTTCTATTTATACATACCCACAAAGCTAAGGAGGACAACATCATCCCTCACCCCTCCTGTCATCCAGAGAGGACCTTTTCTTCTGCTGAAATCAACCAGAGATCACATGTGGGCATTTTTATTTCAGAACAGATTTCACCAAAAGGTCTATTTCTTCTCAAAATTGCCATGCTTCATAAGAAACATATTATGTTTTAGAAGAAAAGCTTAATTCTGCTGCCTTTTTTGATCATTTAAAATGTAAAGTTGAAGAGGGCTAAGATATTTTCATTCTGCTGTCTTATGTATTTAATTATTATTAAAATACTACTTTTACAAGTCATGGATATTACAAACATTGTCATTTTAAAACGTAAAGACAAATCAAATGAAATCATGTAACAAACCCCAAAATGTTACAAACTGAAAGGAAATCTTTCTTTTGCCATTTCATATGGGAAGAGGTAAAATAGTTTCAGTTAAAACTATAGGTTTCTTATTCAATACACTATATTTTCAGAGAATAGAAATTTGTATTCTCTTTATTCAATACCAAATACAGTAAAAGTTGCATTCATATCACCTAATTTAGCTTATTAATTTACTTTTCTTCTTATTGCAAATACATTTACCTCCCTAAAGGGTTTAGTTTACCTTGTGCCCTTCCTACCAAGCAATAAATGAATCATATAATTTCCTTCATCCAGTCCGTAATTTTCACTATTTCTTCATCACCTTCTCGATAGTATTAGTGCTGGGTACCACTGACACAATGGGAAATTACTTTCAAATAATAAAGAAGAGTGAATTATGAATATCTGAAATGCAATTTAGAATTATGAAATACTTAATAAAATTAGGGAGTTATTATTTTCCTGGGGTTTTTTTTGCCAGAAGTTTCAACAAATTTGAAGCCATTGGGCACAGATAACTGTAGTTTACATCACATTTTTTTGCAAAATAAATTGTGTTTTAATGGTAATTTTCCTCTCTGGTCACCTAAAATCGAATTCTTTAATTTTTGAAGGCTAAGTGAACTTCTTGAAATGAATATTCAAAGCACAGAAGGAGTTCAAAAGAGATAATCCCACTTACAAAGCAATAAAATAAACAGATGCCGACCATTTTTGAACATCTGTCTTTTCTATGGTTACCTAATTGGATGTTGAGATGTTTTGTGGATGCTGAGAAGAGTTGTCAGAGAGAGGACAGTTTTATTTGCAAAAACTTTTGTTTAATTTTACATTAGAACTAACCAAAAACTGTAGATGCAGGTTTGTGGGTGTAGGTTTGTGAAGCAAAAGTAGGTTTAATATCTGTTTCCACAATGAAGAGAACAGATTTACAGCCTTTTGGGTTTTGTAACTTGGCACTTGTGGTACACTGATGTTTCTGTGCTGAACAAGGATAAGGAGCTCATTTTAATTTATAATATTTAAGCTAATATTTAAACATTCATTCTCTGATTGTCAAGAGACAGTATTCTTCATTTAAAATGTAAGATAATTGTCATTTAAATTATATTATCCTTTGGGATTCACTTAACTTCCAACTAAGTATTACATTTAGGAGAAGGAACCTAGAGTAAGTAATAGCACATTTTATATCTCCCAGACAAAGTCTATGACTCTCATTCATGTTGTCAGGTCTAATGTAATCGATCTCTTTCCAAGGTTTATTACTACTATTTCTCTCCTGCTGACTTTGACTTTCTGTCATATACAATACAATCTTTGGCTTTATAAAAAAAAAACAAAAACCAAACAAACAAAAAATCCACTCACTAGAAAGACTGATGTTTACATTTTGGGAAATTGCAGGCATTTACAGTGCACTCATTTGTATTAGATTTTTATTGATACAAGTATTCAGCAGAAACTTTGCCAAAGAGGAGAAACCTAGTATGAGGCTCTTAGTTTCATCCAACCCAAATTTCCCTTGAGTCCTTTTAATTGTCATCCAACCTTAGGTAATGTGCCCTGACTTTCTGATATTCAATTGACATAGACCTGAGTACTTGTGAAGACTTCCAGATGACTTTTAAAATGTATGTTGTTGTATGTGGATACATTAAGAAGCTCTCTAGATTTTGACTCTGTAGGATATCAAGAGATCAAATCAATTTCTACTAACATTAAATAGTTCAAAGACATGTTTAGATTGTCATTTTGGCATATTGACAGGAGAACTGTAAACCTCAGTAAAAAAGAAAGAGGTACTACTAGAGTTTGGTGTGGACTGGCTTGATATGTATTTACCTATCTTCACTGAATGTATAGAGATCTTTCAGCATCTAAACTTGTAAATTAACCCTGGGTTAGGTCTAAAATAGGGGTGACAGTAAACTGCTCCTAAATCTTTCTGAGATTTATTGACTCAGTGTAACTTCACACACTGGGCAAGAAACTAAGACTTCCTGACAGGAACAATGAGTCTCAAGTAAACCCAAAGTCAATTCCAGCTTAGTGTTTAGCAATGTTTTAACCTTTTAGAAACTTTCCACAATTTTCAGAATTGTCCATCTTCATGTCTCTTACTAGACATAGGACATCTGGGATCTAGCTGGAGAGGTGCCACCTATGGAGTTAAAACCAGGTTATTCTACTAATATACCGGCATTCTCTAATCAAACCAATGATGTTGGCATTTATTCCTTGCACTACTTGCATGATTACCAGAACAGGTTCCTCTGAGGCACAGGTTGAATGTGGATCTCTCTCCTCCAAACTCTAGACTGTAGTGGAATTTAGGCAGGATACTTTTCTCTTTACTCAAGACATGTACATAGTATATAATTTTAAGTACATAGACAATTTTAAGACTGGTAAACCAGATATCCAAGACATGTAGATAGTTATGGAAAGAGAAGACCAAAAGCAGAAGTCTGACATCTAAATCTCTGCCTTGGATTCAAGGTCTCTTTTTACTAGAAGACAGTCCCTCTTGTCAACATTGTCCTCTTACAACATGGATATTTATCCTGCCAACTGTTGGATTAACTGTAAATTTTGTAGAACAAAATGTTTAGACCTCAGGTTCATTATTCCCTTAGTTTAGATTTTTTTCCCGCAGAAAGTTTCTTCAGCTTGCCTGCTTTGTTCACCTTTTTAACTGTACACAATGTTAATTTTGTCATATGGTCTGTCTCTTTCTCCTCTCCATAATTTCCCCTGTTCCTCTGTAGAATTGTTTTTCAGGAGACCTTACAGGTGAATACTGGATGAATAGAAGCTTACCTACAGCCAGTGATCACTGTTAGAAATTACTTGTGAATCTACACATGCCAGCCTTCTCTTCTTTTGCTACTTGCTATTACTGCTATTACTTCTTGTTACGTGGGTTTGAACTTAGCCATTTTTCCTAAAAAATCTGTAATAGCACAATAGAGAAGACAATATACTAACTGTAGTCAAGAATAAAAGAACAGACCTGCCTCTGAAGTCAGTTAATATAGCCACATGAGAACAGCTATGTTTGGTCAAACCTACACCACCTAGCCCAGCAATGGAAGCCTAAAAGAAAGTGCAAGAAGAGAGTAAATATCTTTGGTTCCTCAGAGAGTATTTTTCACTCTCCAGCAGTCTGCATCCTAAAGACTTCTTCAGGCAGAGGCGATCTTGTAGTTTTAAGCATTGGGAGTTTGTAGAGGTACCGTAATCAGAGTTTTGTGAAATCAACTGACAAAAACTTCATTGCAAAATATACAGATATAATGCTACTTAAGTAATTAATTATTTTATTTTTTTAATTATTTTGTAATGTTTCTGCTTTTATCATTTACCTAAAAAAAGAAAACTCAAAGAAATTATTTTTAAAATTTTCAATATTCCAAACTGAGATTCAAAATCATTTTTCAGCTAGAAATTACCTTTTCTCCCTGTGAAGATTACTTTATTCTTAAAAGCACATTAAATTGGCACAAAAAAAAAAAAAAAAAAAAAAAAAAAATCCAAGTCAAATGACATGTTTTTTAACTCTGAGTTTGGATTTTTTTGCAGCTATTCTCAAATCTTGGATCAAGGTCCTTCAGTAAATAATGAACAGTTATTTACTAAAGGTCTTTTCATACTGAAAAATGTTTTCTTAATCTAATAGCTTTTCATTACTTTACACCATGTTTGCATGACTAATTTTAAGATGCATCCTACCCATAATAAGCAGCTGTATTATGTTGTGGATGGAGAATCTGACTGGTTTTAGCATTCAAAAAACATAGTAGCTTTTATCTCTACTTGGATAAATTTATATTATAGATTTCAAGGGGAAAGCAATATTCTCCTCAATCTTAAGAAACCAAATTTTCTTTATGGTTGCAGTTCCAGGTAAAAGTGGTTCCTCTCTTCTCTTAGTGTCCTGTTAATTCACAGAACATGGTGGGAAATAATCCAATTTTATCATTTTCAAGACTGTTTCATCTTTTGTTCTCTACCAATGACCCCAAATCCCTGTAATTCACTCCCATCACTGCATTGTTCTGATATTCTCAATCACTCCATTGTTTTTTACACAATCTCATTCCCTGCCCTTTTTATCTCTTTCTATTGTTTCATTTGCGTTTTCCTTCGTATCCCTCCCTGGCACTACACTTAGGCCTTTTTCCTCTCTCTCCTCTAGTCAGTGCCATCCAATTTCAGGGGGCCAGATATAACATTCTAAGAACCTTTAGAAATCAGCAGTCTTGTGCACTCCACTTAAGCATTTAAGGGAAGACACAAGGATGTGGCAAGAAAGGGACCAAGGCAAGGACAACGACACCTCATATGGTAGCCACCAGTTTGGCTGCAGCTCTGGGCTTTTGAAATTACATGTTTGGGTTTGATTTGTTTGGCTTTGATCTGTCAAGGCAATAGTAGAACAATATTTATGTACTAGTAATTACAGTACTCCCCTCCCCAGTAGCACAGCCATAGTTTATAGTCTGTCAGTATTTCCATTACAAAGTCAATTTTTCAGAGGTCAATAACTCAGCCATTTAAGACTGCATCAGCTCAAAACTTGATATACAAGTTGTCAAAGACTCTTAATTCACTTTTTATCCCCATGATGGAAGGGCAACATTTGCTGGGGGTGTTTTTTTGTAATTTATGAGATTTTTTTTCATTTTTGATCTAAAATTTGGCTTTGCCTCTGAAACTGAATTGTTGCAAATAAATTGTCATTAATACAGGCTAAGCTATTCAAGATCTTTTAAAGTAGAACTAAACAGCCAAAATATCCATATAAAGAGCACAGCTACCAAGCAGTCAGTGCAGAGAGCTTTTATGCTTTTTTAACTGCAGAATATATCAGTCTTAGCTGCTGTCCCACTGGTAAATGGCAAGCTATGAGTTTTCTAGGAGAGCATGTCACGCATAAAGCAAGGCAAATGAAAGGACTCCCATCCTCAACTTAGGCCATTTGGTGCAATTCCATCCAAGTGCTGGACTTGTGCCAGTCTGTGCCACTGGAAATTTAATTTGAGACAGTAAACACAAGTGAAGATGCTTCTGTCAGATTTTCATCCACAGCAAGTCTTTTCAATTACCTTAGGGACCCACAAAAGCATGAACTCAAGTGGAAACATCATTGATGCCTAAACTCTCTGACTACAGTGAAGGTGTACTTTGCAAAATCAGGATTTATTTCTACCATATCTGGAGAGACACCTGCAGCTAGCAGTGTGGTCACTGGTTTCAGTCACGTTTACTATAGGTTGGTTAAGGTCTCTCTGAAAGTGTTTATGCCTAAGTATTTTCAAGCACAAGGTGGGGACAAGAGGATATAGCACAGAAACAGTGAAAGATGTTTTAGTTTGTCTGTTCTGACACACACACAATAAAAAAGCAAACATACAGACTTCTGTTTATAAGAAGAAGTAACACTGGCTTTAGTGTTATGTCAAAGAGGTGGGGTGACCTTTCCAGTCTTCCAAGAAAGGAGAAAGTCTTTGATCCACTTGAAGAGCACAGATGGAGTCTCTTTTCCCACTAACCCACACCATAGCGTAACAGTGAAACACAAACAGGCTCAGACAAGGAGAAAACTGACTGCATAAATTATTGTGTTCTGTTGCAATATTTTTTTTCAGCAATTTAATTCCTACATATACTGTGTTTCTTATTATAAATATGATATCAGACAACAGTAGAGTACGTAGCACAGTGAAACCATTAAATAGAAGGTGCTTATTTTTCATTCACTATTGCTTCCAGAAAAATAAAACTGAAAAAAACACCTCCTGGATAAATTAATAAACAAAACTAAAAAACAGTGCAAATAGTGACTGCTTTAGTTCCCACTAACTTCTAAGGAAAAAATCATATGTTTAATTCATAACCAGTATACTGAAGTCACATCTATTCTTCTTTACCAAAAATTAGTTTAGTTATACAAAGAGTGTGAGTCTGTTTGGGGTTTTTTTTGCCAACTAATTTTAAATATTTTACTCAGTTATGACGGGCCACTTTGCACATGCACCAAAGCACAGTCATCCAGAAGGCGGCCAACAAGCCTTAAAAATAGTGTGTATCTGCTTTCTGGTACCATCCCAAGCACTTGCCATTCTGCACTTTCTCGTTGCAGTAATGTGCAGCCATACAAGAGCTAAAGGACTTCAGGCAGCTTGGCTACCTTCCTTAGAGCCCATCTGTATATTTTGGCATAGAATATATTAATGCACTATCAGCCAGCCTCACCCTTTGAGATAGACTGTAACTCACAGAAGAAATGGAGCTATAGCAGTGTCTGTGAGCTGTATGCAGTATTATGCAATAAACAATGATCCATTAGTTTACCAAACCTTTGAAACCCCCATAGCAACACTAGACTATCTCTGCCAGATGTGATTTAGCCTTCATACAGTTTCATTTGAAAAACACTTCAAAAATGTATCTTCATATTTACTCATGGTGTTCATAAAATTTAACTATAAATAATCTGGGGAAAAAAAAAAAAAAAAAAAGACAACATAAATGGCGTCATTTTTTCAGCACTGTTTTTGGAAAACTGCCTTACCTTTTATGATAACAGAGTCGTCAAAGGAAAATGCCAGTAAAACCAATGAAACATTCATTTCTACTAAATGCTAATGGAAAAATACCCTAATTAACTCAAGTACTATCACACTTCACATAAAACTTATAGATCGTAGAATGCAAACTGTTATAGTTCAGTTGCAAAATCCCAGAGAAGTGTCAGAGGAAATTTTAAAAGCAGAAACTATTTTTTTGTACTTTGACAGAGTCAAAGCACTATGGGCAGAAAGTTCCATTATGAATAGGATTTTATTAGGTTTTATAGTTCATATTCATGCTGAGCAGAATATATAATTGTGGAAAGTATGAGCCTCCTCTGAAACTGCTAACCAAAACTATTTTCCACTTAGAATAAATTCATCTCGCTCAGCATTAGTATCTGCAAATGTATGTATCTAGTTTAGCCTTTCCCTCCGCCCATTGGACATAAATAGAAACGCCAGTGTTCTTCATTTTAGCTGCATAATCCCCTCCCTTATAAAAGAGTACATTTTTCTCCAGTAGTAACTGACTTCTCGACTAACCAGAGAGCTTAGACCATGTGCTTAAGTGTAAAACAGGTAAAGTTACATGAATTAATCACAAATGTCTAATTATTTTAGTCTGTGTTAACTTCATTCTTCCGATCACTTCTTGGAATAAATTTGAAGAGCAAATCTATCCCCCGCATTAGTTCCACAACACAAACTAGTGGCCACTGTATTCCTACTTCATTATTTTCATGCCACCTTCATCATTCATGCAGAATAATAACTATATCTTTATAGATCAAAGCTTCTTGTACCTGTCCAATAGCATTCTCTCAGGTGTATCCCACATCTTAGACCTCCTTTGCCTGCAAATGATCACTTCACTTGCTGTGGCCAGGAAGCAGTATATTACTATACATGTGCAAACGAACACAACATTGAATATAATGAGTCTAAAATGTCCAAGGTACACTGGACTCATTGAATACATATGATTTGCACATGCACAGTCCTGGTCATATGAGATTTCTAAGTATCCAGCTCAGACTCTCAGAAACTAATCTAAGAGGTTCTACTATGAAGATGATAGAGCAGTGAATTTTATACCTCCAGTAGTGGTATTACCCAGCAGAAAGGACAGGGTTGGCAGTTTCATTTACAGATTCATTATCTATATTGTTTTTCTCAAAAAGATTTGACTTAAAGCCAATTTAGAGTACATTGATTAATGTTGTTACTCAAATAGGGTGCAAATTTTCAAATACAATCTTGAATAATATTTATTTAACACAATTATGTGTGACAAAATGAAATAATTCATAAAAGCAATGTTCATTCAAGCTGAAGACTATGTCTCTGAGCATGGCCAAGGATGTTTGAGAAGGCACATGAAAAACAGAGCAATTATATGGTGAAATTTCACCAGTGTCTTCCCACTCTTCAGGAAGCTGTGGCTCAGCGATTGTATCAGTCAGAGGCAGTACGCTTATCTTTAAATGGACATTTTATGGACAAATCATTACATATATGATTCAACAAAGTTGTGCTGGAGAGTTGTTTTCTGCACACAAAATTCCTCTAGAGTGTTTGTTTCCATGCTCTGCAAAATATATAAGTAGCAGTAAATGAGAGAGTTTGATAGTGATAGTACCTGGGGCAAAGAATGCAAAAACACAGCTTGACTCCAGGGATCACTTTCTGATTTATGACATATAAAACATTGTCCCTGAGAGAACAAAAACATCCATTTCTGTAAATTCACATAAGACTTACTGATGCTGTCCTAAGTTATAATATAGCTTCAAAACTCCTGAGGCAGTGGAAACACATGAACAAGAGTTCTGAACTTTGGACTACTTTGAAAAAGAAGAGGATTATTGCAGATTTTTGAGAGGAAGGGGTGTGTTTTAGTAGCTGAGCAACACCTAACAATAAGGTTAAATCTTACACAACTGTAGGAACTTTCTGTATAAATCTGTCAATTTTCAGCTTGTAATGCATTGTCTCTGTAGTTTCAGCAGTCAAGATCTACTTTATGCATCAGCCAAGGAAAAGCTTTGTAGTGTTTTTGTGGTTAGATTCCAAGTACAAATTCTTGCTTTTGCACTGACATGCAAAGTCCTGGTCAAGATTCTGACCTTATTGTACTCAACTATAAAAACACACATCAAGAACTTTCCTGCACAAAGGATGCTATGAAACTCTTTTCTGTTGAAACACAGGTTGTATTTCAAGGCTACTATAAGCAACAGAATTCTTTCAAAATTATTATTTTATGTCTGACTCTATTCTGTGCAGTGCAGCAAATTGTCCTCCTACTTTGGAGGTCAGCTCTTCCTTTGAAAATATACTGGATGCAAGAGGTAGCACATCTACATTTTTCTAAAATGGTCAATAATCGGAGCCCATCGCTGCTGGGAATGGTAACTGAATTGTACCCAGTATGAAATATGGGTGCCTACAGAGATCTGCAATATTAACTGAAGCGAGGTAACAGGTCAAAGCCCAGAGGAGAACTGCTGCCCCCCACATGACTGTTGCTGCTTCTTCAGATCCTTTCCAAAAGCTCCTTTTTTATCCTCAAATCCATCCAAAATTGTTTAGATGGTGTGTGGTGACTGCCATGTCCTTAGTGTTGCCTTTTGTCCTAGCGATGGTTTCCTGCAGCTCTCCAGGTTTAGGTTTCCAACTCTGTGATGAGGGCAGTCCTTTTGTTGTGAGCTTGTACCTAGCTCAGCAGGGTCCTGATTCCTGTTCCTGCTCAACAAAGTTGCTGACACAAGACTAAAACACTTCACTCTGGTCCAGCTGTACTTGGAAGGCTGAACTCACCTGCAGAGCGACTCTGGTTGCACAGAGCAAGAAACTTGAAGCTGTGTTTCTGTCCCCCACTTCTTTCACATGAATGTTGGCTGCACATTCAAATCCTGTGCTAAGGTTTCCCTAAACCTCTAAGATTGCCCTACTCTTTCTTCTGCATATAACTGAGCAGCAGGCACTGAGAAATGTTCATTTCATCCTTTTGCACATCTACCTGATATATTGGCAGAATTATTCCAGAATTAATTCATATTACATATTTTTTTATGGCAGCACTCACCACTTCAAACTTTATTTATACAGGTGCAAAACTATCTATGACTTCAATTTAATTGTGAGGTTCTCCCACTTGCACTCACATTGTAAAGATACACGTGACAATGCAATAAGCATTGACTCCAGGTCATCAGTGTTTTAAAGGTGCAGCGCAAAAGAAGTCTTACTGGAGAAACAGCACCACTGCACTTCACTGGATAGATTAATAAATATAACAAATATATATTTATTTCTGTACTAAAGGAGAACGTTGTATCTACTTTTTACATACCTTGCAGTGTAACAGAATTCTTGTGCAGATTTTTCCAACACTGATGATGATGATACTGATTCCCATTTTGCAGTAGGTCAGGTTTAAATGTTAAATCGTTGTCCTTAAAAAAAAAAAAAAAAAAAAAAAAAAAAAGTTTTCCTTGAGCTATCTGAAGAAAAAAAAGCTTTTGTAGTAATAATTATGCATGTCTTTATATTTGCATAATGTTTTGTAATCGTACAATACTTAGCACATCAAGAAAATATTGACTAAATAATAATAATACAGGAGTTGGAAAAATCAAAGTGAACCAAAGCTCAATTAAACAAATAAACTTTCATTAAAAGTCTGACTTCTAACAAAGTGCATAGAGATGAGAGCAAAGCTGAAAATGAACCACTTCAATTTCATTTCAAATAGACTTGGTAATGAAGTGCACGTACTTCAAATGATTACTACATGTTGTGCAAGTTACTGTAAAAATCATCTAGTGTAAACATTTGTGTTTGAGACTTGCATCATATTTTCCTGGAATAATCATCTGGCTTTACGGCCTTTCACATATTGTATTTTTGTCTTTCTGTCACTGAGGCTTGGCTAGACGAATAATTGTTGTTTCAGGTACCATTTCCTGTTTTCAAAATGTACAAAACAGTGTTTATGAGTCATAAGAAGCTCCAAAATATGCATTTTGCAAACTAGCTATGAATAATAGAAGATATGGAACTCTATAGGGTTTTTTATGTGTTCCTTCATTTGATGTCATTAATAATTGTGGTACTGTTTCCCTTAATGACGATGATGGTCTTCTGTACCAAGAACCATCTTCTCTGTTCTTATACCTTTGATCTCCCTCATCAGGCAACGATTTTTTTTTTTCTATTTCTTTTATTTTTTGTGGCTTACTGTACTAATCATGCCATCCTTGTTTTCTTTCTCAACCTTTTATTCTTCATTTAAAATTCTTTTATTTAGTATTCAAACTCAAACCACTTCCATTGTTTATTTTTCTGAACTTCTTCTCCCAGGGTAGTTATCTAGTCCTCACTGTCAAAACCCAATATCCACCGAAGTCAATGAAAAAATGACAGTCTGCAGATTTCCAAGAGCAGTTTTACCTTACAAAGCAAGGTACATTATTGATGTTGAACATAAGTGATAGTTACAGAGTATGTTCTTAGGCATGTGGGAATCAATATCAACAGTCTCTAGTTCATTTAGGATTTCAGAAACATTTTTTATGTCTCTTTATCTAACATAGTTGCTGTATTTCAAACACCTGAAGACATTGGAAAGTACGTTTCCCACCTCATTATATAATAAATATATATAACAAAATACCTGGTTTTGGTCAAGGTCAGATCAGAGTTGTATTGCCAAAAATACTTGACTGAAGATGGAGTCTGCAGGTTTGCTGCACAGTCCCAGGCAGACACAAGGATTTCTGGGCAGAAAGAAGAGCTGCTCTTCTCACAGACACTATGGTTCATAAGCAGAGGAGACTGCAATGACAAGAAGCAAGAAGACTGGAGATAATTTTTACCAGTGGGTCACTATCTAATTATGACTTTAACATCCATTGTTTTACCCAAGCTGACCAAAGTACTTCAAATGTTGCTCTGGTCAATAAAGTATTCTATTATATTTACCATCAGAGAACATTGTACTTCTTTCAGGAAAAAAAAAAATATGTATGTCTATATTTGTTTAATATGTGATCATAAAACATCCCAGTCTTGCCTACAGGCTGTGGTTTCTTACTGCAGCAGAGATATCCCTCTCTAATCATAATCACTGTGCCACTGGCAGCAGATGAATGTAGAACTACAAGCTTCACTTCCTTGTTGATTACCAGACTTTTAGTTCATTGCTTCCTCTTCTAGAAAACACTGAAATGCACAACCAGAGTATTATTATTCTGCAGTGAATAGGCAGATCTATTATGCAGAGCGTGAATGTGCTTTAGATTTTTGCTACTGCTCAGCAAACATCCTGTAGGGTGATACAACTGGAAATAAATGTTAAGTCAGCTCTTAGGAAACAGACTGGGGAGTATTTACAGACTTAACAGAGTTTGGTTTAACAAGTGCTTTGCAGGTGACAGTAACAAATATGATATGATGACTGTTCCAAAATTGCCAGTTGCCTTAGAGTAATACCTTTGCTGTACACAGATCCGATGCTTCAACATAAATTTTTTGGCAACTTGTCTTCCCCCACATACCCAGAAATATTAACCTTTGAGAGAAATACTCATGCCTTAGATCATGTGCAAAACGTGGTTACTGTGGTAGATATACGGTAACCAGACTAACTGAGAAACAGAAAGCATTCAGCAGCAGAGTACGTTACAGGGGATGCCGAGTATCAACTCCGGTTTCTAAGCTATCTTAAAACTCACATTGCTTCACTTTTATTGCAATTATTACCAGTGCTCACAGCTTAAATATGATCCTTGTTGAAATTGTATGTCCCCCAAAAAGCTGTAGCCACAACAAAGACTGTACTTTGATGCGAGTGAATCAAGCGTTTGGTCCAGAATTAACTTCAGCTTGCACAGAAACTATTTCTTGAATCTCCCAGGTGCTGTTGTTACACCCCACCCCACCCAACCCCGCCCCATAATATGTTTATTGGACCTGATTTTAATTCCTTTTATCACAGTTTACTGTCAGTCACTATAGAGTCTGCAGTCATTTTGGAGGTATCTTCTCAAATGTCTTTTATGATGCTGCTTTTTGAATAGCATTGAAATTTGTTCAATCACATATGTTAAGAGGGGTATTTGTCTTCCTTATCTTTAAAATTCCAAGAATATTGACAAAATGTAACTTTGAAGATTTGTAATATAACCTTCCCAAGTGACTACATTTGAAAAATGTGTATAAGTTTGATGTTGATGATTTATTCCTGAGTCTGAGCCAGCCTTAGCCATGAGGATGCTTTAATGTCAATCTCCTCTGCTTCCCTTGACCTCTAGGAACAATTTCCACACGAGTTGGGAGTTCTCTGTTTTTCTCTTAGTGGGGTTGCCTAGCAGCAAATCTGTTTATCATAGCTGCATTGCCAATGCCCAAGGATGAACCATGATGGTTCCCCTGTCCTTTTGCTGGCATTCTCTTTTGCAGAAACTATAAATTGCTTATTAAATTACAAAAAAATCATTAAATGCATAAAAGCACATGTATTTAAACAAATTATATCTTGGAATCAATTTGTCTGAGAACAAAATGGCAAATTAAGGAATGCAGATTATTTGGAACCACTCAGAACAATTGCTGTGCACTAGTAATACTGAACAAAGGAAATTATTTAGATATTTCCTGTAAGAACTTTCACCCACTGCATTGCAGGAACAACTTTGAATATTGCGAACACATAACAGCCCCTAATGCTTCCACAAATGAAATCCTGTAAAAGGCTACTATCATTAATCATTAGTTGTAAAATGCTATCAAGCAATTTAACCTACAGAATCAGCCTACCGTAGCAACCACAGTATAGTTCAAACTCTGTAATAATGCATATTCAATTATCTAGCTCATCTTCTTCTGTCTTTGTTATAATTGATAGTCAGGAACAGCTTAACTGCAGCTCTCCATAAAAGAAATTAGAGGGAAATTAAAAGATCGGCATGTGATCATTCCTACCCATAGGGCATATAAAAAGGTCAATATGTAATCCATATTTTTCAAATCAATTTTAGTTTCAAAACTGTCCTTAATGCACTGCCTTAGAACAAGTCCATATACTTCAATCCCTACTAAACGTGGCAGACATGCAGATGTCCACAAAGATGTCTGTAGTACTACACTACACAGCAACAGAGCACAGGTGCAGACACTGGAGCTAGCTGTCACCACAAATACGTCACTGGAGCGACCGCAATACCTCTCTGTCCAGGACCACATATTTTCCCCCAAGCAATATTTGGGAACAGATCAAGGTTATCACGGGTCAGGGATAATTCCCATAGACAGTCTCCATCCAGCAGCCCTGCTTTGTAGCCTGTGACCTGACCATGCCACAGTGCTAGTCCTGATGCCGTTTGGTGCACTGCTCGGTATAGATGTAGCTGCAATGCATCTGCACAAAGTTTGTGCTTTCAGGAGCAAGGTCAGTACTTTAAAAACATTAGATTAATTTAGTAATCTGAAGATATAGGTTAGCATGGGCCTGACTTCTTCACATGCTTCAGATTTTATAGCAGTATTTAGCCGATCTGAAGGTAAGTCTGAGACTTCCACTTCTGGACACCACTAATTCTGGATAACTTCATGAAGCACCAACTCACTATCAATGTACTTTTAACCAGACAGGAAAATAAAACACCAAGCCAACATGAATTTGATTGGCATGGTTTCATTAATCTTTCTTTCTAAATTCCAAGCAACATAGAACGAGAATATTTTACCTGGACATAGGAATAAAATATAGAGAACAAAACAAGATATATCCAGCTGAGATTCTATGTACATCAGCAGTTTAGGAATGCCTGGAAATAGAATACAGAATAACACCATGGAGTATTTTTCCCCAAAGTATTTACCTTTCATCTTCCAGCAACCAGCAATTTAGGGATTTCCTGAGCTGAAGATGGCACAGGCTGGGTTTTGATGAAGTTCTGCTCTATGAGTTTGTTCAATGCCTTTCTACAATCCTTTATACTTCCAGCTTCCATAAAATCCCATGGTAATCCCACACATTCAATCCTGCATTGTATGAAAAGTGTGTAAGGGATGAATGACCAGGTTACAAATAAGGTTTGGGAAAGAAATAATACATTCAGTATTTCATGAACATTTGTCAATGCTGTGGCATTTTAAAAATAAATGGATGACCTAAAGATTTGAAATCTATACCATGATTGTTACAGCTTTTAGACACCTTTATCCTATAAATACCTTGGCTTAAGGATATAATATTATTTTTCTTTTTTCACCTTTACTATTATCCATAATAATATAAGTATTTTCAACATGTCAAGAAAATATACTATCTATACTGACAATTTTAATGTTATCATCTTGTTCCATTTGTTGATGTAAACTTTTGATGATACTCTCCTGCAGGATTGCCCCTTGGGGAATGTGCTGTATGAATTTGATTTATTTTTTATGGTATGTTTTCCAGTACTGAAGGAAATGTGATTTCTTTTTTATAATCCAGCAAGAACAGAACAATTGATTCATGGCATGTTTGTTGATCAGTTATGCAAAGAGAATTTTATCTCTGGATAATTTGCTGATTTGTAAGCTTTTTTCCTTTCCCCTATTTTTGATGGAGTGGCATTTTGCTGAAAGACTGTAAAAGAAAAAAAATGTAGCTGAAATAGAAAGCAGCATTATTTTTCTGTTGATCTGCTACAATGAAAAAGGTTACACTGGGAAATTGAACTCTCAGAACAGTCTTTAGATCACAAGGATATCCCTGGACACTAAAGGCTGTAAAATGTCCTTTCTGAAATGGTGTATAGAAGTTTGCAAGATTTTGGCTGGTGAAATTTCCTCTCAATATCCAGGTTAAATAGAGCTTAACAGAAACATCTTCAGAAGTTATCCTCTTCAGAAAGAGCGTACTTATTTCCTGGACTTGCTATTCCAAATCATAATGAAGTGTCAATGCTCGATGAAAACCTGAACACAGATATCAGGAAAAGTGACCTGTCCTGAAGAGGTATCTTCACCACTAAGTTTACCTTTTCCTGGCACTCAAATCAATTTAGTTTGCTATCACAGGGGAAAGGCAAAGCAAAGTGAGACAGAAAGTGTTCTAAGATTTATGTCTAAGACAGGTGAGACAAGTTACCTTCTGACTCATGAACATCTTTCTTTATTGAAGATAAAGAGTACTTAGCTGACTGGAGAAATAAACTTTGTAAAGAAAATTGTCAGAAGACTACCTTTGGCTCTGAGGCAGCCTGACATGGATGGTTTGTATCAATTTAGACATTCTTACCCTTTCAACAGGTTGGCTGAACTGACTACCTTACCCCCAGACCATCCTAACCTGGAGACCATGAAAGAGGATTAGTCTTGGACAAGGCACTGAGCAGCCTGCTTTGATCAGTGAATTAGACCAGATAACCTCCAGAGGCACCTTCCAACCTAAATCAGTCTATGAGCCTATGATTATCTGGGAGACCATTAGGTCACAGACCTGTCAGCACCCATAGTAGTAGTTTAATATAAGGGATCACATTGCATCAACCTCAGGCTCTTTGGTTGGTGTACATCTGCCTATAGTTACATATAGAACCGGGGAGCAAAATTGTCAAAAATATAAAAATTATTCCTTTTTTGGTTTTACTTTTTATTTCCGTAAATTAATATTTTCTGATCTGATTTATTGTCATTGAGTTTCTGAGCAAAAATCGATTAAAAATTTAAAAATATATCATATATCAAATTTTGTGAGTCTTAAGGTACAGAGACTTGTTCTTGAGCTCATCCAAGACAGATTAAAGTTCAAAGTTGAGCCAAATATCACTGCAGGAGTAATTGTCTTTACAATTGTAGTAGACTCACAGGTACAGCCTATGATTTAGAATTTGGTAGGAAGTGCAATAAATATACATTTCTTTCAACAGAAGTTGTGTATGAAAGCAAATCATGGTTCTGCTCAAGTTAAAAGCATTTTTTTGCACCTGAAGTTATATGTGTAATTTCATCATGTGCCCATATCCAGAACACCCAGCAGATTACTTAGGCTTTGATAGCAACACATCCATGGTAGGGTGGATATGCAAGAGATGTAGCAGCGTCTTGGGATTTCATGTGGGTTTTTGCAGCACACAGAAACTGTCGTTCTTTATTAGGCATTGGAATGGGCTGCCCAGGGCAGTGGTGGAGTCCCCATCCCTGGAGGTGTTCAAGAGTCAGGTTGGAATAGTGCTGTAGGATCTGGTGTAGTTGGGAACTGTCAGTGTTAGGGGAATGGTTGAACTAGATGATCTTCAAGGTCTTTTCCAACCTAGATGATTCTGTGATTCTGAACTGATTAATCGAGATCTGTACATATGAACGCAGTCACACAGCTGACACCAGTCTAGACATGCCCATTTTGTTTGAGTAGTACAAGGATGTGGCTGAAAACAAAGCTCCACCACACACCAAGACTAGGGTGTGGAACTCAGAGGTTTGTAACAAATAGAAAGCAATGCTGTAATGAGATGTATAGTGTTTGAGATTTACATCAGAAAGGTATTATGGGAAAAGTGGGTCCTAAGAAAGAGTTTGAGACTGTTATGTTATATATTTAGAGAAAAAGAATAAAATGGAAGATGATCATAGGCTATCTTGATAGTTTGAATTACTTTTAAAATACTGCTTTCCTAGATATGCACTGCAATTGTTATCTGCTGACTAGTGTTATAGAAAACTTACGTTTTTTAAGAAACATTAATATGAGTCTGAATCATTTTTATACTTACAGTATTTATGAACTTTGGTGATACTTAACTTTTTATCTAACCTTTATTGAACAACATAGAGCCACCAAGATGGTCAGGGGGCTTGTAAAGGGCAGCTGAAGGAACTGGACTTATTCAACCTGGAGAAGAGATGGGTTTGGGAAACGTAACAGCAGATTATTGGTAACTGAGGGGGTTATGGAGCCAGACTGTTTAGAGTGGTGTATGGCAAAAGATCAAGAGACAACTTCTCATGTGTTCAAACAGAAAATGTTCAGATGGGATAGAAGGGAAAAAAAAATTCCACAAGGACAACCAAGCATTGGTACTAACAAGGTTGTGCATCTTTGGAGGTTTTCAAGATCCAGCTGGTTAAATACCTGAAGAACCTAGTCTAATTTCACAGCCGACCCTGAGCACAGGGTTGGAGTAGAAATCTCCTGAAGTCCCTCCCAACCTGAATTATCCTATGTTCCTATGATGCTGAACATCAATTTCCAGAAAGTGTATTTTAAATCAAAGATTTTAAAAAACTACCCAGTTATTCTTGGCATTTTTAAACTCAGATATGTGTAATATTTGATAAAATAAAATTCTAAATTATTTTCCATCATAAATACCTTACAATCTTTTTTTCCCAAGTAATATGTTAGCAGTTGAAATTACCACTTTTCTGAGAGCATCCTGAAATTTCCATGGCACATCACTTTATTAGAGAGAGTGTGGATATGCTTTCCATTGCTTAGCACTTTACTACATCACACCTTAAGAAAATCCTTAATTCTCCAGTGTGGAAGGGAATTGTAATAAGACATTTAGTAAAATGAGCTGATAGTGATTTCACTAATTAAATCTGAAAAGAATCTCATTGAGAATGCAAAAATATCTTAAAACTCCCAATCCTGTAGCAGGGGTTGGTGTGGGTCTTGATGGGTGTTTTTTTGTTTGTTTTAAATTAGTGTTCTTTTATGAAACACTAAAACAAAAGCTTTCAACAGGTTTGGGATAGAAACATTCCTCTTGAATCACATAATCTTTAATTTATAGAAAGCTGGAGAGAACATTTAAAATCTGCTGCACAAACAGAGCAAATGAACCAGCAACTACTTTATTTTCTCTCCATAACACAGATAGGAAAACACTCCTTGGGTGGGGGAAAGGATGGTTAGGGTCCAAACATAGCAAAATTCTCAAGCCAAATAGATGCCCTTACTTGAAAAAATAATGGAACTTCAACTCAGGTAAATGATAGACAAATTGCAAAATGTAAGTTGAAAATGAAAACCAAACCAAAGAGTGAGGGGAAAATAAATGCATCAAATATTTTTTATTATACCTTTCTGATACAGAAGTACAAAAACTGTGTGTAATAACCATGTAGCTTGTACCTGGGGGGAAAAAAAAAAAAAAATCCAAATTCTTGGATATAAGATGCAAGTATTGGCCTGTTGTCAGTAGCACCCAACCTCAGAGAAGTCTCAGGACACAGCAAGTCTGCAGTTTACCTAAAGCTTACTCCCAGCCTCCAGCAATTTGCAACTCAGGGAATTCCTGAGGCAGAGCTTTCATCTCTATATCCAATAACTTTTACAGGATTTTCTAACTGCTTCATGAACTCATGTAAAATTTAGCATCCATAATATCCCATGAGAAGGAATTACCACCTAAACTATATGCCATATGGAGCAGCATCTTCTTTTCTTGGTTTTGAACATGTAACTTGTTGGAATCAGCTGAATCTACTAAACCTTTCTTGATTTTCTGCATGACACTCAAGATCTATAAAATCGGAAAAGGCTTTAATTATATCCTATCATTATCCCTGTCTCCCCTAGACAATTTATCCCCAGTCTCAGATGATGCTTTTATACATCTTTATGATCCTCTGTTCTTTATTCACAGTTTTACTATACAGATTTTCTGAGACAGGAAAACCAGACTGTGTGTAGTATTTAAGATGAGACCACGTAATGTGTTTCTACAGTGGTGCAAAATGCTGTTTTCTTCTCCTTTTTCTGAAATACCTACTAATCCATTTTCTTTGTTGAATCTTAATGAGCATTATGTTGATGTTTTCACAAAGTTGTTATAAACTTAGATCTTGTCTCTTAGTGCCAATACTCAGTTTAGAGAGACCAAGATTAGAGACCACTATTGTGCGTATTAAAAAGAAATCCTTACTTTTTTTTACATGTGAGTAACTTTTCCATTGAACTTGACCTCACTTTGCCTCTTTTATGATGCCTGCACAACAGAGTTGATTATAAAGAAGCAGAGCAATTTCTTTATGCCAGGTTTAGTCTCAGGATGTACTGGTAGGATACATTCCTCAAACCTGTACAAGTAATATATAGGCAATGTCAGAGAACAAATTAACAGCTGCAAGGCTTGAAAGCTAGATGACAGACTTCAGAAAGTTCCAAGGTAATAAAATCAAAAACTTGCTTAAGGCTGCTATTATCAGGGTGCATTGGAAAATGGAAAGTACTGTGATTTTCCTTAAGAACTGTATTGGCAATAATCCATAATTGCGAACTAGTAAATTTTACTTCAGCATTGAACAAATTCAAGGGGAAATGGAAATTTGGTTTGAGAGTTTATAGATGAACATATGATGCTGGCAACCTTCTTTTTCTTTCTATAAAGGAAATCCATGCCTCTCAAAACTACTAGAATTTTTCAAGCAAGTCAGCGAAATTTAATTAAAAGAAAACTTGATGACACATTGAGTTTAGAAGGCAAAGTGCACTTGGCCTGGTTGCAAACCTCCTGAAGTTCAACAAAGCCAAGTGTGAAGTCCTGCATATGGGTCAAGGTAATCCCAAGCACAAATACAGGCTGGCCAATGAGTAGATTGAGAGCAGCCCTGAGGAGAAGGGCTTTGGGGTCTTGGTGGATAGAAAAATGACTATGAGCCAGAAATGTTCACCTGAAACAGGTTGCCCAGAGAAGCTGTGGCTGCCCCCTCCCTGACAGTGTTCCAGGCCAGGTTGGATGGGGGTTGGAGCAACCTGGGTTAGTGGAAGGTGTCCCTGCCCATGGCAAGGGGATCAGAACTAGATGGTCTTTAAAGACCCTTCCAACCCAAACCATTCTATGATTCTATGATAAACTTTTAAAAATTTACAATATAGAATTTTACTATTCTTGGCATTAAGAAATTGTCAATTGTTTCACCAGAATTAATAAAAGGTTAAAAATTTAGAAACAATTACATGAGAGGGATTTAAAAAAAAAGGTTTGTGTGGCCATTTGCTCTTAAGCAGATAAAGCTAAGACATTAATTTAGCCATCTGCAGTCCCTCTCTAGTACAGAGAAATATGTACATTCAGATGGTTATTTATCATATCCTAAACCAAATCTCTGATAGGTCAGAGGAATTGTTTTTGGAAATATGTGTCTCTTACTATTCATGGTAGATGGAGCTCAGAGGACTTATTTAGATCAGTTAACTACATTATATATAGTTAAAGTAAATGAGATGAATCCCTCTCTACACTTATTCAGAGAAGTCATTGTGTAGTGCCACTAGCATTGTTATTATATTTGCATTACACTAGCCTCAAATATTGGATAGAGTTATTGACCCTTTCTTTGTGTTAAACCTAGAAAGTCTACGAAAAGCTGTCTTATCTGAGAGGTACAATTACTAAATGAAACAAGTTTATTTCTTCAACTGGATATTTGATTAGTGCATCCACATGACTTTAGCATCTCTGCCTATCAGGCCACCCTTTCTGGGATAGACAGTTCTCAGCCTTGTGTGACAGAAAGGACATCAGGAGAAAAAAAATATCCATCCTGAGCTATGTGACCTTTGGGGAACTTCAGGACTTTACGCAGTCAGGGTATTCTCTGCCTCTATGAGTTACACGCTCACCTGTGCTGTGATGCCAGGGATGTTTCTGTTTAGATGCTAATTCAATTTATAAATTATATAACTAAATCAATGGCTCCCATTACTTGTAATGTGAACTATTGACTTTTACCTCAGATGATTCAAATGAAGGGGTTTGTATGGTGACATTGTAGAGGAAGAAAAAAGAAAAAACAACAGAAACCAAGCAGAGTGAAAATTAAGTGGTTTACAGATTTTTCAGGCCAAAGATAATGCATACTGTACACTAGCAAATTTTGGGAAAATGTAGCGTACTTTTGTGTCATGAAATATTATTTGTGTCATGAAATAATATGGTTTTATGGATCACACAGTACTAGAAGTAGTAGAGGATGAAATATAAAATATGTGGGATTTTTATGGCATGTCATTCATGACATAGAAGTCCCAGAAAACCATCAGTGAAGCTTATCACCAAGCTGTCTTTTGTGTTCTTTGTGAAGAACTTCTAGATTTGGTCTTTTCACATCACACATGTTACAAGAAGTATATTTATGTGGAGACCATACATTTATCTTGATTATATTAGTATTCTCTTATTTTAAAGTAACAACTAAAGACCTCCTCATAAAATCAAAGATTTCTTGATTTTGGTCTGAACAGAATGCAGAAGCACCACTGATCTGAGACCACCAAAGTACCGAATGTCAAAGAACATGAAGTATTCACCACATAGGTGCCTACATGCACAGATGTCCCCATCTCCAACCTCACTGCTTTGTGCTGTGAGGAACATAGAAGCACCATCTGACTGCCCTTTGTAGGACCACCTTCACAGTCCTTCTCTGAAGAAGGTAAAGCAGGCACTTCAGCCCACACAATCTGCATCCACCTCTCCAAGGGCAGAATAAAGATTGGGAATTTGTGGGACTCTTTGTTCCTGAAGGGATATTTAATGTCAAATACATAAGCATACCCTGGAGACTAGATGCCATTCTCTCCTTTGCTAATGCACACCTTACCTTGAGTTACAGTCATCTTTCCTCTTGCTTTTTCTCTCTACAGGCCTGTAAAATCTGCAGTTACATAGCTTTTGGAGAGAAGAAAATCCCTTCCTTATCCTATCCCAGCTTGAGGGCATTTCAAGTTTCACAAGATACCTGACTCACATCTGTGAATACTACCAAAGTATAGAAGACAATAAACATTTCAGATTCAATCTTCATCTGTTTTCTACTGTCTGGCTTCATTGTACCTCTTCCTACTGGATATCTGGGCACTTAGAGCTGCCCCAACAATTTGGTCAACAGACAGAAAACTCAGTTCAGTGTACTGCATGTCGAGAGTTGGTTACCTAAAAGCTGGTTACTTGGCAATATACAATTCAGTTCCTTTTTGATTTATATATTTAGAAAACAGGCAGCTATAAACCATCTTTAGACAGATATTATATAGGTAGTCAGTAGTTCACACTGACAAGGTTATTAATATGCTTAAAATAAATAATCTTCTACTAATATTGATGGGAGGATAGAAGAGTCCCCCTAGGGCCTTTTGGCAGCAAGCCAGATGGCAATGATTTGCTTAGAATTGTAAATTTCTTAAACAAAGGCTCAAAAAAATATTAATTGTTGCTTACCAGCAAACAAGTCTTTGTTACCATAGTGTAGAGTTTAAAAATCAAACTATATACAATCTATATAATGCATATTGTAATTTAATTAGCAGGTGCTTTTCACTCTAATTTTAAATGGAATTATCCATTATTAGCTGCATTTCCAGTGCTTTCTAATGAGGACTGGATCTTGCCTAAGCTGATTACATATTTTCATCATTAGCCTGTACCAAATGAAAAAATCATTACTGATAAGGTCTGTGAGATAAAGAGAGATATAAATAGTGTAAAGATAGAATTGCTGTTTCATAGTTTCTCTTCAGAAGAGCCAAGTATAAGGTCATATATGAAGGCACTTACAATTTAAGCTTTGTCAAGAGCATGGATTTCTGTCTATTATTAAGGCCTGGGTGAGCCTTAACTATTTGCCAATGATGGGAACCAAGGAGCTAACACAGTCTTGCAAGTATAAGCAGGAAAATATGAAGTGGAAGTAGCAAATATAGCATCCCTCTGTTTTAGAGACTGGCACAGATATGACTGAAGTACTCACTTTACATCTTATATCTGCAATTCAAGCAGGAAGCTGAGAAATTTGAGAAGGTTCAGAAAAGAGTCATTATCATATATGATTAACGAGAAATTTAGTATTATTGACATGTAAAAATTCCAAGAGAGGAAACAGAAATATGATTATGGAGGAGTCTCCCTTCCAGAAAGTACCTAGCAAAATCTGGTGAAGGTGCTCAGATGAACCTGGGTAAATGCAGGCATGATATTTTAGTCGTGAGGTTATTTAGCCAAGATACTAGGAGATGCAGAGGACTTATTTTACTAAAAATGAAGTTAAAACTGTGGCTTTCTAGATATGTTCCATTTCAATCACAGCTATGTGATTTTTAAAAAGGCATTATGCAGACTGTAAGAGGTAACGATTCGCATATTTCCTTTATGTGTCTAAAATCTATGAACAATCCAGCTCTCATTTTCTGCAGTGAGGAGGGGAATCTGCTAAAAAAAAAAAAAAAAACAAAAAAAACCAAAAAACTAAACAGCTAATGACAGAGAAATATAATATTTTTTAAAACTCTTTCTGTTCTGTACATGTGCTTTAATTTATCAAGCTGTACCTTGCAGTAATCATCAGCCAGGTTGTTTTAAAGGCTCACTTCATTTCAAACTGAATCTTGTTCTGCATACTGAAACTATTTGATCCCAGCCCTTCCACATCTATAGAAACACCTGAGCTCCTGAACCTCCTGTACCTCTGTTGGGGTGACCTTCCCTTCTCAATAGTACAGATACTGCCAGGATGGGAAAGGAAGATCACACAACTCCAGGGCTAAATGGTGCCTTCAGAGCTAGCAAAGTACTTAACAAAAGCAGAAAAGCAGACACTGCTGGAGAAGCATCCCAGAACAGGTAAATACTCTGTGCGAACATTTGTCTGAACTTCTGCTTCCACTGTCCACAGCAATGATTTTGAGTCAAGATTTCCAACTACCAAGAGGCCACTGGCAAGTGCCAGCAGGTTGGACATGCTGGTTTTGTGGGTTGCATTCGTTCCCAGGGTAAATATATCAGACCAAAAGAGTTATGGAACTGTTGCTCTGGGGCTTTCACTCAAACAGAGATTCCCAAGAGCTTCATGTCTGCAAGGAAAAATTGAGTTTTCTAGCATTGGCTGATAGAAAGAGGCATTTTTACAAGCAGTCACATGGAAAAGACAAAGGGCAATGGGTACATGTTACCCCTGTGGAGATTCCAATTGGACACAAGAGGAAAAATTTTCACAGTGAGAATAATTAGCCATTGAAATAATCACCCCAGGGAAGTAGTGGATTCCCCAACATTGGACACTTTTAAGATTCAACTGGTCTGGGTGCTGGGTCATCTTGCTTAGACCATGCTTTTGCCAGAAAGATTGAACCAGATGATCCTTGAGGTCTCTTTCAACCTGGTGTTCTGTGATTCTATGATTCTATGATTTCTTAGCTCTCTCAGATACGATCTGGCAAAGTCCTATGTCTAATTTCTAGATTAGGTGTTTTCGACAATTTCCCCCAAATGCCAAAATGCTGATTTGAATGTAGGAGCTATCCATGTCGATGTGTTATACCAAAAAGCATGATACACATTTCTCAGTGGAATTCTTTTCCACCGGGAAATCTCTTGCCTTCATTGGAAGCCAAGGAGCTATCGTATGACCTCTTTAGTTTTGGAGTTAACTTTCCCTCAAGAAGGACTTGATAATTTTCCTGAGTAAAACTTACTTTCATCTTTCATTTTCCTTATTGAAATGAGCAACGTTTTCGGAAAGTCACCTGCTCCTTGGCACCAGTCTCAAATACAAATGAGTAAACTGAAGCTTATGTTCCTCTTGCTTTGAGCAATGCATGCTACAGATTCTTTGATTGAAATTTCTTAGTAACAAAGTCTTAAAGCTCAAACAAAGCTCATTAAAACTTACCAGACATCTGTGCATTCCTACATATAAGGCATTTATTTTACTGTATTCCTCATAATCACTAATAACTAAAATATCAGAAAAATCTGAGGTTAAAAAAATGCATTTCTGGTTAGCATGACTGCAGCCAATAACTGACAACTTCAACAAAATTAGTTTACTGTTTCTCCTTTTTAACACGGGATCTTCCTTTGTTTCTGCCCTTCATGTGCATTTTGATTGGAACATTTGGAACATTCAGGATTGGTTTCTGATTATGGCAATTTGATTTTCCCTATCTTTGGCTAATTACATCCCCCACTTCTCACAGGTCATTGTGAGAACAGAATACAATGGAAATAATTTCCTTCAGAAAAAATATTTTTGCAGTCCCAGGACCCCAATCTCATTAAAATCTTCAACAAATTGTTGCATCCCTTTTTCAGGAAAATGCTTATACTTATGTTTATTTAATTTTAAATTCTATCGATCAGGAAAATTTTCAAGAACACACATCCCATTAAAAGCATATATGATTGTGGAGATCTACAAACATCCTAAAATTTCAGCAATTGTTGCTCTGAAGAGGAAAGCTCTTGTGAATCTGATATTTACATAGAGTGCTCCTTTCTGTAGTCCCCTAAATCCAAGGCTGTAATTGTGGTCCCTTCAAACCAGCATGAACTAAGAGCACCAACCTACCATACTGGCTGTTCCCTGTGTCAGTACCAGTATTTTCATGGCCTCCTGATAAAACAAACAGGGGAAATGATCCAGACTAAATGCTCACTTGTTTGGGTTAGGTGGAGATTTTTTATTAGTTGGGGCTTTTTAATTTTTTCCCAAGGTCACCTCTTCACAACAGTGCTCTTGTACAACTTCAAGTGACACAAATACTACAGAAAAAGTCTTGGAATAAAAACAAAATTTCTAACCTGATGGATAAAAAATACAACCTTGATAACACAGTCCCAATAACAACCTGAACTGTCCTCCTGAGCCTATAGAAAATAAGTTAAACTGTAGCAGAGTGTGGTGTTAACTTTTTGACAGACTTAACCTGTATCAGACTTTTGCTGATAATACCTTTTCTTGAACCTCACTAAGTGGACATACACTAGGTCTTGAAACTATCTCCTATATTTAAATAGAGTGAATGCAGATAAGACTGTATCATTTTGTCATCTACCATGAGTTCTATTATATAGAGTTGTTAGCTGTGGTAATAAAATAATAAAGGTTGTCTTATTTTCTGTGTGTCTGTGAACTCATGCCAACTGGAGATGCTCAACACTTTTTAAAGGCAATATTCAGAAGACAGTTTTTCCATAGCTTTTTTCATAGCTTTTTGCTTATACATCCTTCCTTGAGAGTATCTACATAGTCTTGAGACATCTCTTTCTGAATATAAAGATATATAATTGAAAATAGAACTAAATGCAATGTAGGCAGTTATGTAGAAAAAATGTCTACATGTGGAAAATTTGGCAGAGGGTGGACATAGAGTGAATCTTGTATGTTTGTGCTATCGCAAAACCAATCGCCTGGCATTTAGGACTCTCCTCCAGTCAATCAGGCAAGTTATTCAAAGCCATTTGGGCCTGACAACGCAGAAATCTCCAAGAAACAGATTCAAACCAATAAATACAAGACAATAAAGACCAGGACAGAATAGTCAAGTCCAGAAGCAACATAAATATATGCAGAGCTGTACCTGAGCAGGTGGCTGAAAACTTTAATTTCATTTCCACTTTCATACTGGTTTTCATTCATCCAGGATATTGTTACACATAGCTATACACACCTTTACATGAGCAAGTTGTTGCCCTTCTTTGAGTTGCAGTTGCTTGCGGTAGAATTTGTTTTGTCTGTCTTTTAGTGTCTGAAATGTATAAAAGGAAAAAGTCTGCAGTAGATAAAGAACCATGGTTAGTAAGCTCAGTCATAGATATGTGTCATATAGGGTTGAATAGATGTACCCCATCTTTAAGTAGAGTTTGGGTAAACTATCAACCTTGGTCCAACTTACCTTCCTTGGAAATCAGCTGCAGATATATCATTAAATCCTGTGGAGGAAGCATTAAGCCAGAAATTCAATTTATGGAAAAAAATTATCCTTGTTATAGACATCAAATTAAAACTTGGAAACTATCAGATGTGGGGCACCCTGCATTCTACGGAATGTGGTTACTTTGTGTCACGTCCCGCTCTGACGAGGGGGACAAGTGACTCAGATTCGCAAATCCCCAATTGGAGCGGACAACAAGTCTCCAAATTCAAGCCTCTGACCCTCTCCCAGCTTAGAGCTGAGGGGCCAATTCACCAGACTTTCCGACACCAGAGGGGATCCTGCCAACTACACCAATTTAATGTCACGTCCCACTCCAGCGAAGGGGACAAGTGACTCAGATTCGCAAATCCCCAATTGGAGCGGACAACAAGTCTCCAAGTTCAAGCATTTATTAACTACCTACAATGCACTAATTGAACACACGATAAGTGGCTAAGTACAGAGCAAGCTGTGGTGAGCAATACAATATGGTTTGCATTTTTTAATAGAAAAAGGAAAAGAGGGAGATAGCGGGAATAGGGGAGTACAGATCACCAGTCTGGGTTCCTGCGCTGCTCCTGCCGGCGAGGGTTCCTGGAGGCAGCTGTCTTTTTCGCTGGCATCTGTCTTCTTTGCTTCACTGCTCTCTCCAGACAGCCGGGGTGGGGAGGGGGCAGGGAAGGGGCAGAGAGAGAGAGAGAGAGCCCTTTCTTCTCCCCTTTGATTTATACCCACTTTCCTTGGGTTCGTCCCCTAGGTCAACCCACAGACCTACGTATCCCATGTACAGGGAGGGGTAAGGTGTTCCATGGGATGATGTCACTAGCATGATCATGACAGCCCTCGTTAGCATATTGCGGGGTGTCAACTTTAATATGCATTTCGTGGATAATGAAGCAAAGTTCATTCACCGGACACATGGACCTTGAAATCTGCCCAGGTGTCCCAGGGCAGAGCCGTCCCATCTCCATAGGGCTCTCTCCCCCAGATACATCGGGCAGCCTTATCAGCTTCGGCCTCCACAGAAAGCACCCTGTGACTCATGGTTTTGTCTTGCGAGTGTTTGAGGCATATTTTCGATCAGACTCAACTTTTGTTTTCCCAGGCTGTTTGCCTTAGTTTCTCACAGGCCTGATTTCTCGGCTCTCACACTTTGCGTTAACCAAGACAAAAGGATGCAATAGTCCATGTGTGTCTTTAGTGAGATATTCATGTGAAGGGCCTAGATCCAACAAAAGAAGAAAATATGTTGTAATTCCATAACAAATGACATCATTCTCAATACATTAAACCACAGAAAGATTTTCCATGTAAAAAGACATGTTCTGTGATACAAAGCTCAAAGAAACTTTACAGTCCACAGTAAAATCTCCTATTCATCCATTTGCTGGAAAAGCATCAATTCATACACGTTACCGTGAGTATTCTTAGTTTTATATTGTGCAGCTGAACATATTTGTTTTGCCATGCTGTCTAATGCTCTGTGCTGCAGGATATTGGAATCTAGTGGACCATGCAATTACAATGCCAAGTCAATGGGAACTTAGGCAATTTAGATATGAAATTTTGCATGGAATAACAAAACAGTGTACACTAGTTATGCTCCACTGCAAAATCCATCAGTAGCAGAAGCATTCTTTCATGACACAAGATAAAAAAATAGGAAAAGTAGAAAAGTAGAGCATAACAAAGTGCTGTGCTGGTAATACCATATTGTTTTCTAACAGTGTCTTCTAACGAGAATGTAAAAAATTAATCCGCTTCTGAAGTAATTCAGCCATGTCTAATATTAACTAGTGACACAACTACAGACATGCATATGCTGTCTTTACCAAGTTCTTTTCAAAAATTACCAGCTGAGAGAAATGCATCATGTTCTAACCATATTCTACTATCTGAGGTTCAGCAAGGTGCTCCTCTTGAATTCATGCTTAATGCTGTCTTCTGTAAACTTTCCAAAGTCCAGCAGAACAGGATGAAGTTTGTCTAGATTGTGCCACTGTCTAGTAAGCAAGCATGAGATTCCTGATATGATTGTCCAGCTAACTAGATTATGCATAGTTTTCACTGGATATTAACTTCAGAGGCCAGGATTACACTGAAGAAATAGTAAAGAATAAAGATTAAATCAAGTTGCTTCATTAAATGTAAGGTAGGACAACAAAATCTTCTCTGAGGCATTCGAAGACATGTGCTCTTTTCCCTTTATTATGCTGGAAATTTAGGCTCATGTTAAATGCCCGAATTAGACCTCACATTACATTACTGTTTAGAAACTTAACTTCTCAAGTTTACAGAAGCTGGGGCCAGCTGGTAGGGAGTTTTCTGCATCTTAAAAATGAACTGCATTGTTTTGCATATATGACTTCTACTAATCTGACTCCATTGACAGTCATCAGGACTGTCGTTTCATCCCTTCCCTTTATAATCAGTAACAGAACATTTCTTAACTGGATTATTATACTTTATAGCATAAATAATTTTCAAACTTTAATATTTTAGCAAAACCAGAAGGATGTGTTGTAAAAGTTCCTGTACTGTACCATGCAGCAGGATCTCAATTTTAATCTCTATTAAGACCTACCCATGTCCATACAAAGGTCTTTTTGATTTCTGACTGGAAAAAAACACCTAAGTGTCATGGCAAACTACACAGGCTTTTGCAAAATCAGCCCCTTAACAGTAAAGTTCTTAGCAGATGGGTTGGACAGTCAAGGAAAGGCAGCCTTTTTTTTTGAACCCCTATGATAAATATCCTTGAGGCATATCCCTTAACAAAAGCACCTGTCAGTAGCTGCAAAATTTGAATTCCATTTCTTTGGTCATTAGAGATAGATTTGAAAAGCCAGATGTCAAGGCAGGTGCCACACAATATTTGATAGTAAGTTAATGGCCCTTGAAATTCAGAAGCAGTATGTCAGCCCTAACAGCTCCTTTTGTAACAACTCCCCCTCTTCCAGGCTTATGCTTTCCTCTGTGTTTCCACTGCTTTTATTAAGATCAGCAGCTGAATGTGAGAATGATGTCGTTTTTCTGTCTAGATGAGCTAACACATCATATCATTTTAATGTTCATCATCTCTGGGACTTCATGTCTATGTAGTTCCAGTTCTATGGGTGTTTTTTCAAACAGAAAAATGGTGTCTATGCACTGCAAATAAATCATATGCACAATTAAATGTAGATGTGTTGCTTCTGTTCCTGGTTATTGAAATAATTTAATTTAAACCAGATTTGTGTGGCCTTCTATCCTTTCTACCTTATAAGATGGAGAGGATTTTTTTGAAAATTCCTAAAGAGGGAATACTACATTTACTTTGCAGAATGCTGGGAAAATAAAGCTGACAATAAAAGCTCACAAATATGCAGTTGCAGGTACAATTTGGCTTCTTAGCTTCTAGAACATCAGTTTGGTAAAACAATCATTCTCTTTTCAGCCTGGTAAAACAATCATGCTCTTTTCAGCCTGCCTCAAGTGCCTCATCAGATGGCAGCAGTGTTTTATAGCAAGAGGTTGAAAGACATGGCACACAGACTGCAGGGAATGAAAAGCATTTTTAAAAATGGGGTAGGGTTTTCTGAATGTGGTGCAGAGTCATCACTTGCAGTGACATTCCCTGCAGATTTGAATACAGACTATACCTGCATGTAGGATTATAGAATATATCAAATTTTAGCAGTAAAAAACAATAAAGTAAAAAAGTTAACCTATATGCAGGTTTTTTGCTACCTGAGCACGTACTTTTTTCCATTTAGGGTGATGACTACTGAAATTTGGCCAGCTTTATTATAAGCTAGAAAAGTTTTGCTTGGTACATCTGTCACACTAATTATATTTTCGAGATGACATCAGTGTTATAACCAAATCTGTGGGACATTCAGAAACGTCTGCCACAACAAGCAATGTCTGCATCGGAGATGTAGGACTTGTGGATACAGCCCAGCACACACTTGATCAGACTTTCTGAGGGTTTCTACTGATGGGGTCGATGTTTTCTCCAGCTGCTGCCACCCATTCCTTTTCCTTTCATTGTGTCAGATTGCAATCGTGTGAGCGTGTGATGAGTCAGATCGGCTTGTGTGTTTAGTGGCTTTGGCCAGCCTAAGGGCTGTCTATAGATGTGTGTGGTTCCTCTCTACTGGCTCATTAACACCAGCCAAATGAAACTAGCTGTTGGCCCACTCACCCAAAAATGTTTAGCACAATCACTTCCATTCCTCTGAAGAAAAGGCTTCTGCAGTTTATCTACAAAGACAATGATTTTGAAACAAATAGCAATATATAAAACTAAGCAGCTAAGGGGGAGGGTATAATACAATGGCAGGGAACAACCAAAGAGAAAAACAAAACAAGACAAAAAAACCCAACACAACAGTATTTTGATAGAATTCTGGACATTTTTCTAATTCCTGGGAACATTCAGAAGATAACGGTAAAGATCTTGGAATTTGTTCCTTTACCATTTCAGAGCACCTCTGAAGATTCTCAGTTGCATTTTAAAATGGAAACATACGTAAAATGCCCCAGTGCATTTAAAATCCCAGCAGCTGGTGCGTGGCATTAGCCAGCAATGCCTCCTCTCCAAAAGCATCCCCCTCCAGTGGCTACGGAAGCACACGGCTGGCCAAGAGGTACAGGGGAGTTCTAGGCATGCCTAGGGAACCACCAGCACATATCTGATTTTCTTATAATTATATCTCAGCAATCATCCCCGTGGAAAACAGTTTATGTAAACATGTCTCATGCAATTCTGTCATGCAGTAAACATCTGCAAGTTACATTTTAATTCAATTGACTCAGAGTGGAGAATACACAAAGGGCTGAGGCTGGGCAATCTGTATGCACACCATAAACTTTTGCCCTAGTCAGTAATCCCCATAGCGGAGCCTCCAGGGAGAAAGGGTGCTGCACAGCCTGACCTTGTCAGCAAGGACACACTGAGCAGTGCAACAGGGCTCAGACTTCAAAAACTTACTTCACAAAAAATTCAGAACTTACCTTTTATTCTACATCACTGCAGAAACATAAAAAGTTTAATATATATTGAAATTCAATTAAAAAGTATAATATACATTAGAATATTCTTTACCAGTTAAAAAAAATGAATTACTGTTCGGATCAGGAGGGGTAGGAATATTTTATTCTAGTGGTTTTAAATTTGAATGGAAACACTTTAAATAACACTGGAAATAATCATCATATATTTCAAACACATTTCCCTTCAATATTTGAACAAAATGAACATGCTTCCATGATAAGTTTACATTTTGGCAAGCTACCTTTTCTGACCAAAACAGTCCATGTGAATATGTTTTTCCAGCTTCATTGTTATATTTTTAGCTACAGGATGAATCAAAATGACAGTCAAAGACTTTCTTTCCCATTGAAAGTGTATATAATTTTCCTTAAAGCCTCCTCAGAAGCCTGGTGAGGTTCATTAAAAAAATATTCCATGACGGTGGAATATTTCTGCTCAGCAAGACAGAAAGAAAAAGGAGCCATAATAACAGATTTTTCACCTCCCACAACACCTTCCCCCCAAGACAGCTTCCTGTAGGAAAAAATATATATGGAGACAGAGAGAGAGAGAGTGGTTTGTCACCTATTAAAGGATTTTGTAGATTAACAACCTTCTGCTCCTATAAGGTGGCAAACAGACCAGGTCCCCATTTAGTCCACATGTGACAGAAAGGGCTGGGAAATTCTCTTATTTGTCAATTTATGGATTTCAGAATTCATCTTCCTGGCTGCTCTCTGAAAGATGCAGAAGAGCCCACCCTAGACAGTTCATTTTGGAAACATTAATTTCAGTTCTGTTGCAAGTTCAAGAACACATTATGCTTCAGTCCAGTACATTTCCAGCAATAAAAATACCAAGTGAACTTTATAGCAATGATCATAATAATCAAACCTGGTCTGGTGGCTGTTGCTGTAGAAAAACACAATGGTTGCCTGATCTGTGTGAGAGAGAATTTCTTCATGCCATATCTATTTTGGCAGCTACGTTAGGGTACAGTTTATTGGTATGTGACAGATAACAGGGGAAATTCTGGAGATTTATTCTCGCTTACATACAGACAGAATTAAAAGTGCCTCCCCCTTTGCCTGCCCTTCTCTGCTTCCTAATTCCACTCCAAAACCATATTTTATGTATCGAAAAAAAGTAAAGAAAAAATTACTTCATCTACTGCCACCCTTTAAAGAGTGTGTGATTAAGCCACAATGCAGTTTCCAAGAATTTCTGTAGTAGCTTCACAAACTGACCCTTGCAAAAGAACAGCAGCAGGAAAAAAAAAAAAAAAAAAAAAAAAAAAAAAAAAAAAAAAACCTAAATAAAGAGCATATCAAATAATCCTTCTTGGGGTATGCTAGGAGAAAAAATAAATAAATAAATAAATAAAAATCCTGGCACAAAGAGGCTGATCTTGGGACCCACCGAGAATTCATATCATGTCACAGTCACCCATGAGACTTGCTCCTGTTACTAATGGGTCTATAATAAAGTGTCAGCTTTCAGCAAGGAGGCGTATTTTTATGAGTTTTACTGAAACAAGGATGGCCATCCAGGATAATGTTACTCTTAGTTGTGTTACAGTAGCTATTGCAAAACCTGACTTATACTTACATCTCCAGATGAGGATACACACAGGTATTTTTGTCTTATCTATTTAAAGTGCTGCGTTTCTTTTGGAATTTGGTAGGGAGGTGTCCTCCAACCATCAGTATCTGGATTTAAGTGATATACTGTATGGTACAAAGAGGTAACATGTACTAGTAAATAACCATGGTGGGTAGCAAGCCGAAGTGTTAGAACATGGTCATTCATATTCTGAAGTCACTGGAGAAGTCTTGTCACATGTTTGGCTCATGTCATGAAACACCATCCCAACCAATTCTTAGAAATAATTTGGAAACTAGGACTTGTCACAAAATATTCCCAAGAGGTAGTCTGAATGCAGCCGTAATCTCTGGGACTGGAAGAGTTTAATAATGTGTATGTGATCAAATTGTGCCCAGAACAGGCCCTGACACTGTTCTTTTACTAGTATAGATGCAGCCAAAGAGAGATTCTAATAAAATTAGTTTGAAACTACTTAGTTCAAACTGCTATCACACAGCTATCCATAAAAATTATAGTCCCTTGAAGAGAAGGAAAAGGCATGCACACGTTCCACAGAGGATGGAGCAAATGGTCAAAGGTTAAACTTTTCTTGCTGCCAAAAGTCTACTTCATTTGAACATTACTCACTGCAGGAGTGCTAAGAAAACTGTGACTTTTATGCTACCATAAAAAAAGGATTAGGAAACAGAAAGAAAACAGAGAGGATGACTGTTGGAAAAACTGTTGTTTCCCTAACAGTAGTCAGTATAAAAATGTAGCTTATTTTTCTCCATTTATTTTTAATCAAGCACTTGTTCCAATGTGATTTTTTACCTTTTTATCCAGGATAACACCAAAATTAAGCTTCATTCACCAAAGTACCCTAGTGACTAGAGACAGCAGACAGTACAGGAAATACATGTACATCAGGACTCCCTGTGTTAAGAAATCCCTGATTTTTCTCTTTTACATTGAACTTTAGGGATTTCCCAAACTTTAGGGATTACTTCTACTATTATATGTTCTTTTCCTCCACACCAAAGCAATGACCAGCTCTGGCAGACCATTCACTGAGTGTTACCAGTCTTTACTGATCAACAGTTTAAGAAACTGGAGCCAGGCAAAAGGAAAGCCAATCCAAATATATCTGTTTGAAAAAGAATACAGGTATAGGAAAATACCTGCATATGCCAAACATTTGATTTTGGCCCCTATTTGGTGATGCAAGCTTTGTGAAACTTGAGTAGACTCCACTTATCATGGCATGTTCACCTTTATCATGGTGCTTTGATCCACTGATGAAAAACTAAAAAGGAAAAGGCACGCAGGCTTCCATTTAATTGATTTATGTGTGTGTGCTTATGAAATATTTGTTGTTGTGGATTATTATTATTATTATTATTATTATTATTATTATTATTATTATTATTGTTATTATTTCTTTTTAGGCTTTTAAAAATACCAAAAATTACATTGTGTTAACAAACTTAGCAAGAAACTCAGCCCTTGTTGACATACTCAGAGTTTCCCTTTTTTTCACTGGCACTGTCAAGTAAAAGTTTGGCAGGAAAACTGATGATTTGGGGAGAGGGGTACATGTTTTTGAACTATATCAGTGATTTGTTATTTTTAAACCTCAGAAGCTTGACTAAGCTGTTGAGAAAAAGCACAAAGGAGTATTAGACAGAGGTGGATGTATTTGGAAAACTTTTGGGTAAGGTTATGGGATGCATTTCAGAGTGATACAGGTTTCTCAGTGTATTAGATGGGCACATGTAGCCTCTAATGGTTCTGTGAGAAAAGGGAGCTACCTTAGCTCCCTTGGACAGGAGAGGAAAGGTAATGAGGAAGACCTTATGTATCTCTAATATTCTGATTGTACTGGAGATGAAACATGGTTTTAAGTACCCTGAATTTCCATTTCAGTAATTGACAGTGACAACCCAAAGCTAGCTGTGCTTGATTAAATAAATTCTTGCTGACACTTTAAGAGTCAATAATTCCCTGACAGTTATTAAAAACACACACAGGCATTCACCTATCCAAAATGAAAAGGTCTACCTTTCCCAAGTTTCAGTTGTCCCTTACAGAGACCCTCATGTGTGTTATCATCAATATTCAGTCTGGTTCAATATTGTTCTGTATTTACCTCATGGTAATTAATTTCTGGTCATGTCACAGCTGTATTCATTAGCATATGTTAATGGCAAAGGTCAGCCTATGTCTTATGACACCCGGTATTAAATGGAATGCTCTGCCCAGACCCTACCATTCAGTGTGAGAAAATATAGCAGACTCAGGAATTGTATGATAATCTTAACAGCTTCTTTAGTAATTTCACCAGTCAATAAAAACCCCATGATATAAATGTTCAATCTTAATATCATAGGACAAATTAATGTTCATTCAGAGTTTCAGTTCAGTGATATCTCTGTAGCAGCCCTCAGCAGAACTCCTCATTAGTCTCAATGAGTATATTATCTTTCTTAATTAGAATCTCTTAAACTTTCTGTCATGGGATTTCAAGGGTAACAAAAGAAGAAGAAATGTTGTGTGATTCATTTTAATTACAGATTTGTATGCTTTTGGATGGAAGAGAAAACTGAAAGTTATGGTCTTAGTCTAACATTAGATAGGCAGTCATGTCTCAGATGTACCGTATAGCGCTCAGGAAGCAGGACTAGCCTAGGATAAACATGAAAGAAAAATGCCAGAGTGCAAGAGAATGGGTGTTTAATCACCCAGTGGGACTATGAAAGATAGAGTTTTCTGAAATGATTGGGAATCATCTTGTTCATGTGCAGAGCTTTAGCAAGGAACTGAATCCCGTACCTGTGAGTTCAGTGCAGGGTCAAGTGGGCAAATGCTCCAAATACTGTGGTTCTGGTGAAATCTTGGACTCCTTATTAGTCAACAGCATAACTCACACTGACATCAGGTTGTCCATGACCATGACTCAGTGCAGCAGAGGAAATTTAGCTCCTTCTGAGGGAAAGAGGTTTGCCTTTGTCTTCCTTGTCTCTGCCCAACAGCTCTTACGCCCTGTAGGCTCCTAACAAAAGTGATCGATGTGTACATATAACCATAAACACTACTAGAAGTTGGGATACAAATACATCATTATCTTATTAGTGTCCTCTACCTCCCTGATGCCCCATTAACTCTTGTAACATAGCGTGCAAAGAAATGGTGCTGTTCGGATAGTAAAAACTGTGAACTTTTTCTACAAATGCAGATAGTGATGTAAATCATATCAAAAGATAAATATAAATAGATTTTTCAGCTATAATTGCTATTTTTGCAGCTACATTTTCTTGATCAGCTGTGAATGCATCAGTTTGTCTTAATCTGATTCCTCCTTAATTTAGGCAAAATTTGTTCCACCTAGCTGAAGGTCAAGGTCCATCTAACCTAACTCCAATCATCTAAAAACTAAACACATGCAAGTCTTAGTAATTTCTCTGAACTTTCTCCATGATCTTAAGACATATAAAGGCACCTTCAGAGTGTAATTCACCCTACCAATACTAAGGGTCCAAGATAAGAGGCAGTGCCCACTGGAGATACCTCTGTCTTTTTGTTGGCAGCAGAGGAAGTCAAGCCTCTTTACATCTTCTGAGCTCATCATGTAGATGGTTATGGCTCCCTGCACTGTTGGCTTTACAACACTTCCCATAATGGAAGTGTGGGAATACATAGCTGGAAGGAAGGAGAAGTAGGCGCATCTCACAGATCGACTTCAGGTGTCATGTGGCCACCTGATTATTTTTCTTCTCTGTTCTTCAGGGCAGGTCACGTAGCCCAACCTCTCCATAGTTTAAAATGGTTTGTGTAACACAGCTGTTGGTACAGAATACTGCGTGTATGCAAGAGCTGTGAACAGAGCACCCAAAACTGCCAGAGAAGGCATTTGCCAAGTGATCATGTTAAAGAGGAAGGCATCATCAGCCTATTGAACAGCAACTGGGGAACTGCAGAGAGAGTTTACAAATAAATGAGACATCTTTAAAAGGAGGACAAAGGCATGAAAATCTGTAACATCAAGAAGGATGGGGGTGTAGAAAGCAATGCAGGCACAGAGCAACCACCAACGTTCAATCTGGTGCTGCCAGAAGCCACCCCATTACACCACCACGCTGCCCAGGCCACCCCGAGCATCCTTCCCTGGGACATTGCAGGGAATCACACTCAAGAAATGATGGCTATCAGGGGCAGTGAGCAGGGACCCATGGGTGCATGTGTGTAACCTCAGGGATGGTGACCAGGATCCTTCAGGTGCCATCTCACAGGGGTTTCTTCCCCATGTGAGCATCAGGGTTGTCAGGGAGCAACACGAGTTCTCATAGCATCCGAGCACCTGCATCTCCCATCTCCATCCCTCTGTCTACAGTATGAGTGCTGCTAGTAGGGACTGCACCCCCCAGAGAGATGCATGTGCCTGAAATCCACACAGTCTGTGGGAGGACGTGTGTGTGTGATTAAATATTTTTTATAAATTAGTTGTTGCAGGAAATTGTAAAATCTGTAGGTGTTTATTAGCATTTTTTAAGCGTCTTATGTTGAGGATTTCCTTCTGTATTGCTGATATTAATCCTAAATCTACAGTTCACTGATTACTGATAAAGTGTTGCTAATAAATCAGTAAACCTTTTTGATCATGATTTGGTTTAACCAAATGAACTGTGTAGTTTTTCCTTGGATTGTTATTAGCAGATGACATTAAGTTGCCATTAGTTTGAGATCTCACATGTGTCTCTTTGCAACTCTGGTCCTTAGCATAGAGGAGGTTCCCTCTCTTTCCAGCGTGCAGAATAGTGACATAATTTTGAAGTTCAACTGCTCAGGCTCTGCTTGTCAATGTAATAAACTCTTAGGTGTCTGATGTTGAGAAACACAAGAAGGTTATTTATTAATTTATTTTTCTAGTGACGCTTAAAATTTAATAATAATATCAGTATATCATATGGTAATAATGATTTCATTAAGACAGACAGAATAATCTGTCTTTTTGACACTTATTGTAAAAGCCAAGAAGTTCTATCCATCAGAAAACACAGAGAAAAAAAAAAAAATTCTGTGCTAAATTTACCTTGAATTTTGGTCCACTTAATGTCTTTCATCAATTTCTATTGTCTTAGTTTAACAAATGGAATCATAAATAATGCAATCTACATCAATTGCACTTATTTGCAATTAGAATTTTTTCAAGTACTCTGTTATATAAATATTTAATAAACTGTGTAACCTTGATGGAAGGAGAGCAATTTAGAAGGCCATAACAAATATTTAAAAAGTCTTGCTTTGTGATCTCAACTTCTGATTTTAAATTAATATCCAGTAAATCTTTCTGCATAATGCTCAGCTCAGCAAGTCTAATATTTTCCTGATCTAGAAATACATGGATAGCTTTAAGATATGTTTTCTACTTTTAAAAAAAAAAAAAAAAAAAAAAAAAAAAGGTGTCTTTTTTAAGCTTCTAATAGTTATGACCTAAAATCTTAAAATACATACTTTAGAGTAAGTATTGAATAAAATAAAACTAAAAATTAAAAAAGTTACTCCTAAAATGTATATTTAGGATGTGTGATGCCAAAAAGAAATAACATATAAATCAGAAGCTATTGGAATAGAAAGAGTGATTCGCTGATGGTTCAGTCCTTGCTTCTTGAGGGACACCAACAACGATCCAAGTTTTGTTTTATTTTCTCCAGTTTGTCACAATAACTTTACTTTAAAATACACTGACACAGAGAGAATGTTAACACACCACTATGGATTTGCAACATTCACATTTACCAGTCATTTAAAATACGGTAAAGACAAATTGAAAGATTATGATTATCAAAGAAGAGAAATACATATGACGTATATTGTTCTAGCAATAAGAAAAATCTTGTGATTCAATCGTCATTATTCAATCAAACTTCTGAAATATGTGTGAGATACAGGAGAACAAAAGCTCAAAACTGGGTAAATCTCTGAAGGCATTTACATGGAGGGTTGTGACACTTGGAAGTCTCTCTGCAAAGTGTTATGGATCAGTACCTTGACAGTGGAAAAAAAAAAAAAAAGTGTAATGCAGGACTGTGAGATCTTAGACATCCCTCCCTCCACCTTGCTTCAGAATTAGCTCAGGAAACTGCTGGAAGAATTGTGCTGTATGAATAAGAAATCTGTTAAGAACACACTGCATTTCAGAAGCTTACAGACACCTACAGCTCAGGCACCTGGAAGAAACTGGAGACAGGAATCTAGCTAAAGCACCAAATAAGCCAAATTAATACTTCCTTCAGTGGGAGGATGATGCTGGGTTTGTTCACTTTACAGCCCTGGGAATTGATTCAGTGCAGAATAAACCAGGGGTGATTCCCACTCACCTCACTGGCAGTGTCACACTGTCCATCTGCAGGAAAAATGTGTTCCCTCTTCTGCTGACTGTGTCATTGGCCTGAGCACAGATTTCAGTGTCCTGTAAGTATCTAGCTGCTCACAAACTGCCTAAAAATGATATAGTAGCAATTGCCTTCCTGCACATCATCAGGACTGCAGGGGAGAAAGACATCATTCTGAATGAAGGTGCTGATCAAAAGTGAAACAACAGAAGGGTGGCCCTTTCTGACTTACTCAAGGGAGAGATTAATCTCTCTTGCAAAAAGTTGATTTACTGGCAGAAAATTTGCAGTTTGAAAAAGATATTGGAAACTGCTGTAGGATGAAAGCTAATAGCCAGCTGTAAAAACAGCTCCCTTCAGCAGAACAGAGGGGGGAGCAGGGATGGGACTCGGCTGTGCACTGGGGAGAGTCTGGTTTCCCCTATACCCTTCATCTTCATCATCAGGCTATAATTAGGTGGCCCCACAGGCAGCTCTGATGCTATTGGACAAGAGTAGGCCACAGTGGTAACTGCTCTTCTTCAGCAGACTCTACCAAAACTGGTGTCATATCTGTAAGCATGTAAGCACCACTATTCATAGCATATGATGCCTAAATTCTTGTGTGGTCAACAAAAGGAAGCAAGAATTTGATTCCCAACAGCCTTTCTTTTGTGTTAGAATAATGCATGAATACCAGTATGCTGCACAGCCTAGAGTGAAATAGCTACTTTAAACATAGCTGCTTCATTTGGAATCCGATTATTAAATTACTTGAGTTTAGTATTTGATTATAAAACAGTTTTGAGCTTGTTGGCATTTTATCTGCTATTCTTATCAAAGTTGACACAAGAAAATATTTATCTTAGCTATGAGGATGGAAATTATCCTGTGGAATATGAACTTTACTTTGCAATACATGGGTTTCAATGTCTTCCTAAGCAAGCTGTTACTTTGTTTACCTTTCATTTGAGAGTCATGATAAAACATAAACAGAAATGAGCTTGGTTCCCTGAAGCTGGAACTGTTTTTGAAGAATGTTCTGACTGCAAAAAGGGAAACAAGGCTTCAAGTATTTCCATTGTAACTGTTTTCAACTAGTGTCTGATCAAAAAAGGAAAAAACGGAAAAAGGAAAAAGGATTGATTTGACTGAGTGCTTGTATAGATTATTTTTTCAAATGGAAAATTTTCCATGAGGAAAGAAATGGTTATTTGAAGGACAAAGAGAAACAGTTGATCCCACAAAGCAATCACGCACAGAAGGTGCTTTAAAAGAGAAAGAGCAAGTTGTTCAATCTCAAGTTGAAAAAGTCGAGAGCCATGATTCATACATAGGTCCTGGGTTACCACTCACTTTGACTTGGAGTCTACGCACGCAGCTGCTGACTTACGCTGCCGTCATTGCAGAGTGATGTGAATGATGAAGTCTGTTGTTGCATGTTTGGAACAGGAATTTTTACTTCTTTGTTCTGTGTTTAAAAGATAAAACACTGTTAACAAGGTAACACAATCAGACCACCAGGGAAACCATAAACAGAGACTCTATTAATTTCCAGCCTTCCTGTAGTCGGTTAAGACGTTGGCCCTGCACGTAAGGAATTTACATTTCCAATGTAATTTGATATACCCTGAAAAAGTCTGTAGGGGGTATTTCCCTATGATTTTTATTTCAAGGAAAATACTCAGCTTTCAAAAGGAACTATCTTGCTAGGACAGGTTGTCTAACCAGCAAGCCATGTGAACAAGCCCCATTTTTTTCTGGTGTCAGTATATGTATACATATCAGATATATAACAGTCTATAAAAGACTAGTGACTAAGACAAATATTTTTCATAAAAATGAAACAGCATTTCACATAACTGATTAAAGCCCTGTGGATTTTTTTTTTTTTTGCAAAAATATAACAAAACAATTTATATGCTTATAAGCTGTAAATTCTTTTTAAAAAAAATTCTCCCTCTTGTGGCTAAGATTACATTAGTTATTGAAGAATCAGGTAATGATTTTTGGTTAGCTGCTTCTTTTATTGGAAAAATTCTAAAGGGAAAGAAAACAAATAAATACTTCTAACTTACTTCCTACAAAGTTCTAACTATACTCCAATAAGACATTACAAATGATTGGCATAATTCAAAGAACACCAGTAAAATCAGTACTGAAGAAATAAATAGTGCAGACAATTTAACTCAGTGCTTCAAACAGGCAGTTTCTCTTCAGTTTTTGTTTCTGTTGCAATCTGGAAAAACTGACATTAGCATCAATAGGGATAAAACTATGAAGTTTTGTGGCCCTGAAGCCACAAAGAACTTAATGATGATATCTCTTTGACTTCAATAATACCAGAACATTTTTCTAGGTCTTCAAGCCTAGGCACACTGATCAGATATACGGTGCCATGACTGCAGCTTGCAGAGGCAGGTCTGTCTGAGCCAGCTTGAGACAGCTTGGCATTAGTTCAACTGCAGGAGCTCAGAATAGACAAAATGTACTTCATGCCCTGATCTGGTTTCAGTACACCCACAACTGGGCTGCCACCTGTGCCTGATGGAGTCACTTCAGTTATGGAGGTCTCTAACCCACTCAGGGGCACCAGAGGCTGTAGTGTCTCCAGAACCCTGAGCAGAATGGCTGGTTCAGCCTGTGCTGCACCCCTGTAACTGGTGCCACTCACCCAAGCACAGCACCAATGTGCCTCCAGTACTCTGCAAACTTCCCTGGTTTTCTCACACCATGCACCACCAAGCCAGCACTGGTGGCACTAATTCATCCGTTTTTCACAGAAGTTTATTGTGCTCTCACAGCTATTATCTCTTGAACAGCCTGCAGGAGCAACAATGAATATAATACCTTTGATGTCCTAAGTCTTTCCTGTGGAGGTGGCAAACATTCATACAATTTTATCTATTATTCCTGCTGAAGGCAGAAGTGTGATTCCTAGTGGTTCCTATCAGTATGTCTGCATTACTGGACAAGTGCACTTTGTAAGATGTCCATGGACCTCAGCAATACAGAACAAGAGACTTACTAGAATAGTCCATAGTTTTCTTCCACTCCATACATACCGATTTCCTTCCAAAACAAATTAGGACACACTGGTGTACGGTCACGCTCAGCTCTCATCCTCACAGACAGCTGGAATGGTGCCAGGTTGCAGAGCTAACTACCAGAGCCAATGGAAATTCAGTGAGGCATATCTACCCAACTTATTGACACAGCCAAAGGTCTCATGACCTTGTTTACAGTAAGAACCATAATTTCTGGACAAAGGCTAGCAACACAGAGGTGAATTTCACTCTTTGTTATTAGAGTTTCCATGTATCATGGTCAACCATTGTTATTTTTTGTCATTCTGAACTAAGAGTCAATAGGATGCTGGATAGGCCATAGGGACATTATTTGGGTAAGTTAAGAAATGAGAAGTCTAATAGCTACCTAGAAATTGCTTGGAACTCAAGCAATTGTACAGAACCTTATGATGGATAAAATTACTGCAAGATTTACTGTGTAAGTTCTTGTGGGGCACTAACAGACTGGAAACAGCAGCAAAAGCAATACGGAGACCAGCCAACAAAGTAAGTCATGATGACAGGGCTAATGCAATAACACTTTTCAAACTGTACAAACATTTGGAATACAAATGGTCTATTCCTTCCTTTAAGCACAGCATGTTTTACTCTACAAATATCTTGCGCTTTGATTTAGCAAAGCATTCAACCATGTGCTTGCCTCTAAGCACATAGTTAAATTCTACTTGCCACATCCTAGATGTACTATATTGACAATGAAATAGAAAGCTTCCATTTGCCCTTGAGAAATCTATTATTCATCTATCAGTCAAGAAAGTTTCACATTTTCATTTTTTCCACTGATTGAGAATGATGCACTTCTAGGGAAAAAAAAGAAAAGCAAGCCCTAGGCAGTAGGAATGAGTGATTCCAATAAAATTGTCAGTCATGTGCCAAGCTTATAGTAGCATGATGGGTTGGGAAAACCTATTTCAATACTATGTGAGTATTCCACTGCTTTGGTCTGTGCAGAGGAGGTTGCAGCCTGCCAGTGTGGTTCAGTCAAAACCATCAAAGGTCTGTATATACAAACCTGTGAACCACAGTGGAGAAGAAACCATCAAGGCAAAATGTTTCCCAATCTAATGTAGCAAACAGCAAAACTGAATAAAGAATAAATAAAATCATAATCTGAACAAGCCCTAGAAACTGTCTCTGAGATAAGGGGGGTGGTCTGGGGAACTATCCTTGACTAAAAAGAACCTCTAACAATGTACTCATTTTACTAAGATGCTCTCTCTTCTTTCATTCAGTGTGAGTCCAGAAGAAAAGGAACTTTGCATTTTTTTCCCAATTAACATCAAAGAATCATCATGAACTGAAACAACCATTAAGTTCCTGAATTTGTGGTTAAGTGCTTAGGTCAAAAGCAATTATTTTAAAGATATCTATGTTCTTGTACCCTTTCCTTGTCTGCTTCTGGACTGACTGCACAATGCCTCTGCATTTAGGTTTATAATCAATAGGCTTATATTTAAAATACTTTTGCCTTCTCTAGTCTCACTGCATTTTAATATTTTAAAACCATTAAATTGACTGTGGTGAAATCTCTCACCATAAAATACTCATTACTTTAAATACACATGTTTCATTTAGCATTTCAGAGCATCCTCCTTTTCCTGATTTTTCACTGGTATCTTTTTCATTATCTGCATCCCTTTTCCTGCAGGTTACTGTATAACCTTCTAAAATATACTTGAAGAACAAAAACATTCTAGACTTTGATTTCACTCCCTTCACTGAAGGTAGGGTCATTAGATGTCCAGTTTCTCCTTTACTAAACATGTTTGCCCCAGATTATGAAATGCTTCACCACTAAAATATTGTGACTAAATACTACATTCTGTGCTATCCTTTTACTCTGTGTATAAATCTTGTCTTCATTTGAACATCCATGAATCTCTTAATAAATGCCACTGAAAATAAAGATAGGTCAGAATTCCATACTATTTGCCTGCCTTCTAAGATTTGTACTTTCTAAAACTTCCTGAATCAAATATGTTACATAATGCAGTTCAGGATCGAAATTTATGCAAGATTTAAAAGTAGTACTTGCTCTAGCACAAGCTGTCATGTCTATCGGGACTCCTGGTATGTGAAAACTATTGATCAGGGTTCTGAGATGTGGCAGAGGTCACTAAGCAAGAGATGTTTAGCATGTGAATGTAAAGCCAATATCAATTTTAATACTCTCTGCATTACCAAAGCAGATTAAATCTGAAGACTGAGACTGCAGTTCTACATGATTCTTTTCTTTCCCTGCAGCCCTTCTCATTTTGAAGTACTAATCAAATGGTAAACCCTTTCAAGTACTTTTTCATTAGGAGAAGGAATGTTTCATGTACCATAAACAGTATGCCTATCCCCAAATTAATTCTTGTAGCTTCTTCCTTTGTTAAAGAGGCAACTTCATAACTGCAGGCATGCTTTTTAGTTTTTAAGGGTTTTGACTGGAGTCAAAAGATGAAGAGATTGGGAAATTTTAATCAGTGAGAACAGAGTTAAGCAAATGAAATCATGTTCATAAATATTGACAGAGAAAGCATAGGTTATTAGACTAGAACTTGAACTTAACCTTAAAAAGAAATCTTTGTCAAATTTCAGCGTGAAGGCTGAATATCATCCAAGTAGACTTTAGCATAGTGGGTGACCTGGTGCTACTCCACAAGCAACAACTGTATATTACAGACCAGGCTGGCAAACTTACTTGTTTTCCACTTTCAACAGAAAATTATTCATTTATTCCACTGAAAATTCTTTGTGATTTAAACTTTCCAACCAATCTTAAGGGTTTATCATGTTGAATCTGTCTAGAATATCCTGTTATTCTTGGGGCTATGGACATTATTATTATTATTTTTATGTATCCTGAAGTTATTTTTAAAATGTTTTTAGTAAGATGGGTCAGTTATTTCTGGACCAACATCAGGACCTGTATTGTCTTCTTTGGGGTTCTCACAGGCTCTCTGGCAGTACTGGAACTGGAGCAGAAATTAATTGATGGCCCACTCATATTTTTGACAGATGCAGTTCATTTGATACATTAGCAAATATTTTGGGTTTGGTAGTCTATTTAAGACAGTTTCTATTATTGTCGTAATATATCATTGATTTTCGCACAGTGTTATCTACAGTCTGGAAATGTGCCCTGGCTTTGGAATTAAAGCTAAGAGCTACAAGATAATGGCTGACTTTTTGACCCTGTCTTTAGCCTAAGATTTATTCTAAAGATATTTCCACAATTAAAATGACAGTTCATCTCCACTATTGCAGTGAGATGTGGAGTGTTTGAATGTGATTCCTTCTGCCTAACTTAGCTACCTGAATTTAGACATCTACTGAAATGCAGTCATCAGGTTCTCTCTAAACCTACTACATAGAGCTCAGAAATTCCAGAGAAAAAGTCCATTGCTGCCCAACACACCTGTACTCGCTGGTATGTCAAGTTATCTTGTGGAGCTTAGACTGAACACCTAACTTTAATGCAACTGGTTTATGATAATCCCTTTATAAATAACCACAAATAATCACTTTATGAATAATCACATCACTAATGGAGAGTGTCTTCCTGAACTTCAAATGTTATGGCCAGAAATTTAGAAATATAGGAGGCAGTTCTGTAAAGATACTTGCATCCTGTGCTGCAGCACGCCATTGTCCTTTTTCTTTCCCTCAAACAGAATTTACAGGCTTGAGGGACACTTTTGGGTTTTATTTTGTGTGTTTGTTTAAGTAGCTAACTGAAAGTAGATCTTATCAGCTAGAAAATGGAGCTTACACAAAGCAGAATGCTGAAGCTCACAAGGTAGAATAATGGCCTGGTCATTAGATCTGATGAGTCCATGAAAATTCAAGCCTTCCATGCTGTAAGATAACAATAGTTGGCATTACAGCATCATACATACCTGGGCTGGTTTTTTTTTTTTTTTCTGTTAATATTCACCAAAGAAACATTTTTAAGTATTATCTATTCTTTTTCTCCTCTTAGAAACAAATTTCAAATCAGGTTGTTTTACTAGAATTTATGTCAGCCTGTCTTCTCCAAAATAAGTGGAATTATGTTCACGTGTGTACAAATTAGATGTCTTTGAATGCACTGAACAAACAGAGCATGCTAATATAACATCTAGATACTTGTGAAAACTGACTGTTGGTTTTAAAAGCCACATTTATCATCCAACAGTCCTGTTATTTAAATGGTCTTTGCTCTTTCATATCAAACAGATTCAACAAGATGGCATGACAGAAAAAATAGACATCTCTTGCAAGGCCTTCAGACAGAGCACAGGAAGAAATGTTCTCTGTAATTGCAGCACTGAATGAGGAACTCAGCAAATTTAAAAACAAGAAAACATGCAGAGGAATGTGAGTTCACACAGCTTGGTGCGACGTAATTTTGCTGATTGGATCTCTCTGTAGAGACCTTTAGAGAAGGCTATGATGTTACCTATTCCAGAGGAACACTAAATATCTGACAGTACTGCCATTCTTAAACTGATGCTTGCCCTGAAGTCCCTGACCATATACTTCCTTGTCCCCATCACCTCAACACACGCAGTATTAGTTGTGTGCTGATGACTCTGCCTTGCCCTTGACACAAATGTGTGTCTCATGGTCTGTGAAAAAAAAAAATAGCATCTGTCCTAAAAGTAAACTGTCAGTTAGTACTTAACTTAGGCTTTATGAAAGACTTTGCTAAGCAGAAAGCTAACAGATATTTGAAACACACATAAAATAGCTCCTGCCTTCTAGTCCTCAAACCTCCCTTTCCATGCACCTTTAGCCAAAAGTTTTGGCAAGTTGTTTGAACCTTTCTGTGGAGCTGGGACCTGCACATGGGAGCAAGCTACTACAGGACAGGCCTGTTCCACATACATGTGTTTTGTCAAGAGCAAGCTTTTTCTATGTGCAAGGCAGCACATGCAGGAGCACCTCCTGAGCCTGCCACGCATATAACCCCCAGTGTGCAAGCTGTGCCTGACACCAGCCTTCCCATCCTGTACCTCTTGCTGGAGTTCCCAATGTGTTTGGCACAGCATACCTGCCCATGTCCATCCCCCTCCCCGGCACCCCTGGACTCCAGGCATGAAACCTCCACTTGTCCCGTGGCACCCTGGGCACCTTGCCCTGCACCAGAAACAAGTGTTGGTGGCTCTTTGCAATGAGTCTGCAAGTGTACCCATGTGATTTTCTGCCACTTCTTTTCTTCCGATTCCTTCCTTCCTTTCTTTCCTTTGGGAAAACTGAGATACCAAAAGTTCAGCATTTAAAAAATAATCTTGTTCTACAGCAAACAAATTAATCAACCAGTAACTGCCACCAAGTATGTCAGTTTGGCATGTACATATTTCATTACTGGTAGGAACAAATATGATTATTTGAGAATGGCTTTGCATCAGACCTGGAAAAATGCTAAGAAAAACAACTATGAAAAAAAAAAAAAAAGAAGAAATACCTGTGCTCTCTGAATCACCAATAAAATATCCCAAATTATAGCATTCGGTTCCATACAAGTGCAGGGCTAAAGTGCCAAACAAGAGGGGAACTTTCCAAGCATCTTTCTGGGAAGGGCCTCTAACAGTTGTATACACATCCAAGGCTGACTGACGTTTCTGCTGCCTGAGAGGAATGTTTATGGAAACTGAAAGAGGCGAAAGTATGGGGAATAAGGCATGTTCAGAGTGAGAGAGTCTGTTAAGCACCAAAACATTTCCCTGCAGTTCTGAAGGAATGGACCAAAACGGCACAGATTGCCTTTGATATATGCCTAGGCAGGGAGCTCAAAAGGACACATGTAGTGGAGATTTCTGATACTTCTGTCAGGAAGGAGAAAATGAATATAAAACCTGTACTCTGCTACCTGCTAACCAGCGCTCTATGATAGTTATTTCACTTAAAGTCTGTGCTCTTTCCTGTCCCTGGCAATCAGAATATATCAGCAAAGAAAATAATTAAGAGGAAAAAGGGACATATAAATACTTGTCATAAATTGTATATTGCTCTTTTCTCTACAGAAATATCTGGCATTTTAATTGCATCTGTGAGGAGCAGAAGTCCCAATAAAGGTCACAGGTTTGCAAAACCTTAACAACCAGTAAATGCTTTCAATTTTTCAGCCTAACTTGAAGACTTGTAGTCTCAGGCTAGTGATTGGCTGATAATATGAAGGGAATGGAGAAGCAGCACCTTGTACTGACCAGAAGGACACTGGACAGTCATAGTTAGAAAAGTGTGGTTAGACATTTTATCACCTGACCAACAGAGAAAGGAGCCAAAACAAATGAAACTAATGAATGGGCTGAGAGAGCTGTCTTCTGAGAAGAAAGGGTATGTTCTTATTAAATGGTGCTCAGTTGTGGATCAGTAGTAAGTGTTGTAGCTGAAACCATGACGTAATTATCTACCCAAAACACAATTATGTGAGACAGTCCCATTTTGCAGTGGGATATAGTATCTTCTACCAGACCATAGCTGGATTTCCATGTCAAACCAAGACTTTGAAATCATTGTCTGCACGAGGATCAGAGATGTTTCACCCCCCAGCACAGTCACTGTAATCTACAGATGTATTAATGTGACCCAAAGTAACGGTGAGGTTCAGTTGCGGAAACATAGCTGAACAGTGTCCTTCAGACACTGCAAGGGTATCCAGGGCATGCAGTCTCCCATAAGCCTTGCGCATTTCTGACAGCCCTTAGCAGACATTTTGGAAGCCCAAAGACATCTCAAACCACAGCAGGTGCCTAAATTTAGGCAGTTTTCATATTTAGGATGAGCTGGACAGACTTGCAGACTCCACTGACAGTATTGGCTGGGTGTCCACTGACTACTCAACACTAGTTCATGTACAAGCACCTATATATAAATGCTTGAAGTCAGATACATTATTCTGAAGCTAAATCCCATCCTAGTTGTACATCTGTTCAAAACCCAGAGGTCATAGCAAGAACTGCACCTTAGATTCAGTTTTAAATATGTCAGAGTCAACAGTAGCTGTGGCTATTGAGTCTTGATGAAATGCCTTTTGTATTTTGATTGATTTAATCTGCCTCCAAGTCTTGGTAAGAGTGGAGCTGAGCTTTGGGGCCGACACTTGACCCTGAACACCAGCAAGGAAAGTGGCATTTCTGCTTCTTTTGTAGTTTTCATAATACAGTGCCTGAGAATCCCAGACTCCTTTTTTAATAAAACTGTCTTCAGAGGCATCCTACAAAAGAGCAATTACTGTTGTTATTGACATTATTTTCATTTTAGAGAAAAGTGGGCTGCTGAGAGGCCATATTTTTAAGGTATCACTGTCATTATCGGTACACATAGCCCAAGTGAGATTTTTAAAGAACCAAAGACTCTAATTTCGGCTGAAAAATTAGACACTTTGTGTCTAAGTGCTTCTGAAAACCCCACTAGGGTCCCATTTGCTGGTTCATTGCCTAAATACCTTGTAAATTCTGCTGTGGCTTGTTCAAGGTGACACACAACTTTTGGATGCTACTTCACATCTTGTTCTCTCCTCAGCTCACTTTAGTTTTGGTCACTAATCTTTTGCTCCCTGACCACAATCCCAAACTCAGTCCTAAGGTCCATCCAACATGTACACACCATGGTGGTGTGCGGTCCAGCTGATCACTTCAACTGCTGGTTTCCTCTGCGTACAACAAAACCCAAGGGGCTCTTGCTGATAGCCCTGCATCACCTTGCATCCTTGCTATTAAATATCTTCCCACAGCCTTAGTACTGTATGCTATGGATTATTTATATTTAAGTTATCCACTTAAACACAACCAATGAAATGGGTACCGCAACCTTTCTAGGTAGCTGCTCTACCATAGCTTCAGATGAAAGCTAAGGAAAAAAGTAAGTTTATTACACCTAGCATAAATCTTTGCTGCAAGTAGAACCAATTCCTGTTTTCTTCCACCAGCAGGAGACATGAAAAATAATCTATCATTGTTTCCTTTGCAATCACTTTTTCCAGACATGGAAATCGTGAAGAACATTTTTTTCTCTCAAGAAAATAATTCCATTTACTCATAATTTATATTTTTTTAATGGTTTGTAAGACTTTTATGTCCTCTAAAGTCTTTGATTTGTCAATAAGTTTTAAAGTGGATTTCTCTGTAACAAGCAAAGTTGCTGATATTTGACACATCTCCCATTTGAAATAGGGGATGAATTTAAAAGAATATAGGTAAATTGGGGGCGCAGTTATAATTGAGCAAAGGTTTCTGAGAGACTCTTATTTTGACAAAATACAAGCTAGAAAAATGTTTGAGCTATTCATCAACTACTACTTTTAATCTAAAGTTATAATATTAAATGGAAGAAGTGAACAAATCCTTTTATTTTCAGACTAATGCAGTTTGCTTTATGGCACAGTCACATGCAGATTTGAGAACACATAATAGAAGATGGCACTAATAAATAAGAAATGGTTTCATCCACCAATTAGATAACAGTTTCTCCCAGGTTAACTCAGGTAAGGTTGTCTTGTTGCCTGTAAGTTACTCCTCAAACACCTTGTATGCCTATGACAATATATACAGTATAATGAAGTTTTTAAAAAAGTGATCTGTTCTGAATGTCAGAAGTGATGAATTTCCTCAGTATCTTGTATGATTTTCCAAAGCCGTAAAGTAGTATACAGGAAAATTAGCTTATAGATGTGCTGTAATTTCCCTAGCTAGTAAATTCACGCTCCATCTCTGCATTTAAATATGTTTTATAACAGGAAGTGAAATTTGTAATTCATCATCCTTCTCTCTCTTTATATGACTCTAAAATTCGGTTCCTGATCTTGGGTGATGTAGATAAGCAACAATAAAATTAAAAGAGGATTTTTTACTATTTGTAAGAATCATTGTCTCCTTAGAAGAATTATCCAATAAACAAGCAAACAGAAGCTTGCTGACTACAAATAGTTTAGAAATCACAATGCAATCCTCACATCCAAACGAAAAGTGATATACTATATAAATGACAAATGTCCATTGAGAAACTACTAAGGCCAGTGCAGCCACACAGACAAGACACAAGCTGAAGAAAAAAACTATCTAAAAGCTTGCTAGTTTGAAGGATTGGAAGAGGTTGTAGAGATGTGATTCAGGTAGTTTTTGCCACTGTGGCAATAATGTTGACTTGCTTTCTTTGCAACTGCTTGTGAGACAAGGATCAGAGAAGAACATGTGGCTTCTGTGGTGTGATTGATTAATCATTTCATATTAACTGAGATGTAAATGTGATTTTCTTGTGGAACCAAGAATGAAAATTAAATAAAAATTAAAAAAAAATATAATGAAAAATTAAAACAAAAAAAATAATTAATGACAAACCATTATTTCTTTTTATTTTTTATGTAAACAAGTTTCAGAACAAAATATCTGATCAAAAGGGAAAATTAAACAAAATTTTCTATCTTTTGGAAAAAAAAAAAAAGTCTACATTATTTCCTGAGCAGCTGTGATCTATTGATTTGGATAATAGATGTCATTACTTTATGGAACGCATTACTTTCAGGAATGATAGAAAGACCATGTTAAAACTTTTTAACAGATTTTTTTTAGAAAATATATGGCATTATAATATTTAATATTAGATATAGCTTTTCTCTTTGTCATGTTTTTAATAGGATTTCTGTCTTAAAATATACATTTTGTCTAGTTTTCTTTAGGCTTAATAAAAGATTTGCTAAAAACTATATTCAAGAAAATTAAAAGCAATAGTTTATCTTCTGTAACTCATGGGACATTCTCACTGGGTCTTCTTCTGGAAAATGCAATGCTACCAGAATAAATTAAATCATATTGCCAAATTCATGTATCTGTACTTTTTTTCAGCATACATTTTTTGTTTGCCCTGCACATTTACATCAAAAGGTATTTCAGAAATTGAGAGGTTTATGTTGTTCAAGTGGAAGAGAGAAAGCAGGAGTACACAGTTTCCTATGGAAACAAGCAAAACTGTTTGTCTGACAACCCTTCACCTTACCACCCCCAAATGAATTCTGAACCAATTCCTTTAGATCTCATATGCCATCCCATGCATACTACAAGGTTAATGAATAATTAAGCATTACTAGGTGGAATGGCAAGACCCATCAAAGCCTGAGATCATGTTTCTGTTGTGTAGTAGGCACAGAAACAACAGGTACCATCCTAACTTCACTTTTATGTGTGCTCCCAAATGCTATGAGATTTTTGCAAGTACAAAGTTCATGGTATTGTTGTTAATATACAACTGAGTAGATCCCAGTGAGCAGTTTATTCAGTAAGTGGAATCTCCAGAATATGGCCAAAAAATTGTTGAACCTGAAAAATGTTCTTCAGTTTGTGTAAACCATATAGCTCCAGTAACTCTAAAGAATTTACAAACTTACGTCAAATCACGCTTGTAAACCAGCTGATGCATAAGGCTTACCTATAATCTGTATACATCCTCTAAAGAGTAAAAGACATGGTTGACATGCAGCGAAATGCACTAAGCAGTTAATAACTTCTGTTGCCTGACAGATGTTTTCTTCTTATATATAACATCCAGATAAATAGTAATATAAGAGTTTTATTTTCTCCAGAGTTTTCCATGTAAACATAAGAAAGATATATGTTGCTATTGCTGTTCGGATCATCTGAGAGTTCTGCAGTATTCCATCTAAACCCAGATCATATAGCCGAATCAGTGAGCATTAATATTCATTAAACAGAATAATGAAGTGATATAGCCCTGATTTAGAACACTGACAGGAGGCTGGTGGCAACAGTCAAAGCTGGGCCGGAATGCCCTCCCTTGCTCTTAACTCAAGCATGCCACACACCAGCCCATGGCTCATTAAGTCCTGCTGTTAATCTAGGGCAATCCAACTGAGAACAAGGGTGAAGTTCCACTTCAGTCCTAATGTCTTTGCCCTATAACACAAAGGTGTGACTTGCCATGGACTGGGTAAATTGCTTCATTGGTACACCGGTGCCAAAGTTTTAAGATGTCAGTGCTTAAGTGCATTTGAATTATGAGTAAATAATCTAATATTCTGCAGTGGTTTTACATCAAGCAGCTCCAAATAATGTGAGTGCTATCTAAAGATTTGTTGGTTTATTTTGTCATGCAAAACTAGAAACAGTCTTTCCAGTCATTTCAGAATACTTCAATCATTCCTTAGAATGGCATTAGAAAGGATTTCACACAATTAGTAAAGGACCTGAAAAGTCCCAAACAGATCTTTTCTATTCAAAACTGAAAACAAAAACTAGTTAGGATAATCAGTGCTAATTTCACATAAGAATTTGTTACTTACTGTGGGCAATCAGAGACCCAAGGAGGGAAAAACCAGCATTTAACACTTTTATCAAGCAACCAAGGCCCAAAGCAAGAGTTTCTGGTTCAAAAATGAAGATGGCTTACATTTCTGCACAATACAGTTTGCTTCACAGATGCCCCCATTCCTTCTGTTGAAGGTTTCCATCCTTCCTGGTTGCAAAGAAGCTTCCGAGCATCCCCACACAAAGTGGTCCTGGTTTGCCTTGATGCAGGGGGTTGTCAGCTGTTGTGGCCTATGCATGGTCCAGGAATAGCAGGGACTGCTGAGGATCAGTGTCGATAGCCAGAGCCCCAGCTATCGCTTAGTGTAATAAACCCAGATTAGCCAAAGGACGAGATGTTTCCTGCATGACTTTGACAGATCACTGTGGCTATGTTTAAAAGAATAAATTAAACAGTGCAAGGGAATGTTCCCAAGCAGAGGAACTTGATTCTACATGGCTAATTAAGCTGCTAAAATGACCCAAACTGGAACTTAAGTCTCCCAGACAGACCCTGAACGTGCTTTGTAAAGCAACATGGGCTGGTGGCCCCTCCCAACAATCACTTTTGCTGTAAGCACTCTATTCTAAAAGGTAAAAGAGCTGAACAGCAATAACACAGGCAGTGCTCTGACTGTTGGCCTCTATACCAGAGAAAAGCCCTGTCTAGATATAACAGCAAGTATAAATGTCATTATTGGCACCCATGAGGGCAGATGTAGGTCCTTGGCTTTTAGCAAGCAAGGTTCAGCCTTGAGCCAGGCACACAAACTCATTACAAACCAGGGAAGAGTTATTGGCCTGGGCTATTGCCACATCGCCCTTTCCCAGCAAAGAGTCTTGGATGGCAAGATATAAATCATTCCTCTGAGGGGATCCTGTATTTCTTTAGAAAAGAGTTTAAGATTAGCTAGGCCAGTCAGTGACAGTAACTCTCTGCCTTGGAGATTAAGTCACAGGTTCCAGTCCCAGCTTTCTAGCATGTTTGTTTATTTTATTCACTGATTGTTTAACATTTAATACATAAACACTGCTTGGGATGAGAACAGGAATCCACAGCTCACCCTTTTTAGGCAAAACAGTATTAAAGGCTTGTGTTTATTCTCGTGTCTTCTGTCCGGTCCAGTGGCTCTTCAGTTTCCTACACAACAAAAAGGGTTCAAGGGAAAGGGTAATGTCCGACAGGTGTTAAGATCATCTCTGGATAGTGTCCTGATGAATGATTTTGAACTTCTTTAGCATAAAGAGCTCATGGAAGGGTGTTACCTGTCCTCAGAGTGAATTACCCCTAACATCTGATCCAGGTGGACTACAAATTAAATGATTTCTCCTTCTCCTTCCTGTTAATTAAGCAGCTAGTCTCATAAAAGTAGTCGATGATGTTGTGCTCATTCCCCAGATACACCATAGTTATATTCTGAATACCTTGGATGGAGTCTTTCAAGGAAATAGGTAGCAAAGCAAATTAAAGGATCCCAGTTTGGACTCAGGTAAGACATAGAGTAGCAGGAAGGAGCATTTGCACTTTGGACATCTTTGCAATTTCACCGGTGATAACAAGGCATTTGCAGACCTGAGGATTTCAGATTTTTCCTCTTCAGCAAACATCCTAAATTCTAACTACATTCCTTTTAAAAATTCAGTTGAGAAGTCTATATGGTTCAGTGATCTCATGTTTCTCTGTCTCTGTTTTTCTTGTTGCATATAGCTAGCACCATTTCCCTGCTTATGGGTGGGAGTTTAAGAGCAGCTATGAAAACTAGGAAGTTTTCATGCTGTTAGAGATATCCCTGGATGCAGTTTCCTTCAAGAATGCTGAAGCTTGACTCTTGCTGTCATTAAGTTAGATCAGTATCAGCACAGAGACCCAATGGGAAACGGAGAATGAAGTTATCTTTCAACCAGGAAGGAAGATGGATAGAAAATAAAACAAAGGAAAAAGAAGAATGTAGAAGACCAAAGTGAAGGAAAAAGAGTGGGGACAGCTTTGTCCTTCAGAGCCCTAGAAGATCATATCCACGGTGATAACTCATTATTATAACACTTGATTTGATGATAAAAAATAGTTTCCTGCAAAACTTACCTTGGTATGGTGTTGCTTAAAGTGGGGTCCTTAATTTCAATTGGAAGGATAAACATTTATTTCAGTTATTGAATTGAAATGACAAAATGAAAGAAACACAAGATTCATAAACCACAATGTGTATGTTGAGAATGTTTAGGTTGAACTGACAAAGATAGCATCCTTCCACAAGAGATCACTCCCAAAGTATCTCAGTCCTTAGTGCTAGTAAGATGCTGAAAGGGTCTGAAAACAAATTCCTCCAGTTCATTCTGGTTTGGTTACCAAAGAAAGATAGCCTGCATAGAAAGTAGATCTAGTTATTTCTCATTTAAAGGACTTGATATTTAAGAATAATTCTTAAACCCTACATTTTGGAAAAGAAAAAAAAAACCCAAACTTTATGTGTTCTGTGTGGAAATCAGCCTGTAAGAAGAGTGTTTTGAAGAAAAATATCTAAATATCTTTTCTAAACTCAACCTTAGACCTGTCAGTCCTGTTCTAATCTGAAGTTAGACCAATGTTTTGTTAAATTAAGATGTGTGCTTCTCCAAGTTATATTACTTCTAGGATTCTTTCCCCTTTTTAAGTAAGGAAGGCTGGACAGTCCATCTGATTTAAGCTATTTTACTGGGAATTTCTGCCATATTTTGAGCATGTTTCAAGTGGCAGTTGAGATATAAATAGCAGAATAAACAAACAGCTGCGCAAGCAAAGTTGAAAAGTCAGAGACCAACGAGATTATCAGTTGTTTCTGCAGTACTTCCAGCCTGCCCACATACCAAATGCAATATCATGTGACAAGTTCTTTATTGCTAGCAGCTAGATTTGGGGGTTCTTTATTCCTCAATAACTCATTCTAAAGTATTTTTTTCAGTATTTTCATTCTAAAAATAATGAAATTTATATTAAAGCCACTAACAATGGAAGTTCCATGGTTTTTGTCCAGAATCCTAGGTTATGCATTACGTTTCACAGTGCTTTTAAGGGTTTTGGGTTTTTTTCCTAAACATAAGGGAAGCTGTATGTTTAGGAATGAAATTCCAGAGGTAAAACAAAATGTTCCTTCCCCTCTAAACCTACTTTTATTCGAAGCTCTGAAGCAGGAAATTGTTTTTTATCCAATATTTGTGTGCAAATAATATTTATGATAAAATAATGATCAGGCTTAAGATACTATGTATATCATATTTGATTATGAGTACTACTCATTTAGAACTTCTTCCTGACTATGAGCACAAAGAAATACACAATGCTGTGTAATGAAAACAGCTAAAATAATGAATGTTGTTAGAATGTCAGTCTTAATGATCTCTACAAACAAAAATAAGTTAAAATGTATTTACAGTTTGCTGAATAAATACCTGTCTTCACTGGGTTTTGATGTGAGCTTATGTCCTCCAGTTCACAGGAGAATATTTTCTTTACTAAACTAAGTCAAAGGCTTGGTTTTTTTGGATGGGCTTTAGTGTATGTGACCAAAATGTTTAGATCTGCAACATGTTCCAGAGCTTTGGTGCAAAAGATGATTTATGATTCTTGCCTAAAACGACCAAAGTCTCTGCTGAAAGTACTGTGAGGAATCACATTCACTTTAATGCCTTGAAATTAAGCAGAAAAATTAGCTTCTTTAATTTCTTTTATTGCCAGTTTCAATAGCGTTGTAGCAACATGTTAATGTACTGCATTGATATTCTGTCACTAATGTGCAAAGAAGACTAAAGCATGTTTTACAGACTGACTGCCTAGAAGTCATTTTTAAGCTACTCTGAAATTCTTCTTATTTTGACATTATATATGTGTTTTGACTTATTTATTTTAGTGGGAATTGCAATTTGTCCTTTAAATGTGCCAGTCCTCTTTAGAGTCCTTGCAGTTACTTTTCAAACTTGAATGTAGGTCTGCTATGCTTCAGGTTCTCGTGTCAACACCGAAGTGATTCTTTTAAAACCCTGATTTTCACTGTTGTTTTCTTGAGTGATGGTTGCATTTGTGAGACCTGTAAGTATGACTGCAGTCTTCAATTGGAGACAGTTAATCTAGGAACACTTATTCTGCTGCCATTTAACCACAGTCTTGTGGGATGAGCAGGAGGGAAAGTATGGGATACCCAAAACATTTACTATGTGGAACAAGAAGTTGGAGCCTTTTGAGCTCTTTCCAAGTACTTGTGATGTTTGACCTATCCATTAGTCATATTTGGTCTGTGATCTCGGCAGTATCTTTTATAGGAGGTGAGCTAATAGCCACAAAAGATGGATAGTCAGTTAAAACACTTAAAGGGATACAGCATATTAAAACAAGATGGAGTTGCTCTATATTAATAGTTAAAATAATAAACTAATATGCTAATTACCAGTCTCAAGGTACTGTAGAGGGGGGAACTGGTATTATCATTCCTATTTGACAAATAATGAGATCTAGTAGGTGGAAGAGTTAAGAATAAAACAAAGATATAAGAAAATATTAACAGACTCTGTAACAAAATACTTATTATCTAAATAGATAAGGCATGAACTGGAGGTGAGAAGCAAAGCAGTGCAGTGAAGGGACAGAGGAGAAGCAGACATGGAGTAACTTCCCCAAGGAAATTCAGTAACCAAACAAAACTTGGTTCATGCACCCACCATTGGAGTTGTGTTCATAGTGCAGAGGGCTGTTTTTTCCTGAATGATCCAGTTAACATTTACGGCACTGAATACCCAGGCCACTAGATCTTTTAGAGGACTCTCCTCAGATAGTATTAGGCAAGAGCTGGAAGAGGTCACCATTACTTTCTTCAAGGTCCTGCAGATGTCACTAGTTATGCCCCATCTCTCTGTGCTAATTACAATCCCCATTTCATTGCCAAAAACATTCCTCTCTCCGTAGACAACACTGCCAGCTGCCATCATCCAGTCAAAATCTCAATTCAGCATCCTTCAGATATCTCTGTGCTCCTTTTCTTATGTAGAAGAACCTTTATACAATTGCAAAACCTCCCTCAAAGCTCTTCTTTGCCAGAACACCTTACAGCAGTTAAGAAACTTCTATTCTGGTTTTATTGCATAAGTAATTGTATCATTATTGATCTTCTTCTGTATCGAGCCGTGGTCTCTAGATTTATGAACACTTAATACAGGATAATCCAGGTTAAGAAAACGGGTATCCATGTACTATTGAAATGTGAGTATGCATTTTCTTGTGTTTCTCTCTCTTAAAAACCGTTTAACCTAGAACATGATCCTTGTATTCAGTCAGTTAGATATGACAAGATATCTACATCAAAAACACTGACTTTCAGAATTCTTCCTCAGGCTTTACTGAGCAGGGTATGTCACAAAAAAAATTTAAAAAACTTCAAGAATAGCTTGTTTTCTTGGATAACAAAAACTTTGCAGAAAGAAACAGTAAGAACCCTGCTCAGACCTGTCAGGAGAGTATTCTTTTCTGTGGAGGAATGGTAAGATTAACAGAAAATGTGGAATATTACAGGGACATTACTCCTGGTATTGGTACTAACAATTGGTATAATTAAGAATAAATCCAGTTCTCTTGAATATTTTTAATTTCAAATAATTTTATGCCTTTTATATATTGATGTGCACTGTGTTGTTCTTACTGCATTTGCAGCAGCCAAGATAATATATCTTCAAGTTGATGATTCTTATCATAATTGCATATGTTCTAGAACTCTTGCTTTGCAGCCAAGGATTAGATTGAAACTTGTAAATGCAAAAGATTTTTATTCTTCAGTGCATAATCTGGGTCCTAAATACTGAAAAAAAAAAAAAACAAAAAAAAAACAAAACCCTATTTTGACCTCTTAGTATAAAAATAAGATTAAAAAAAGAAAATTACAGTGGAATTTTTTCTCTAATGAAATTACTACTGCTATCACGTAGAGAAATATTTCCAGAAGTGTGGATGGCTCCTGACTCTGATAGTTGGAGTCCATATAGCGGTTTTCTTTTGTTTAAGACAGGTACAACAGTATGGAGAATCTGACACCTAGTGTAGACTTTTAATGCTTCATGTAGAAGTAGAGTAAAAATCTGAGATTTGCTTACTGAAATATTTTCTCATCTTCCATAATTTCAAATATTTATTACCGTGATCTTCTATTTTTGCCTATAGCACCTGAATGTATGAAGCTTACATATCTGTATGGGAGACAGACCTGATGATAAACCTCATTAAAAAAATAAAGCTAAACCTTTTGCTCAAAACAGAAGCATGTTGTGTCTGAGAAAGGGAGCTTAACATTCTTTCTTCTCAACTTTTAATGTCATAATATTCACAGTAATGAGCCACTTTACGTAGGGCTTTGATTACTTTGGGTGAGAAGGGGATGTAATGTTGACGTGAATATCACTACATTAAGCTCTTCAGCTATTATCTCTTCCCATCAAATGCAAATCACTAACCATGTTATGATTTTCTGACTCTTTTTCCACATATTGCAGTAAATCATCTGAGCCAGTTTCAGAAATAAGAATTTTAGATTTTATTTCCTTTCACTAATCTTGTGACATAAATTCAGCTCATCTTAAATCAAGCACTCAAGCTGAGCTTCCTGTTTTGCATGCTGATCTGCCGGTTGTCAGCAACAAGCTGAATGGAAAATAAAACCAGTATCTCAATATTTGAACACCCATTATTGTAAATAATTGCAGTAGTGTCATAAAGCTACTTACAGAATGAATATATATTGAAGGTATGCATGCTGTGCCTCTAAAGCACTTACACTGCTACTTGAAAACAAATGAAAGACAGAACACATCAATGCAGTGAACAAGAAGAAGAAATGAGATATAAAACTTTTACAGTCACATAATATTTAAATGTCACCTATAACTAGAATTGTCAATAACTAGATTAATAGCAACAGCATTTCCGGAAAGAAACTGATAAACGTGAGAGGAAAATGTCATCCTGTATCTTGTCACTGGCTCAAGCTAATCTGAAGTCCCGAAATGAAATGTAATCTAAAGAATTCCTTCTTCTCATTTCTTATGATAACAGAGCATTTTGTACGACTATAATTTGGTCTCAGTTGACTTGAAAATTGCTCCTGGCCACAGTGAAGTATTTGAAGTTGATAATACAGAACACACAAATTTTGCAACAAGCATTTCTCAATTTGATTGTTTTGCATAGTTCTTTTTTTTTTTTCTCCATTCCCAGGCACTAACTTAATCTTTTCAGTTCTGAAAATACTATGTACTTTTGCAGGTTATAGCACCTATTCCACAATAACTGAGTCAAAGAGTTCACTCGGTTCTTTTATTATACTTCAAATAAAGAACAATCTTAAGGGAAATAAAGAAGCATAGATAAAATGGGCTGTCTCCCCCATCTGCCTGAGTAAGTGCAATTCAAAAGTTAAAAAGTGCTAATAAAATAGGAGAATGAAACAAAAAGATCAAAAAGTTGTGGAACAGAGAATAATAGCTTTGTTTTTTAAAGTCAATGCAGGGCTTGAGTGTTTAAAGTGTATAATGTGAAATGAGCCAGATGAAATAATTATTTATCTTTGGCTAGCACAGAGTGAATTCTAAGTGGAAAGCTATTTTTAATTAACTGGTCATGCTACACTTACCTGAGGTTATGTTGCATAATCAATCATGAAGAAATGTTATTTGCCTACTGTTTATGAGCCAGATGGTTCTAATGCTCATTTTTAAACTACAATACTATTTTAAAAAGAGGGGGGTCAAATTAAAAACTTGCCTTTCACTGCAAAAATGAATAGCAGAAGCCACTGTTGATGTATAATTTTAAAATATTTTTAAAAGATGGCTTATAACTGTTGGCATCTAACATCAGACAAAATGTGGTATTATCCTTCTAAACTAATTCCATGGGAACTTTTATAAGCAAAACTATTCAGCTCTCATTACATTACTGCAGGCTATGAAAGTGGAAACAGGTAATTAAAGCAGTATATAAAGGGATGCATGTAGATGATCTGGTATTCCCTCTTCCTATGCTGAAAGATATCCAACGGTCCCCTAAACTAGAATTTATATGACATCATTGGTGTCTTCCAGTATATGCCCTGAAGTGGTTTCTCTCCTAGGGGAACCAAAATTGCACTCCCATTCCAGCTAGAACCCTTTGGAATGCAGGAGCAAGGTCCTCCATCACCCAGCTCTCCGTGCATCTGGAATTGCACTGAAGATGTCAAGGCAGCCCATGGACATAAATCTGTTTTGCAGAACCTATTAGACACAGTGCATGGCTGAGACCAGCAATGGGTGCAGACACCATTGCTAGTAAAGATGCAGAGCAGCTGTACCCTTCTAGGAGCCTAATAGATCACTCCGAAACAAACCCCGATCCTTCCGCCTCTGCACCGCACCAGGCACAAATGTAGATGTACTCGTACGAAGAGTTACGTACCTGCAGGCACAGTGTCACACATACAGTGCAACACAGTAAATGTCTCACCCTGTGTCTCCTTCTGGAGAGACCTACTCTAGCATGATAGAATCCAGATTTTTCAGAAGGGATCCATGATTTTGGGTTCCACTTGAACATAACATGTGTGACTCTTCTAAGCTCATTCCTTCCCAAATTCAAAGCTAAAGTCCCTACAGCACTGGGGTCAATCGCAAATTTCTCTTTATTACTGAAGAACTGATTCCTTTACAGTGTCTCAAGCTTCTTTACTACTCACCTTCAGAATTTCTGCCTATGGTCAACTTTTCACCAGTTAAATATATTCTCACTAGTTAAATATATTCTCAGGATGAACTGTTGCTTTTCAACTTGTCTATAAAGCATTCAAGAGCACAGAATGTAATTTGTTCTGGCTTTATAGTTACTTACTGCAAAGAATCTCCAAAAAAAGATCTCCAGGATTTTTGTAATACAAACAAATATCAATAATGCTTATGTCTTCGAATAGCCTAGGTTTTCTGCACCGAAACTTTCAGTTAAAAAATGATATGTGCATGGGAGATGATGCTCAGGATTATTGAAAACATTCTTAAAATGTAGGTAGCATCAAGTAATAAAGTAAATGGATAATTATAATCATTTGATTAAATAAGTATGTATATAAATACACAAGTGATGATATTTGTAAAATATCAAAGGGGAATTCTATTTTCTACAAAGACATATATTCCACATAACTTCAAATGACCTGCCCATGTGCTTAATAGTAACCATGTGCATAAAGATCTGAGGAACAATTGCATAGTAAGAGACATTATTTTTAGAAGGCAGCAAACCCATTATTTTAAATACAACCACTGAATCACCCTAGAATTTCAAAGCACTTTATAAAAGCTAGTTAATTATACTTCACATATACTGAATTCTTAATCAGAGGAACTCAGCATCTTTTGCAGTAATTATTTAATTTTATCTCCTGAGATCACAGTATGGTAGGAAAATATTATTGTTACCTCTCATATTTTGAGGGAAGTCAAAAGTGTCTCTTTTCAATGATGCTACAGGTCACCTACTGCCCCCAGCACCCCCATCTCAAACAGCACACTGAATGTCACAGACGTGCTGCATGATTTTTGCAGGTGCTTGAAGTGTTCTTCAGTGACACAGAAGAAAGCCAGAAATAGCACCTGACAGTCATGGCTTTGAATCCCTGAGCTAACTGGTAAAAGAACATTTTCACTAAAGATTGTTAATCTAACAATTTAAGACACTTCCACACCTTCTTTTGTAGCATCTTTATTAAAGTCAGTTTCAGGCACTTTTCAGTTGGTGTGTTAACCCAATGTGCATTAACACCAAGGTCAATAGAATGGTGGTGCTAACAGGGGCAAGATGTGTTACAAAGGGAACTGAATGCTGTGAAACAGTAAAAGCAATTTCCCAGGAATTGCTAATGGAAGGCTGTGGCTGCATCCCTATACATCCTACGGTTAAAGCTCTCCCACTAACTAATGTCTTGCTAATTAAATAAGGTGCACTACATTTACTGATATGGTTATTATATATCAGGTACTATAAAACTTATGTGAGGTTTTCAAAATACTGATGAAGGTGTAGTTACCATACAAGCAGTATAGGTGCACACATGAGCTGCACATTGTGTTGTGTTGGAACAGCTTTTGTGATGCAACAGAAATAGGTATTTTCTTCTTAACCTTGCATGTACCAGAAGTGTGAGCTGTATACATAAATAGTGAATAGTGTTGCTTACTTGCTTATTGTGTATTATTTTTCAGCCTGCAGATAACAAGATGGAAATGCGTACCATGTAACTTACAGGTAATGTGCCTAGTGCATCAAATCACATAACAGCAGGGGACGTGTCATCTGCTAGAACCTGTTTAGTCAGGACATAAGGATTTGCTTTACAGAAACCAACTTGATGAGACTACCAACATGTTTCATTACCCATTTGTCCTTCTCTACAGTTCTCTATGGCTACCACTAAGAAATGCCAGCAGTCTGGGACATGAAAGGAAAACCAGTCTTTACATTCTTGACATTCCTGAAAACACTGGTCAATCACTTGTTTATCTTCTGCCCTTAGCTGTATCCACAGCTTCTTCCAGGCAACTTCTTGGGAGAAACACAGAAAATCTGATTTGACTCACCTCATAAAATAGCAGGTCCTTATCTTCCAGCTTCTATCTAGGGTCACAGACAGGAAAAATTTGATAAGAGTTAGCCAGTAATCCTCTCAAGGATAAGGATTCCCTCCTGGGACTGGATACTGCAGGTTTCAGTGGCAGCAGAGGATGTCATTTTCTTTCTCTCCCCCATTTTTCTGTCTTATGAGAATGGAGTCATAAAAATAGTTTTAGATGCTTACAAAAATCCTTTGAACGTTGCTGGGAGCCAATGGCTGATATAACCCAAGACTCTGCAAGGAAGAAAGAAAATGTTTCTCAGGGTAGTGACGTTAATCAAATTGCTTTAGAAAACAGCAGATTTGGCTTAAGACCAATGTGTCTGGTGGACAAAGACAGTATCAATGACCCAGTTAGATGACACTGGTTCTCCAAGGTTGGTTGTCCAAGATTGTCACATATCTTTCTTCAGTCTTTTTAAAATCAAACCAACTCTGCACAATTGGTACTCTTTTCTTATATATACACAATGAGATATATTGAGACACCACTGATAAATGTAAAATACTTATTTTTCTTCATTTCCTGAGGTATATAAAGCCATTATAGAAAGGATTGCATTATTTATAAGAAACTCAAAAAAAGGAATTGGAAAAAATGAAGATATATAAGACTGTTGTGGAACTTGACCCTCACCAAGCTCAGTACTGGCTCTGCTGCAGAATTCCTTTAGGTTATGAAAAAAAAAAAAAAAAAATCGGTATCTCTCTTAACTCCTCTTTTACCAAATAAATCCCTTCAATACTATCAATACAATATTGCCAGCTGACAAAAATTGTCAGTGAAGTGATTTTGGTCAAGTATCTATAATTGCTACCACAATATCTGTGAAAAATAACACACATAATGAACACCATATACATGAACATTGTGAAATAAGGCCATCATGAACTCAATCACCTTAGTTCTAAAGTTCATACTGGATCAAGTGTTTTCTGAACATTTTCTGCTATCAAACCATTTACATGAAATTGAGAGAAATAACTGAAAGGGTGTTTAAGAGTAGAATCTTATCCTATGTGTACATACTAAGTCAATTAGCTAAATACACTAATACATGCATAAATATATACATAAATTTTATATATAGGTACATGCATGTGTATAAGTATGTTTAAATAATACATAAGCTGTAATAAGTAAAAATCATAGCCATTTTTTGTGGTGGGTATTCCAGTCAGAATACCCTGATCTGTTACCTTTCTTAAAATCTCTGTTTTCAATTCAAAGAGGAAAAATGGAGTTGTATTCCTTTTCAGTTGTAAAACTTATGCAGCACTTTTGGTTCCAGAGATGGGATTGGTAGTTTGTCAGAGCAGTAATTTAATGCAGGCCCACACACATAAATTCAGACTTAAAATGCTCTATCAACAGTGCATTATTGCCTCCCCCTGTAGTGTAACTGCACTTCAATTTATTGAAACCTTAAGGCGATTCACGGGGAAAAGATAAGAAATCCTCTTGTTCTGAGAGTTATTTATAACCCTAAAGATATGGGGACAAATCCAAAGTGATCTTAGGAACCTAAAACAGCTATTCAAAGGACAGAGCTACATAGATCCAAAAATACTGCACTGTAGTCACTTGAATTAGAAGCACCTACATCCTCTCTGTGACAATAAGGAAATGTAAGTGTACTGAAAGTCTGACATAATCTTAATTAAGTATTCTTCACTGACTATTTTAATTATTCAGATCTTCCTTCGATAATTCACCTGATTCCTAGTGCTGAGGGCAAAACTAGTTTGAGATGAAGAATAAATTAAATATTCAATACACACATTCAATATTATTATTATACTACTTGTATTTAACCTGACAAGTTATATGGTTAATTTATATCAATCAGTAAGATTCATTCTTTACCACAAGAAAAAATCTTCACAGAATTTCCTACTTCTACATCATCTGAGCATCTTGCTCCACATTTCTTAGAGAAGCATATTTACATGTATAGACATCAGCTTCTAATTAACCCATGTTGTTTAAGTAGGATAAATCAAAAAATATAGCCTATGAGAAAAGGAGACAGATGTGTATGGTCATTTCAGGACCTTAATTAAAGAAAGGTGTTAGTGCTCTGCTACAGATGCTCCACAACAGAAGCCTTGCATAGCAGAAAAGCTGTCCAGACAGCTCTCTCAACACCACCCAGGTCTTTTCATCAATAAAAAGGGCTTTACAAGACACTTACATTTCCCTCACAATCCGCTTAATGTTCTCCCTGCCTAAACTCATCTATATTTGGATTTAAACTTTATATTGTGACATAGCTTCTCAATGGGTTTTCCACAAAGAGATGTTGTTCCTGCATTAGAATCCTAAGCCCATACAACTCTCACTGGATGTGTGCATGTTAAGACTCAAGATTTCCAGCTCCCATGACTGAAGGGATTTTGTGATTGATTCATGTCACTGCTCTTCAGGACACTTGAACTCAGACTCACCAGTTAGTCAATTCACCTTTTGTGCAGGACTTTCCAAGGTCCTTCCAGCCTGAATCCCTTGCCTGACTCTTCTGCCCATCAAAGAAGATGCCCTCCAATACACACATTTTAGGAGGTGTCTTTGCATCCATACTGAAAACACTAGTCATGAAGCCAACTTCTGGTCTTTCACTTCTCACCACATGAAGTGGCAGCCCAAGGATTGCAAGACATTTTATCCACACACTTAGGGCCCAGGAACACATGGCTTTGGGCAGGAAAGCAGCTCTTCAACTCCTCCTGTATCCTGATCACCAAGATGAGAAGGCAGCCACCCTATCTTTGCACAGATTGGTGTAGACAATGTTGCAGCTACATCCAAGCCTCTTCTTCCCTCTGCGGTGCACTGTTTCAGAAGGAAAAAGTTCAAATTCAGCTCTCTGCTGGGAATGTGTTGTCTACTGAGTAGGAGCTACTCACAAAAGTGAACATTTTCCACAGTTAGATGGTACAGCAGATGCTTGTCTGTACCTTCAGTTGAAAAGACAGATCAAGGGGCTTATGAAGAGGGTAATGACAGAATGATTGTGAGAGTTCCCAGATATAGCCAGGTCCTCCATAAACAGTATTCAGACAACATCCTCTTTGAGTCTTAACGACGTTTGGTGTTGTACTTGCAGTCTGAGAGTGTATTCAGAATATCTGGTATGGCTTGTTTACCTACTTGACTGCTTCCAGCCATCAGCCAAACTAATACCCATGTTCATAGACGTAACTGTTTTCAGTGACCCCTGCTTTTGGATCAACAGAAATATGTGAAGTCCCACAAAATTCTTAAGGATTACCTAGGAGGCAGGTCTTGGCAACACTGTGTACTGAAAACAGCAGCTTAGTTGTGTGAGAATGTGGTTTCCTTCAGAAGGCCTTCAGGCTACACAATCTGCTATTAAAAGATCACTAGTAATAAGACTTGTTGAAGGACAGTAAATGCACTGGACTGCTTAGAGTTGACTGACAGTGGGATAGAGTAGGAACAACAGACTGTGAGCCTACACCATGAGGGACTGTAAGAGGATTGTGGACAAACCAACAAAAAACAGTCAAGTGCTAGTCATTGATGATGCCTGCAGAATGTCTGACCCTTCTGCCCCACAGAAGCATCCCTATTTTGACTTTCTATTACAGAATCACAGAATCATCAGAGTTGGAAAAGACCTTGAAGATCATCCAGTCCAACCATTAACCTAACACTGACAGTTCCCAACTACACCAGATCCCTCAACGCTATGTCGACTCGATTCTTAAACACCTCCAGGGATGGGGACTCCACCACCTCCCTGGGCAGCCCAGTCCAATGCCTAACAACCTCTTATGTAAATAAATGCATCCTGACATCTAGTCTAAACCTTCCCTGGCACAGCTTGAGGTCATTACCTCTTGTCCTATTGCTTGTTACTTGGTTAAAGAGACTCATCCCCAGCTCTCTGCATCCTCCTTTCAGGGAGCTGTAGAGGGCGATGAGGTCTCCCCTCAGCCTCCTCTTCTCCAGACTAAACACCCCCAGTTCCCTCAGCCGCTCCCCATACGACCTGTGCTCCAGACCCTGCACCAGCTCCGTTGCCCTTCTCTGGACACGCTCGAGTCATTCAATGTCCTTTTTGGAGTGAGGGGCCCAAAACTGAACACAGGAATCGAGGGGCGGCCTCACCAGTGCCGAGTACAGGGGTCAGATCCCTTCCCTGTCCCTGCTGGCCACGCTATTGCTGACACAAGCCAGGATGCCATTGGCCTTCTTGGCCCCCTGGGCACACTGCTGGCTCCTGTTCAGCCTGCTGTCAATCAACCCCCAGGTCCCTCTCTGACTGGCAGCTCTCCAGCCACTCCTTCCCAAGCCTGTAGCGCTGCTGGGGGTTGTTGTGGCCCAAGGGCAGCCCCCGGCATTTGGCCTCATTGAAACTCCTCCAGTTGGCCTCAGCCCATGGCTCCAGCCTGTCCAGGGCTCTCTGCAGAGCCTCCCTGCCCTCGAGCAGATCAACACTCCCACCCAACTGGGTGTCATCTACAAACTGACTGACATGATTTCAGCAGAGGGATATGTTTCAGGTGAGGATTGGCCTGGGAGCTGCATGCTTGAAACCACTCAGGCTGACGAGAAATTCAGACTTGGATCTCCTGCTTCCTAGGGGAACAGTCAACATTAGACTATTAGTTACAGTTAATTATTGCAGAAAGACTGCAACTGGCTTCCCCCATTTTCCTGTCTTAATGACAAAGCTCTGACTCAGATATCAGAAAGACTAGTTTACATGTTTTCAGTGTGTCTTATGGACTGCACTTAAAGCATTTGGGAAAGATAGGGAGATCCATATTATATATGAGGCAAGTAAAAATGTGTCTGGATATGAAGCCCCTTTCAACCCCCTCAAAACATATAACACTACAGTAGAATGAAGTAGCAGGTAGAAGTAGTAGAAGTTCAGTATCTTAGGCACATGAATTTGAAAAGTTTAATCACAATACCTTATAACAGAAGACAGCTTTAATGGTTTAATTACAGATAGCATGGCAGGTTTATTTATGTCACATGCAATTCACAAAACAAATCAAAGAAAAACGCTCTGTGAAACACTGACCCTACCATAAACCACATCTTGTGATCCTTCCTTCATTTTTAGTAATGTCTTTATTGCTAAATAGCATTTGCTTGCATAAGGGTCCCAGAATTTGGTCTAGACCCAATAACAAGGTTGGGTTTACCTCAAGCAGTGAAATTAAAAGTGGAGAATTCATTAAGGAACACAGGAAAAAAAATACATGAAGTAATAGCAACATTTTATTGGTGCTGAGGTAGCTTGCCTTATTGTGGAATAGTCAGATGAGATATTTGCAGTTTGTATAGTGATATTTTTCACTTTTATTGATATTTTAGACAGCAGGAGCAAGGAAAGAACAAGCAGTATAATTTACATGTCACAGCACATCCAGATTATACAAAGGCAGCAGCAAACGCCAGCAGTTACAGTATGACCAGCTGCACAGAACCCAGAAGCTCAGTCAGTCACATAAGCACTGCAAGTTGTTCAAGCACCAGAAAAATGATATTAAAAAGGTGACTGGAGGGAAGGGAGTGTATGATTTGATGTAAGTCCTCCCCTGACAAAGGAGAAGGTTGTTTGTCAGTATTGAAAGGTGGCTTAAGTAGTGAAGCGGATACTGGCAATAGGTTCAATCGGTGGACAGGAGACAGGATCAAATCTGGCACTGCTGCCCCCTTCATACGGACTGTGGTTTTGGCCATTCAAGACTGGCTATAAAGGTCTGTTGGTCATTTGAATGGGAAGGTGCTGCTGTGTCTCTTCAAGTATTAAGGAAGATTTGGCCTGACTGAGTTTATGGTCATGACAGGTTCAATCACAGATGGGCCCTCGAAGAGACTAAAGATGCTTGTTCTATGAAGAAAACACACATTAAAAATAGGGGGCAGACAGCTAAAAAATTAAGAACCCAATATATCTTGCAGCTCCCATAACTTACTGGAGGATGAAACTGAAAAGTAAAACAAGTGAAAAAGCTACAAAATTTTAATTTCTTGCTTGGTTTTGTGTTCTGTGTAAAGGAAATGATGCAACTTATGTTAATTTATTAACATTGGCACCCACAGTGTCTAAGCAGTAGGACAAGAATGTGCAATTATATTTGACTGCCGAACAAGAACACACAATTGTTTTTTTTATCTCTTCTTTATGTTAAAGAAACAGCTGCAGTTTGAGGGTGGTTTGGTTTTGTTTTTTTTTTTTTACTGCTAGTGCATTTTTGCTGTTTGGAAAACTAAATAAATGGTTACAAATGAGCCATAACAGAACTTTTTATTTTTTTTTTTTTTTTTCAGACTAAGCTACAGGGAATAAATATTTAGGTGTTCTTTAGCTGACTGGTAGTAATTCTGGGTAAGACAGAACATGGATGGCAAAGTTTAGTTCCAAAATTTACATGTCAGCAATGCTATGTGTCTAAAGCCCACTCTCTTCCTTATCCACTCTTTACAAACATTTCTTCATTCAGGTTCATAACAAAAAGAGCTTGCTTATATATGCAAATACACAAATCAAACGGTTCATAAGGCAAGCACTACAAAACAGTTACTGGGTTTTATTTGCAAATTATAGCTATAGTTTAGATGAATTTTTAAAAAGAGATAATAGCATTCCCTACTGCTAATTCTGAAATAAATAAAATGATAATGAATAGATCAGTTTTTGAAAGGTTAAGTAGTTCTGGTTTGATTACATGTTTGAAAATCCACACTTAGACTCCTACTTTGGAACCTAAACTGGAAATTTCCCTAAATTTACAGCAATTATGGATTGCTCTTAGCCTAGAACTAATACAGAAGTAGTCCTTTTTGGTATTTTTGAACATCTGCTTTTGATCTCTATCTGAATGAAGAAATTCTTTGGTGTGAAACAGTAGAGAAAAAATGTAATATGGCCAGACTTTCAAATCTCATCATTCATTACACTTCTTAGTAACTGCTGTCCTACATTGATCCATTCCTTTGAGAGCAAACATTTTAAAGGTCTGGATACAGTCAATGGGTTTTGCATAGGGATTATCTGAAGGACTCCTTCAGTAGAAAAGGGATCTTCAGTAGAAGGGGGATCTTCATCGTGCTGGTGAATGTAGTAAAATGATGAGTAACTTGCCAGCCTACTCAAAAGCATACAGTCCATCATCATCCATGTAGGACAGGCCTTTGTGGATTACTAGTGCTCACTTCAGATTTCAAAACCTGAAGTACTATCAGTATCCACACCCAACTTTAGTTGCTTTCATTACTTGTTTTGTTATTGCACTCAGTATTGAAAAAATGTTACAAATGATATGGCTTACAAAGCTGGCAGAACAGTACTCATAGGTGCACTGCCATCTTCTGGGGGAATCTATCTAATTTTTCAGTCAGATGAGTTAGTCACTTAGTCCGGTTTCTGTCCAGTGTAGTGAAGATGTTGATTTCCAGCTCGTCAACAGTACAGCTAATAGCTTTGCATTTTGATTTTATGATCTTTTGTTTCATTCAGCACCAAGAAACAATCATCACCACAAACTACAGTTAGGAGCACTAACACATCAGCCTGCTTAGGAAAATCTCTCTCATGGCCACAGAACACAAAAGATCACTGTAAAACACTGTTTTCAAACAAGGTGTTCAAAATTTTTAACTATCAGCTCTACAGTTCCTGCTCCTATCCAGTAATCCAAAGGAAAACACAAGAAAGTGGTTGGGTTCCACATCCAGTCAGAGATTCATTATGAGATTGAGATATATTAGCCAATCTTCAAATAATTAAAGAGTTATTTTGTATCTACTTTTTGCCTAATGATGCACACTGACCCCTTGGAGCAGGCTGATAATAACCTATTTCATAACATCTTCCATGCTTACAGATCAGCTCGAAACCAGCTTCATGAAGACATGTATCCAAAAATATTTTAAGACTGCTAATAAAAAGTCTGGATGCCTCAGATGAAAAGCAAACACTCCAGTCTTTTGAAATATTTTTCTCAAAATAATTTTGTTCTCTTTCATAGAGAACATGGAAAAATACTGCCTAAAAGCTCTTGCAGAAATCACATTAATTTGTAAGATTTTTAAGTCTAATATATACCAAGTCTCCACTGGTATACTCTTATAACTCTTTATAAGTTCAATCTTCAGGTCCTGTAGTGCAGTGGTAAGGAAACGGATAAGAGAAAAAATTTAGTCCATCCTATTATAATACATATACCCTACTATATACATATTGTGAGTGTTATTAAGTGAAACAATCTGTTTAACAAACTTAAAATACCTGTTTTATCAAGACTCAAAAACCTTAAGTAACAATATGTTTTGCTGCTTATATTGATAAACCATCAACATGTCAGTTACTATTGGCTATAGTGAAGGAAAACAAAAAATATATTGGTGTGTAATTCATATATAATCATCAAACTCACCAGATTTCTTAACTTACCCTCTTCCTATTCTATCTCCTTTTTTTCATAGGCTGGAAGCATGTCAGACTGAGGAGATTTAAAAGGGCTACCCACTAGCTAGTGTTGAATCTCATATTTGCTATTTATGCTTATAAGCCATTCCCAAGCCAGTTTATCAGTTAATGTACTCAGACTCTCAGTCACTCTATCAGGAATTGAACTCATCAAAATAGATTTGAAAGCAAATGCTTCATGTTGAAATTAAACAAAGCAGCTACTGTGGCTGATAAATGCTGGTAACACCAGGACAGGATGCAAAGATTTCAGAGAGGTCAGTGACTCCTCTGCCACCACCACCTCCTCACAGCTCAGACTCTAACACAGAACAAGGTTTCATTTGTTTAGTGGCTGTCTGCTATCAGCTGCTTTTTCCATGTCCCATCTGACTCTGACCTCCGGAGAAGCTCAGCTGGGGCTCTTTGTCCTGTGTTTTGAGGGCAAAAGTTAATTGTAATCAATTAGGCTACAATGACGTCTAATAACCTCATCCCAGTCATGTACCTTCAGACCTTCTGTTACCAAGAGTATCTGCGATGTTCAGAGAGATGTCAAATGGAGGCATTGTCCAATCTCTGCTTACTCTGAAACTTAGTTTGACCATTTTTAGGTTCCTAAAAATGGGAACATCTGTGAAACTCACAAGTATGAGGGTTAACTAATGTAAAAGACTGCCAGATCCAAACATCAACTCTTGTCAAATATTTTCTTATTCTCCTACTATTATTTACCCAGTTAAAAGGACCTTGCAAAGAATGGCAGTCACTGGACATAACCGGAGGTTCATTGACAAAATCAGTAATTAAATTCATCTTCAATGCTCCCAAGAAAAGCTTATCCATACAAATAGGAGAAGGAGGCATATGCTTCCCCTGCACAGGTCTGCACTGTAAATACCCTTTAGAAAACTTACTACAGACAGTTACAGTAGAGAGGTACAAAAGTTTCTTTGGGTATCAGAGAGGACTGGGAGGCAAAGGGTGAGTGATTTCTCCTTGGATTGCGATGCACAGAAATGGAATTATGATCTAAGTGTCCATGCTCACTCACGTCAAATAAAAGAGACAATTCAATTTGAAACTGGGGCCAGACGCATTTCCATGATCCAAGCAGGTTTCCGGGGCTGCAGATGAATGGAAATAATTTGCTGACCAGATAAAATCACTCTATGGTTTTGTCAAAGCCAGCAGTCACAAAGTAACAAAGTAAACAAAAATAGTATTTTCCTAATGCTGAATAGAGTGCTGGTATCCCACACAAAAAAAAAAAAAAAAAAAAAAAAAAAAAGGATTTGGAGATAAATTTCATTAGAAGAGAGATAAAAATTACAGTAGATCTGCTTTTGCTTTCCAGACAGGATTGAAGTAAGCCATCATTCCCCTCCCCTGCAAAGGTCAATGTGCCCTGTGGGACAGCTTTAATATTTTTATTTTTCTCTGTGTTGAGAAAAGATGCAGAAACCCTGATGACCTAGAAGACAGGACCTTTCCAAAAGCAGATTTACAAACATCTTCCACCCACAAGGATCAGAAACAGAAGGACTGGAGGGGATTGTGGTACAGAGATTATTAAAGCCCACTGAGCATATCTGTGACTACTCAGGCTCCTTTGCCCTTCTTGGTTTCTTCAGTAAATCCCTGATAAACTTTGCACCAACAGGGAAAAGCAAGCAGTTCCTCTAGTGTAGAGGGCAGTAAACAAGTGAAGTTCTAGAAAGACTGCAGGTTGCAAAATTACTGCAAATCAATTTTCTTGCCCACGGCGACAACTCATGATGTCACCCCTTGGCTCCAGACTATACCTGCCAGTCCAGAGAGTTTGTTTCTAGAAGATGAAGTGCTTGAACAGTTCCCTCAATGGCTGCACTCCAGGACCTCTGCCCCTGCTCCTTGCCCTCCTCCCAGACCCCAGCCTGGCTTTCCTCTGGGCTTCCCAAACTCACCTCCCAGCTTTCCAGTGAGACTCTCTGTGGCCGAGAACCACACAAATGCCTTTGTCTGCCAGTAACCTCCAAGGAACAAACACACAGATCTTCTCCAGGCTGGGAGGAGAAGAGTCCTTCACCACTCTCCTACATATGTGCCCTATCAGGGGACTCAGGCTGGGCTGTAGATTCTGTCTCTCTTCCAGACTGCATCCATTTGAGGTCTGTAGATTCGTATTGTTGACAGCAACAGATCTGCCTGTCCTTCACAGCAACCGGGGCTGCAGCTTTCTAGTCTGCTCCTAACAATATTTTTATGGCAGGGTCTAGAAAAAATAATGATGCTTTGATACAAATTATTCTGAATTATTCTAAAGCCTACAGTATTTATTAAGGATGTACATTCGTTTGGGACACAATGAAAATTCTGGGGCTTAAGAATTGTTTGAGCACCTCCTACCTGAATATGTCAAGACATGAAAACGAAGCATCAAAAATCATTAGATGCTTAAGCAAAACAAGCAATATATTTTTGCTGACATTTCGTTTCATACTGAAAGTGGCTTTCTTATATTCATTAAGGGATAGGTTTTTTGACTGAGTATGGCTAGATGCTGGAAAAAAAAAAATTGTTTCTTTACACCCTCAGAATTCAGAAATGTTATTTCAAACATTTACAAAGTCATGGATAGGAATACAGTTTCTAGTGAACTTATCTAGAACAAAAATGATTGCTCACATTCCCACAGGAAGAAATCACCAAGTTTCACCCATGCTCCCTTTCCTGTATGATTAACTGATACTTCTGAACCAACAACAGATGACCTGCAGTAACCATTCACAAGGGGCTAAAGTCATAAATAGATACAGTCACAAAAATATTTATCTAAATGCAAAACAGCTCTTAAATCAGTTGAGCAACATGATAGGTTTGCTTGGCACATATTAAGATATAAGGATTGAATCTTCCCACAACTTAGAGCCTATGCAGTTTTCTCAAAATAATCCATGCAATGAAAGCAATAAAAAAATCTAACAACTAAGAAAAAAAAAGATATAGTTATAAATATCTATGCTGGTAATGAATACAAGCTGTCTATATTTCACTGATGGCAAAAAATAAAAACGCAGACCAGTTTTATCATGACTTTCAAACAGGAGTGCAGAGTCATAATTAAGCTCAGATCTCAATATCAATGGAAAACTCAATTGTATCAGCATCAACAAAGTCTATTTAATGTAAATATCTATTAATAATGAGAAGCAATTACACCAAAGGCATAGATAAATATAGAAAAAGGCTATAAATAAAAAAGCCCTGCATATTACTACCTGAATAGTCTGTGCTGGATAATGAAATGAAAGTTACCTTCTATCAGCAGAACATTCTTTAAAGAGATAGGAATGAGCTGGAAACACCTATTGAGGCTACCAGCTGTCCTCCAAAGATGAAGCTGTGATCCAAGAACATCAGCCTCTTCAGTTCTTTTGCAAAGTTCTCCAGATGTTGTGGTGGCAAAGCAGAGTTCAAAGGTTTACACTGCCCCATTAATTCACGATGGGCTTTATCCTGATGCCAATAGCTCACATATCAGGGTTGCTGGTTCTTTCCTCCTTTAATAAAAACCGGAAAGGACTGCATATCTGCACAGCCACTTGCTAAGAGTGATGTCTTACTCTGGTTTACAGGGGAGGTTTTGGGACTTATTTCCCTCTCCGGTTAAGAAGCCATGCATGTATTCCAGCTCAGCTGGAGAGGAACTAAGCAAGAAAACTGGCCAGGCTCAGACTGGCACAACAGTATTTACAGTATGATTCACAGATGAAACCACCCTTGCTAGTGGGACACAGAGATGTAATGTATTTCAGCAATATTTGTGGAAAGAGCTAAACAGGTAGGCAAAACACAGGACAATAAGATTACCATAATTACCAGGACTACCATTTTAAGCTCCAACAGGGGAGGTTCAGACTGGACATTAGGAAAAAATTTTCACAGAAAGTGGTCAGACAGTGGAATAGGCTGCCCGGGGAGGTGGTGGAGTCACCATCCCTGGATATGTTTAAGGGTCATTTAGATGAGATGTTGGGGGATATGGTGTAGGGGAGAAGTTTGTTGAGCAGGGCTGATGGTTGGACTCGATGATCCCAAAGGTCTTTTCCAACCTGAATGATTCTGTGATATCTCTGACTTTCTTCCTTTATTCTTTCACTTTCAGACTTAGGCTGCTGAAATTTAAACAACGTATCTTGAAGCTTTATAGCACTTATGACAAACAATTTGGTAGCAGAGGAGAGGTCAGTGTTAAATACAATGAGATTTCATCATTCACACAGTGAATGATGAAGCTTTACAAACCACGGAAGTCTGTCTTCTATTCAGAAATTAATTGAAATATTTTGTTTAAAATTGCAGGAGACAGTACAAAGTTCAATGATTATGTAGCTGTTATACTAGTTATAAAGCACTCTTTAAGCACACCCATGGACTGGCTGATCAGCATGTCAAACATAGTAATATATATGAATGTAAAGAAAACATAACAAAGAAAGTTAGGTCCTGACTTTAGCATGATAGAGATAATATTCCACAACCTTGAAGCCAGATTTGGACTAAGTTTACTGCTTAAAAGTAATTTAAAAAGTAATCATGCTCCTCTAAGCAAAGAATTGAACTTCTAAGTATAAAATGTGGCTATATTTCTGATATAAGCACACTGAGTCAAATTATATCTGAAAAATTAGGAACGTATGTCCCATCTAAGGAGATCAGATCTCAGTGAACTAAATGGAGTCAATGGGCTAAGGATGGAGGTTCAAAATATTAGCAGGGTTAAAAATGCAAACTGATGTATTCCAAACTGCCCAGGGAAATCAGACTTTTGTGTGCAAAACCTGTCAGAAAACAAAATTTCCTGTTGCATGGAAATTGAGACAAAACCAAAACCCATTCCCAATCACAACGGAAGGGTAGGATTTTGAAATTTCCTCTGGAAGAAAGTTTCTAGAGGAAAGAAATATTAACTCAAAACCATAAAAATATGTTACTTCTAACATATGAAATGCTTTGTGTAAGGAAGGATCACAATTTAATTTCAATAGTTGAGATCATGTCTATTTATATAATTCAAATATTAATTGCTATAATTGCTTGGGGAGGTGTGGCTGGAGAGCTGTGTGGAAGAAAAGGATCTGGGGGTTCTAATGGACAAGGAGCTGAACATGAGCCAGCAGTGTGCCCAGGTGGCCAAGAAAGCCAACGGCATCCTGGCTTATATCAGCAATAGTGTGACCAGCAGAAGTAGGGAGGTGATAGTTCCCCTGTACCGGGCACTGATGAGGCCACACCTGGAGTGTTGTGTCCAGTTCTGGGCACCTCAATACGAGAGAGATATGGAGGTGCTGGAGCGAGTGCAGAGGAGGGCAACGAAGCTGGTGAAGGGCCTGGAGAATAAATCCTGTGAGGAGCGATTGAAGGAGCTGGGACTGTTTAGTTTGAGGAAGAGAAAGCTGAGGGGAGACCTCATCACTCTCTACAACTACCTGAAAGGACATGGTTGGTGCTGGTCTCTTCTCGCAGGTGATTAGAGATAGAACGCGAGGGAATGGCTTTAAACTGAAACAGGGGAGGTTTAGACTGGACATTAGGAAAAAAATGTTCACAGAAAGAGTGGTCAGACGTGGAATAGGCTGCCCAGGGAGGTGGTGGAGTCACCATCCCTGGGTGTGTTTAAGGGTTGTTTGGATGAGATGCTGGGGGATATGGTGTAGGGGAGAACTTTGTAGAGTAGGGCTGGTGGTTGGACTTGACGATCCCAAGGGTCTTTCCCAACCTGAATGAATCTATGATTCGATGATGAAAAACATACTTAACACACAAGAAAAACCTTTTCAGCACTATATGCAGATACGTACATGAGAAATCAAGCAGATCATGAAGAAAGTGATTAAATATTTTTCTTTCATACTTTGACTTTGAAGATCAGACATGAAATGGAATTATTAGCACTTCCTTACGAGGGTGCTGCTGGGAAGATAAATCACATCTGTATAGTGTTCACATACCAAAATGATCTATACCAAGAAAAATTAGGCAAATATGCCAAAGACTGATAGTAACCTTGGAATCTGCTCATGGCAGCTGTCACTGTATCTCTGACATGCTCACAAGGACACTTTTACTGAGTAAGAAATTCTTTCATTCTCTGTTGACATGTATTCCAAGTTTCCTGGGGAAAGAGACCATGGGAAAATATTGGCCAACACCAAAAAGAATATCAGCTTCCTCCCTTAAGTCCAATACAGAGTCACAACAGCAATTCAAATGGACAAGGCTGGGTCCCATCACCTAGCTGTTTTCTCCTCACCACACCCCAAGTTCTTAGACCAGGGACACCTCTGTGACATAGGAAAATAGCCCAGTAAAGTCCTCACTGAAGCCACTGAGTCAGACCCTCATTGGAGTAAGATTTCCCATCCCCAACAAAATGAAAATTTATACAAGATTTTGGACTGTTGCCACAACTATGCAGTCACTGAAAAGAGTTGGTTCTCAATGAGGAGGACAGCAATCCAGGGCCTTTTCAACTTTTCAGGCTCACAGCAACCTTCTACAGCTCAGTAGAGATTTTTTTTATATTTTTTTTTTTTTAAATTGGGTCATTGGAGAAATCTGCTCTATCTTTACACAGATTTATATCAGCACAAAGATAATGAGCAGCTGGGGCTGGGCAAGGGGCCACAAGGGAGCAGGAAGAATTCTTGAGCCACTTCTACCATCAAACCTTCCTCTTCACTATCCCTGGCTTGAGCTCCTTTGCTCCCTGAACAGTACAAAAAAAGAGAAATACCTTGTCTTGTTGCAAAAGCCTTTCACGTACATTAAGGTTGCTCTATCTCTATAAGCCTTCTCTTCTCTAGACAAAGAGCATAAATATTACATAATATTATAACAATCTCCCTCTTGAGCCTACCTATCCATGTTGGTATACTACTTCTGCTTACCAGCCATTAAGCAGTTACTGGTTGATGCTAGTATATTTACTGGAAACAATTCTATTTGAAACATATTCACCAACTATTGCAGAAGAACATAAATACCCATTTGTAACTACTAGTTAAAAGAAATAATGATTTTTCTCTCTGATCAGCCTTCACAGTTAGATCCTGTCAAAGGAATCAACATGAACAAAAAGGGTCCAACAGACTTTCAATGTGTTTTCCTTTTTTGTGCTTCATAACAAAGCTCTCACTCAAACATTAAAACGGGTTCATTTCCTTTCTCAGAATGTGATTTTCTTGTAACTGCTTTTTATTTTCTGTCTTGAAAAAACTAGACAATTCACTTCTTACCAATCACCACCTGAGTGTCATGAACATCAAGGGAAGGCAAGGGATCAGCAACAGCAATCACGGAGGTGATAAGATTTTTTTTTTTTTCCCATTTGAATTCTCCAAGGCAAATAAGCATTTTTCCAAAGAATACAGCTAAAATTAGATGAAAGCAATTTTTTTTTGTGAATAGAAAATTCATTGAAAAGGGCTATGACAGGGACAACAACTTTATTTCTGAATCCAGCCCACAGTTGGTAGGAATTTTCCACAAAACAAACAAACCAAACAAAAACAAAACAAAAAAGGCAGGAGGGATTTTGGAACAGTGTATATTTCATTGTGAAATTTTCTGAGAGCATCTTGTTTCCAAAGATGCTGAAATGTTGCATTTCAACATATTCTAAAAAAAAAACAAAACACTTTTTCATTGTGAAACTTTTTTATAAACCAGTCTCAATGGAATTAGATGCAAAAGAATTAACCCCTCAAAATTAAATGAAACATTCATTTAAATAAAAAAAAAAAAAAAAAAAAAAAAAAGCTCAAGGGATCTTAAATTATGGATTTTTATTTTTTTTTTAACAATTTGGTTCATCAACCAAATAGAAAAATCTATTGTTTGTTGTAATAAATTGTACTGTTTCTTATATAACTATGACAGACAATACAGGGGACAATTATTCCTCCCTCTATACTAATATGTCTTTCTTTTTCTTAGACATTTCATTAAAGACAGCCCATTTAAATAACTTGCCCAAAACTAGAATCAGCTTTTCCAACAAGACCTCAACTTTTTCCACTTCTCCACAGCTAACTCACCACTTTCCCATAAACACGAGGTCTCCTTCAAGATCACCGCCCTATTTTTGACCACTACAGTTCCTGTAAGAAAGGAGTGTATAGACTGAGAGACAACTGCTGTCCTACATAGCTTAAATGTCAGAAAGAGAGGCAAAAGATGTGATGGAAACCAGAAGTGTTGGATGACAGAATGGCTGGAACAGGATCACATGAAACTTCAATGAGAGCTGCAAGGGAAGATCCCAATCCTTTGTAACACAAAGCCGCTGCTCTCCACCATGAGAGCAATCTGCCTGAGCCAGCCCAGATCCATCCCTGATGCTCCATGCCTGCCTGCACTGCAGTACCTACAGTTTTCTCTTCCTGGTGGAAGCAGGATTGGCTGCTGATCCCTTCAATACTCTTGTTTCCAAATGGCCACAACAAAGCGCTTAGCTGTCCACTTTCCCAGCACTTGAGCTGCCTTCACACTGCCAAAGATAACTTTTAATTAAGGTGTCAAAAACTGACAGGATTGATCACAGAGATGGTTTCCTCCATGCTGAGCTGCCTCGGATTCCAAACTTTTTTTTTCAGCTACTTTTTTTGACCACTTAATTAATAAGTAGTTCACCATCTGACCTCCCAAGAGAAATGTTTCTCAATCAATGAAAGGAGTCAGAGATAGGAAAGAGTCAGCATAATTTTTTTTTCCTGTCCTTATCTTTTTATGCTTAAGTGTATATATGATTTCTTTTTCATGATTTCATCCAACAGAGATCACTCTGATAACTGTGGAATTATTTGGTCATGAGAGTTATTATTCAGCTATTTTTTTCTGCTTTTTCTTTTTTGTTTCACCGCACAAAAAGCCTTGCATTTTTCTTCTGTTTTTCTCCTCCATCCAAAATAAACAACCAATAAGCCCATGTAAGGTTTATTGCAAGTGATTTTTTGTATAGTAAACTAGATTTGTGATGGGGAAGTCACTCGCATTTTAAAGGAATTGCATACTGAAGTTACATGTGGGAGAACAGGATTTTAGCAATACAAAGCATTTCTTAATGACCTCATTCCCTTCACCCATTCTTTTAGTTTGCTGACTATCTAGAAGCATGGCATGGATTATACAGCCTGGCACAGGCTGTGTGCCCAAAAGGGGAGTACATGTTGCCAAAGCCCTCTTGGATGCTATAAAGTACAGAATCAAAAGGGAAAGAAAGATCATGACGTGAGCTAGACTTCCCCCTTCCCAAAATGTAGGACTTCAAGAGAAAAAAAAAAACTCTTCAAGATGTAAGTGGTAAGATTTCTCAACAAAGCATCTTTGCAGCATGTCCTCTCTAAAAACATAGCTCTTGCCATCAGCCCTTTTTTCTTGCTTCATTACCTCCTTCCAGCTGCTCTCATTGCATCTCTCCTGATTTCAGGAATGAAAAAGTATTTTAATGCTTGCAGAAATTGGGATTGGATTGAGAAGGTCATTGTGGATAAGACACAGAAGGCTGCAGTCCATGCAGTGCAGCTATGCAGCAGAAAATCACTGGTGCAGAGATATCTTCTTTCTACTCATCACTCTGAGCACAGAGTATGCAAGAGCTGCATGGCACACCCAGTGTCCAGATTCCCTACCCTGATCCCCAGATTCCTCCAACATATTTTCATATGGACTCACAATGGCCCTAAAGACTCACAGAACACTGAATTTTCACCTAAATTTTATTATGCTACTCCCATTCTTGCTCTGGCAGGAAAGCCAGGGAAAAAAGTCTTTGAGCCACCTTTTCCCCCTCGTCTCAGTATTTGCTTTCAAGGAACCTTTGTGTTTTCTAAACCCTTTCCAGATACACTAAATCTTATTGGGATTAATTAAACAGTAAATAGGGCACATAAAGGTTTTCAGCAGGTGACAATACAATGAAAGCAAGCTAACATAAATGAACATTTCTGCTGCAAGTGCCCTTGGTAAAGGCCCACGTTCCCACTTGCATGCTCACATTGCACTGCCTAATGGGATCACTTTGCATGCACCACACACTCCTGTAATGCAGCAACTCTTTGTCGAGTGCCAGCACAGTAGATTAACAGGGGTTACTTCTGGTGCCAGACTTCTAAAAGCCTGCACAATAATGCTTTGACAGCCATCCAATCAGTCTGTATACATCTAGATATATAAAATACCCAAAGCACTAGCCTCCCATTTACAGAGGCAGTCTAAAAGCCAAGAGTACATTACTGCACCAAAAGCTGCAACTAGAACAGAATCAGATTAATACGTGAATTTCTATTAACCTTTCATTCACTGAACATTGCTGGAACTTTAGTTTTGTGGCTTGAGATACATTAAACGTACCATACCCATGCACGAATCCGTATGTTGCTTAGGAATGCTTCTGATGAGCTTTAAATTCATTCTCAAGCCCTGTGACAGTATATTTGACATTACTCTAGACTGAAATGCTGTACCCCATCTTTTCCTTAAGATTCAATTATCTAAAAATATTCTACAGGTAAATATTGTCTATTATTTGTTTTGATTCTTTAGTCCATACAAAAAAAAAAAAAATGCTAATGCAGAAGCATGTGATACCAAAGGCAAAAGAACAGAATTACAAAACAAACTATAAAAAAAATTCAAGCATCTCCCTCATCCTATCCACCAGCCATTTCTCTTTCCACACCTATAATGAGAACTAATTTAATTCTAAAAATATCCAGCAAGGGAAAACATTGCTGTGTTTTTGGTATGTTATGGTTTTGCCTTTAAAAAAAAAAAAAAAAAAAAAAAAAAAGAGAGAGAGAGAAGTTGGAACAACATGAAAAATTATTGTCCCGAGGGAAAGGGGTGTTTACAAAAAAGTCATGTTCATTTTTAACTGCCTTAACTTCAATGTGCCCTTCATTTCATTCAACACTCTCCATCACCACAGACCAGCAAGATTGTTACTCCATTCCCTCATGAAATATTTAGAGAAGTAAGAAAAAAATGTGCTTTGCTTTCCACCCAGGAGGCTTATGAAGCCATGCTGTCAGACAGCAGCATCCTTCTGGTTCATAAGGAATTCCTCTGCACTCAGTGAGCATTCAACCAGCATTTTGGCTCCATAAGTTATTTATTCACCACATTTTTTTACAAAGACCTACAATCCAAATATGCAAAATTGTAATCTCATTTTCCAATAAACAAATAAATTAATATTTATTTGTGTACTTGGGATTACACCACCTGGAATAAAATACCAAAATTGGGACCTAACCTGGTCTTCAAATAATTGATTAAAAAAAAAAAATACCTAAAGTCCTAAAGTTCACAATTCAGGAGCAGGGAAAATCCCTTTTTGTGAAATACATGGCATTTGATGCTGTCAAAAGAAATAATGTTGGACTGAAACTGTTTTGAACTCATCTACGGCCACAGTTTCCAGGTTTCTAGGAAATGGGGTAGAAGCTGCAAAGATGATTTATAGTGTGTGCAACACTTCACAAACATCCAAACTCCAGTCAGCGTGAAAGGCAGAGACTGTATCACATTAGGAACTGGCTTAGAGAAAAGGACATATTGTACCTGCAACTCAAAGCCTGTGGGAAGACAACGTATTATTCCAGCTAATGGAATGGGTTCAAGGTTATATACAAATTTCTAACTGTGATTCAGTAAAAGCCCTTGGATGAACACAACACAGAGTAGCCTTCAAATGGCTGCAACTAAATATCTGAACCTTTAAGTTCTTCCTTGTTTCTGCTTTGTCTCCCATGTCTCTTCTTAGAGATACAGGAGGGTGGCAAAACCAAATTCAGTGATATTATTCTACCTCCTCAAACATCATTTCATACAGACCTCATTATTTTCTCACACAATCCCATCCCTCCTAGGGACAGCTGGTCACACACCTAATAGCTCCAGGAAGGGTCTGTTGAGCAGTCCCCAAGGCTGTCAGGGTTCCTCAGCCTATGTGCTCAACCAAGAAGAGCTCAGTGTTAAGTGTGCAAGGGAAGGAAGGGAAGCCCACATACTGGTGCTTGTGTATGGTCTCCTGCTCCTCCTCACCACTGAGGCAGCCACAATATTAAAACAGCAGTTGCAACTAAAAAATATTCCTGCACTTTCTCCAAGCATGGATTTTTTTTCAGCTCCACAGCTGTAATTCCAGGGCTTGGCTGCACTATTATATTTATCTTAATACACAGAGACAGATTTAATGACACATGGCACAGTAAGAATATTTTATATGGCTTACAGGAGGCCAAGAAATAATGCAAATTTGGGTCACAAAAGTACGGTCAACTTATTCTGCCTGCCTCTTTGCCAACACCAGTTTGCTCCCTCTGGTATTTTATTATATGGGGGTTTTAATTACCACAGGAAACAGCTTCAACTTGCAGGTCATTACAGAGTCTAACAGGCAGCTAGCAAGGCTTTTTAGGAAACTCTGAATTTTCTTGTACAGGAAGCTGGTTTTAGCAATATTACACTGGATTAATCCTTAACCAGTGGCTATCACTGACCAGCCTTCAAGCTTCAGAATGAATTCTTGTGTCTGCCTTCATGTCACACAAGTTCAGATGCCTACATCAGAAACAGTCCTTCCTACACATACAGTGTTGAGAAGGAATGGATGTCATCACAAGGGGATAACCACATTCCTACTTCTTGTCATCTAGGACTCATCAGATCTGACTTCACCTACTTAAAGGCCAGGCATCTAACCTAAATAAATTGTATAGGCTTGTTCTATAGCCATCTTCAGATAGGACCCATCTACAGATAGGACCTTTGTATAGACAGGATGTGATGTCTTTTGAGGAGTTCTGTTGTTTCTCTGTTGAAAGAGTCCAAATGATCAGCCCCACAATAGCTGAAGTTAGGGGAAATGACTACTGCCCAGGGTGCCTTTCTGTCTTTGCTGATTCATAAGAGATCCTAGGACAATGGCACTAAATTAGGCTATACCCATCTCTAACATAGGCATATGCTAGTTAGAGTAGGATTTGCAGTGGGAAATAACAATGAATACCATAAAAAAAAAAAAAATAGGTGATTTAGACAATATATGCGTCATTAAATAGTATAAAGTAACTAAAGATTAAACCATTGTAATGCAATGCCTTCTTGGGCTCTACCTTGTAATAGGTTGAAGAAACAGTGAGAGCAGATCACCTTCATAAGTCAGCACATGAAGCCGCACAGTATCGGTGTTAATTGACAAAATATAGGACCAGTTAAAATTCTCCTCCATCACCAGTCCTCATCTTGGGAACCCTTTCCTTGGCCCACAGGTTCATGGGCCTGTTGGGGATGCTGCAATGTCTCTCCTCCCACTGGTATATGCAATTTGCGGAAAACTGATGTGTGTGTGGATGAGAGAGCCCTTGACCCACAGTCCTTGACCTGTTAAAACCCCAAGCAAAGATTGCCTCCTCCAATAGAGAAGATATGAGACAAAATAAAAAGATATGGGATGTAGGTGGTTTCTCATGGAAAGTGTCATGTTTTATATCTCATCTGATTATATTATACACCTAAATGAGACCTGTCCAGAGGACATAGATACAAATGCATATATCAGCCCCTCAGGAGCTCCTTTTACTCCTTAACTACCTGTAACAGCTATCAGCCTATACCACCGTGAATTAGCACTCCTTATACCACCTTAGTTTTGCCAGTGAGGCAGGAGGGCAATGCCCAGAGTGGAAGTCAGTAACAAAGTCTTGTAACTTGTCTAGAGACACGCAATGACTTTTTCTTCTGCTAGATGTTCTTGGACCATAGGCTCATCATGAAAAATTAACTGCAGCTACACAAGAACTTAAAAAAAGAGGTCTCGGCAAGTCATGACATTTTGCTGTGCACGGAAGGGAAGCTGCAATTATTGTGCAGCAGGAAAGTGCTGAGATGGTTTTAATGGCATCTGCTGTCTCTTGATTGACAGAGCATAAACATTTCAGAAATACAAGCAACAGCACTGCAGCTATAGAGCACTAGACAGCAATATTTACCAACTATGACTAAGCTACTGCTATCAGCCACAAATTGCACATCTAGCACAGGATTATTCTGATTTTGTTTGAGAAATGTCCTCCTTTGGATGGAGAGGTATTAGCAGCTTCACAAACACTGTTGGCTATTTCAAAAATATTATAGAAACTCTCCTCAACTTAGTGGTTTTCTGTCACTTATTCTAGATGTTAGGGATGTGTGGAAATTAATAAATGTATTAATAGGAAGTAGCCTGTCAGGAGCCCTTGGCATGCCACAAGACCGTGTATTGTCTTTGCCAGTCAAATCTGCCAGATACTCTCAGCATTCCCTGACAACAACCCGCTTACATGGGAACCAAAATGGAGTCTGCTTTTAAACAGTAATATTTCACATTATGGTGCCTGACACTAATTTCTACCTAACCCATTAAGTGATATTTCATGTACAGGGCTGACACAGATGTGCCATTTTATTTAGCTCATGTTTACTCATTGATCTGAGACACATTGTGGCTTTTCTTACAAAAAAAGCACAGCCCAAAAGTGTTGTTGATGACTGCTCATGCACACAGCAGAAGAGCTCACTCATTTCATCCCTGCTAAATTCTGCCTGCTACCATCCAGGTCAGCAAAACGTGTTTCTGGTCTCAGAAAGACTCTCATTCTGGGACAGAAACAGGACTGCTGGACCACAGATGGGTGGGAAGGGAGGCCAAGGTGGTAGCAGGAGGAGAGAGATGTGAAGCAGCAAGGGAGGAAAGGGAAGAAAAGCACTGAAAAAAAAAAAAAAAAAAAAAAAAAAAAGTGAAGACAAGTGAGGACTCTTACTGTCAACTTCTTTTTTCCTTTCTTCTAAGGTCCTCTTGGGCTTTTCCATCATCCCTTTCAATTAACAGCTTCCTACCTTCTCCCATTTCTCTCTTCTCATTCCTCTACCTTGGCCTTTTCCTCCTTCTAACACACACACCTGAAAAATGGTGGCAGTAACAGCTCCTGCTCCCAGCAAGGTACGAGCTGTGGCTGTTGGGTGATACCCGACGCCCACTGGAAGCTACTCAAACAGGGAACTGCAGCATGGTGCGGTGGTGTCTTCCATGCTACGCTAGGGACAACCGCTGCAAAGACAGATGCCACTGTGGAAATGCTGCATATTGAAAGGGAAGCATTTGCCATCAAGACAAAGAAACTAATAACACGACAGTAAACTATTTTGTGTATAGTCAAACAAATCTCTCCCATACAAAATGAGATTTAGATCTGCACAGTAACCTTTTCTGTGCTTTGGTGCCTGAAACAGAGCAGCTGGGTGGAAAGAATTTAGGAAGCATTTTTAAAGAGAAAAATGTGGTTTGGGAATGATACTGTATATTGATAATACATAACTGTAGACCAAGGAAGAAGACAAATTAAATACGAAACAATCCCCTCTTATGTTTATTTCTTACTAGTAAATTCTTTTACTAAAAACCTTTACTAGCAGGAAGAACATGCAGTATCTCAGTATCTGCTCTCATCTGCTTTCTTCCAGCACTCAAGTCTTGTGACACTCTCTAGTGCCACTGCACGTTACAGGACTACAGTTCTGCCTTGAGGGGAGTATCTTTTGGCATGAAACATAGCTCAGCATCCTGCCCCCAGTTACATCTATGTGAAACCAAGGTGCTGGATTGATTCCAGCAAAGGGAACAGAAAACAACAAAGCCATTTTTTTAAGATACAACTGATTTGAAAGAAGCCAAGATCTCATGACAAAAATCAAAACAACATACACTGCATGATACATGGATATATACTTTCTGATATGTCCCAAAGGGCATGTGCCTCACTTTGCTGCAAGCTGTATCTATGCATAAAAAGAAGTCAGAAGAGCTTATACAGTGTCACAGTCTTAAGACTGATTCATGTGTTTGATTAAAACCTTATCAATTTTCTGACAAATAACCAGTCAGCAAAATTTAATACAAAAAGTTGTATACTCTCTGATCTTTGGGTAATGCTTAATATATAAAATGAAATTTTTCAGTAGCAGGTTTTTTTCAACTATTTAATGCAAATTACTTGCAGATTTTGTTGCATTATGGCATTATTCATTGCTTTTGAACTTTAGTGGATATGTAATATATCTTTATATGGAGATTACCAAGAAAGTTTTTTTGAACCGAGAGTAATTTTTATGCTGTTATTCTGCTGGTTCCTATTAAATTAATATGCACATACATAGCCTAAACAACATATAGGCTGTTTCCCTTTTGGTATTCCTGCACTAAGGATGGGAAGAATTAATCTTAATTATCTGTGAAGCATCACATACACTTACAACACTCAGCAAGTAATAAGCCAAATTTTGAAGTTTCTCCAAAGCTTAAAATATTCTCTTTAAGTCCCACATCACTATATTGGTGCACAGCAGTCCTGAGGGACACCTCCTTCTGAGATATAGGTTGATCCATCCTATTTTTTTTTGTTGTTTTTCCATCTCAGAAAGAGGTTAGAGATCTGTGCCTCAGTAAATATAAGTGCACCTCAGCTACTTACTTCATGTATTTTGCAATATAAAACCTAGCAGACACCTGAAAAATCAACCCTCTGCAGAGGCTAAAATCAATAGCCATCTTCTGGTTTTACTGTCTTGAAGTCAACTCCTACTGAGTTTGATCTGACTGAGTAGAAACTCAGTAAGGGCTTCAGTATTTGACACAGTAATAAAAATATTTAAAAAGTGAAGCCTCTTTAAGGAAAATATCAACATCACAGTATCTTCAATTCTCTGTTGTCCAGCTTCTAATTTAGTCACTAGACAAATGAAAGAAAATGAGTGTTCAGAAACACTATGGACTTCTATAAGGTCCTTGAGTTTCTCCAGCACTCCTTTATGCTAGACTTAAGGGCTGGCTTTCCTTTTAAATAGCCCTAGAAGATCCAGTTGGAACCAGAGCAGGATTAGCTGGCTGCATAAGAAATCCCTGGAGAGGAGAGGAATGCACAGAGCTAGAGCACTCTGCCAGACAGTGAGCACCACTCCAGCCCACAGTACAAACCAGGAAAGCTGCCATCAGCCACAGATGAGCTTTAGAAAAAGGAGCTGAAAACGTTTCATATATGGGTGCCCACCCACAGGCCCACCCTACACCTCTGATGGGGGAAATATGGTAGAGGAGAGCGTGTCTGCACATCTCCGTTACTTGGCATTACAGCCCCGGATTGAGAACCAGTGCAGCCGAGATGGGGCTCACGTTTGCTCCTACCACCGAGGCAGTAACCTCCAGCAAAGCAGCAGTGCTGACAGCAGGGAGCAACAACTTCTAGACCACCGCAGATGTCTGCATCAGCGCCCACAAAACAAAGCCTCTGGGGAAGACACCAGGGTGGTCTTAGCCACAGCGGGATCTTCTCCAGGCACCAGAATTTCTCAGGTTCACGATGGCAGAAGAAGTGGCTAAAGAGCATAAGATCCTGTCCTGCCTACACGAGACACTTAATCCTGGGACTTGTGATTTAGACCTTTTAGGACCTGATGGAACTTGAGCACGCTGGAAGCTGGAAAAACATAGGCATAATAGGATTAATTTATTTTAACAAACTAAAGATGTATTGTGCTTTTGGAAATAAATTCATAAATATTATGCTTCCATGGAGTAAAAACAATATGTACCAATATATATTCTGCCTCAAGTTAGGAAAGGGGTTCCCAGCTCCCAGATTACATCAATGTGTTAGTGAGCACGGGTTTCCTTCTTTTTTCCTGATGTATTTGCAGGTAAAAACTTCACTGACTTGTGTGATAATTCTTACATGTTTGTAATATATCTCTACCTGAAGAGCAGTAAATTATAAAAGCAGATTCTGTATATTAGATTGCTGTAGGGGAAAAACAACCAATAAAGACAAAACAAAACAAACCCACAAAAACATAAAACCAAACAAGCACTGATCTCACATTTAAAACTGTTCTCCTGACTTTTTTCTCCCCCAAAATGCATAACATTAGTTATGTAAAAACTAAACCGCCATATGAGGCATATTTTAAAGCCTCATATAAACAATGAAGGTTTTATGGCATCCTCAGAGCAAAGAATGTCCAAATATGGCTGAGAGTTAAGTACCCTGAGAATTAACTGCTCTTAATAAACTCACTGAAGTTTGTAAGTCCACATTTACCAAGAATCAAAAGAGAAATCAAGGGAAGAGAATGTGATTCAGCTCATTTTCCTGTACCATTCTCTAAAGATGTTGTGTTATAAACATCCTCCATATCTTGGATGCTGGAGGCATCTGTTGAATCTTGGTCACTGACAACAATTCCTACTGAAGAAAGGCTAGAAATGAATGAGTGCATCTTTTTTGCATAAATATCCCTAATGTTAAAATAAGGTAGGTCATTACATTTCTCTTTGCGATCATTGTTGCATTGGTCTGGATCAATATCTTTTTGTTTTTGATAGTACTTAGAAAACTTATTGAAAATAATGGTGATTGGAAGCGCTACCACTAGTATCCCACAGATAATGCATAGGGTGCCGAGCAGCTTTCCAGCAAGCGTGACTGGGTAAGTGTCCCCGTAACCAACAGTGGTCATGCTGATGGTTGCCCACCACCAGCAGACAGGGATGCTGTGCAGTTCTGATGAGTCATCATCCTTCTCCACTGAGTAGACAAGCACTGAAAAAATAGAAATCCCAACAGACAAAAACAAAAGCAGAAGTCCAACTTCCTGATAGCTATGTCTCAAAGTGGCACCTAAAGACCGCAGTCCTACAGAGTGTCTGGCTAGTTTCAGGATGCGAAATATCCTCATTAACCGCAGGATCTGAACCACTTTCCCCATGTTTTCAATATCTTCGCTTTCTTCTTCTTTTGTGTCCACAGCCAGTGTGGCATAAAATGGGATAATAGAGACAAAATCTATGATGTTCAGTGGTTTCTTCCAGAACTTCTTTTGACTTGGAGCAGTGATGAGCCTGATCACTAGCTCAGCAGTGAACCAGATGATGCACGTGATCTCCACAGCTTCCAACACAGGGTCTTCAATCTCCCTGTCATTGGCATCCAGCCTTTGAAACTCTGGCATGCTGTGAATGCACATGGCCACAATTGACGCAAGGACAACACTCAAGGATGACACAGCAATTAACTTGGCAGACAAGCAGTATGCAGGATTTTCCATTCTGATCCAGATCTTCTTTCTTACTTCACCAAAACATAGATTGTCAAACTTTTCAAGCTCTTTATCAAATATGGATGACTCTTCGTTAGAGGAGTCTATACTTCTGTCATTGCTCTTCTGATCCCAGTCTTTCTCAGGACCTTCTTCCTTCCTTTCTTGGTACCGATTGCTGCAGCAGGAATCAATAAACAGCTCATTTATTCCCCAGTACTCTATTTCCTGGCAGAAGGAAAAGACACAAAGTTCTTCCATGACATGAAGTTTGCCTGTATAGTAAAAATTCAGAACATAACGGAACAAGGAGGGATTCCTGTCAAAGTAATATTCCTTGTCTGCAACACTGTAATCATCACAGAGTTCCAGAATAGCCTCTTCTGAGTGGCATTTAAGAAGTTTCCCAAGTCTGGTATGGGGAAATCGAAGCAAGGTGCTTTGATCCACCGATTGCTTAAAGCCACCTACATTTAAATTGATAAGTTCTGCATCTTTCCCAGGTCTGCGGAAAAATTCACCATAAACCATTTTGAACAGATGAATTCCACTGCTGGTGCCCAACAGGATTTACATTGAACCTAAAAAGAACATAAGATATTGTTAGAGCATTTAATTCAGTTTTGGTCTTGTGACACATTCTTTTTTCCACCTCTGGATACTGTGAAATGCTATAACAATCAAACAAGCAAAAACTTTATGAATACCATTATTCAGCATTTGACAGAAGTAGGTTTAAATCACTTTGATGCTTTAATACAGCGTTAGCAAATTAGAAAGCAATAGGCTCCAGTTTAGCCCTCCTTAATTTTTTCTAGTGTGGAGGAAGAATACCTAATTTGTCAGCAGATCAGTCTCTCTTCTACTATCATGTTGAAATTAATAGTCACAAAATAAGTTTACTTCAGTGACAGAAAAAAATCTTTAGTTTAAAGACAGAAAGCTTGTCAATCCATCAAAACATTTAGCACAAAGCTTAAGAGCACGTGTCTCTCAATTATGGTTTCAGTAGAGTTGTATTGATTTATATGATGTTGCAATTTATAATCCACTACTTTTGATGTTATCTGCTTAATGTGGACTGCAATTACTTCTGTTGTCATATCAATTAATTTATTTTCAGTCATACACAGAAGAGCATTCTGTGTTCTTGAAAACATATCAAATATGCATTTAAAGCTTTAGATACCTGACTTCAGAGTTTCATCTGGTACATATTTGGGTATCTGCACTCCCTCAAGGTATTTTTCTACCTGCCTTCCTACTCACCTGGAGTGTCACAACCCTCTTATGACCTTGGTCAGTTCCAGAAGCAACTCCTATTCTGCCACCGCATAGCCACAACCGCTATGGTAATTATGAGAAGTTGGTGTTGAAATGTCATTTCTGGAAACAGGAGCTTCCAGAGATGGAACTTCCATAAAAATTTTGCCTCAGCAAGTAACTGTGGATACCTGCAGATAGACAGAAGGACATTTCAATGTTTCCATATTTTACTGTAAATTAAATCATTCAGCTGAAACTGAATTCAAAAGGCAGATGTAGTTACCAGCAAATAATTTTTTCAGAACTTAATTCCTGTTTTCCTTCTAAGGAACAGTTGTTTTCAAGCCAAAATTGGCACTTTTTACACTTGTCATGAGATTATGTATAACTTCTGATCATGAGGAGAGCAAATTTTTTTTATCTCTGACACTTAAACAATAATTGATGTATACTAAGCTAATTTATTTCAATTTAATACGAAAGTCAATTAATTCTAAATGTGACAAAAGAGTATCATAATTGTCAAGTCCTAACAGATGGACTCATATCATACAAAGAAATTGCTTTGGTGCACTTTAATGGCTTAGGGAAGCTACTCAAGGAAAAGAAATTTCTATACCTGTCTGTCTTTCAATGACAACTGCAATAGCACCAATTATGATTCAAAGCTGGGACATGTTAGTGTTTGAATATTTTTTGCTGCTCCTCAAGGTCTCCTGAGTCAATTAATGAAGGTCAGTAAGGTTATATCTATTTTCCTGTTCATAATGTGTGCCCCATGACTGCATCCCTGCTGTATATTGGCATGAGAGAGGAGCACCAGCACTGCTTTACATAAAAGAACCTTGGCAGTTGACTCAAACAGGAATCACTGTAGACTGTAGTAAGTGCCATTGTGGATGGCTGGGATACTGGGCCTCAAGGGTGAGCCCCATTTTATACCAAGTAGGTATAAACAACAAGTAGGAGGCAAAAGAAAAAAAATTAGACCCACCTCACAGACTTTATTCACTGTCAACTACAATAATTCAGCTTTCATTCAGCCTCAGGGACTTCTATCAATGGACTAGTTCTTTTGAGCCACATAGCAGAAATTCACAGAAACCTGAATTTGTAAAGACAGCAAGTGTTTTCTTTCAACAGCTTCAAATAGAAGATTATAGCCATGGAGTCTTGTAGAGAAGGGAAGACTCAACTGAGCTGAACTGACTTCTTGATATAAATCAACTGTGAATACCCTGAAAGAAGATGTCTGCGTCTCCATCACTGCTACAGCTCCATCCCAAAATAACTCACTATGCAACTTCCTAGACACCTTTACCTAATCCAGAACTGACTTCTGCATCATTTTTAAAACAAACTGACTGAACTGGCTGCATCATGAGGTGAAGCAACTTTCCAGCTACTGATCCCAAGTCTATCATCCTAAAAGGGAGAATCCAGCAAGGCTACTTGCCTCGGAGGGACCCATTCTGCTGCAGAGCTCCCAACCTCCTTTTACTGCAGCAAGACCTAAATGGAGACAATTCCACCCTGATTCGCAGTGGTGTCATCTCTCATGAGCAATGTTCTCCTTGTCACTTGTTGATTATAGCAAAAGAAGGAAATAGGAAAAGCCTTAAAAACTGAGTTCAAACTTCTGATTAAATGCCAAGGAGAGGAAAAGGAAATGGAGATCCATGCTGAGAGGGAAAATGCCAAACTCTCCAGAGAGCTGAAGAGTTTATCAGCCAGGAGCTGAATCCCTCCAGCTGAGACTGTTTCATACAATCTGTAAAATGTAATAATTTATTTTGTCTGTGATGGAGATCACCTACTGTTTAGAGGAGCAGCAACTCCCTGCAACTTCCATGAAGGAAAGGAATTCTGTTGCCTTTTTACCACTTCAGTGCCTTCAAGGTTGGGTGAGAACAGAGAAACAGGTTACAGAACTCATGGAGGTAGGGTTTCAGGGCATAGGTTAAGACACATTAGGTTTTAATACAGATCCATTTTTCTGTTTAGGGTGATGTTACAAAGGACTTCGAGTCATGATCTCACCTCACATTTAACTTCCCTACATGCAATGGTGCCTTTAGGTTTGTCACAAACATCACTAGAGATCTACTCGGTAGTGTTCTCTCTTACTATATTCCTTGTATTAATTTTTGATAGTCCTTCATACAAGTAGGAACACAGGGTCTGATTCTATAAACCTCATATTTCTTCTTCTTCATGGGACTCATTCCAGCCAAAGCTACTGAAAAATCTCATAGTAACCTCCCTGTGTATAACAACTACTGACACATATAACACATGAACAACCAGGCCCTGAAGATGCTGAAACTACATGTTTGCTCTGGTAATTAATTCTGCAAAAACAGATCTCTATCCAGAGTGAGCTTTAGTTATACAGTGAAAGAAAAACGTTATTTTGAAAAATGGGAAAAAGCATTTATTTTTCTGGCCACACTACAACTCCCTTTAAACAACTTATTGTCAATCCAAATTAGTTTGAAATATTAATTTTACTGTGTGTATAGCCTACCATACAATCAAGATAAAGTTCTTGTTCTGCTAAGACACAGGGGAGTGAGGAAAGCACTATATGAGACACACTGTTTTCTAACCAAGCGAGACAGAGAATAGTCAGTTTCTATGGCATGATAAACTGTGTACACAAAAGTGATTTTTACATCTTAAGGCATAGTTTGGAGACAGGTATATACTAGCTAACAGAATGATTGTAAGACACAGTTGCTTGAGGCATTTCCCAAGGCTCAGCTTTTAGGAATGATTAAGGCATAAAATAAAACAACTGATCTCTACTCAAAAATGAAGGGCAGCAGGACTCAGCTAATAAACAGTACCACACTTCAGTCAAGATCTAGAGCCAAGATGTGTTTTAAAACGCCATAAATTAAAAAAAAAAAATAAAAATCATGGACCACAGTGACCAAAGGTTAAAGTATATTCAAAACCAAAAAGACTACTTTGATTAATTTCTGTGAGTAAAATTTCTACTTCACTTTCAGCAGTTCATTAAGATGAGGGCACTAGAAATGTAAACTAGTGCTACTAAAACCAAGCAAGATCTCAGATTATCTGGGGGTGCTTCTGACCATAACAAAAACAATACAAGTTTTACTCAGAAATAACTAAAGCAAGACCTTAGTGCTCAGCAAATCTTTAGTACAGTAGACTCTGACTTACTGTTGAGACAGCAATATAAAACCATATCGACTATGCAGATGATATTCATAATGCTGCCTCCATGTAATTGCTCAGTATAATAAATTCAGAGAGCAACAATTTACTGCTTTGTTTTGAGGGCACTATAGTCAGAATTTGTGGAAGATATAGAGAGAAAATGGATCTTTCTTAGGAAGGCCATGGTCTGGAACCTGCTATTATACCACTATTAAGAGATTTTTAGATTAAGGCAAGAATGCACAGGAAAGCTTCATGATAACTATGTCAAGAGGAGCTTCATGACCTGAAGAATGTCTTGTCTGACTTCAAGGGACCTTAATCCCTGAGCCATGGACCAGGACATTGTTGTGCCAGGCACCATGAAAACAATTTGTGGCATATAAACAAGTGACTGCAGCCACAGGGCAAAGACCACAGATGACAACTTCTGTCTCAGCACAACATGCTCTCTACTCAAGGGAACCCTTTAGTCACTCAACCAACTTTTTTACTCAAGGGTAAAACTGTGCTCAGCTGGAAATGATGTTTTTCTGGAGTGCCAAAGCCTGTGTCATGAACATCCTAAGAACACAGAGCTACCACAAACGTTGCAACTCTCAACTCAGAGTGCAACATTAACCTCTTTGATCTTCTGTAAACAACAAGTATTCATATATAACATAATAAACTGCTAACCATTCCAAAGCACATACTTCTTGCCCCGGAGAGAGTATAAGGGAGTAAGCAAACACATACCAGATGTTAGTTACTTGGTTGCTTTAATTGCTCAGTTGTTTCAATGAGCTACTGGGTAAGAACTCATATAGAATTGAAAATGAAACAAAACACAAAAGAAAGATGCTTACTGGAAGAATCAACATTATTTTCCAAGATGATGAAAAGAACCCTACAAATAGAAGTTCCAAATGTTAAGCTTGAGGGCTAAATAAAAGCTAGTCATAAGGAAAGCTGTGTGAAAAGGATACAAACGTTAGAATAAAAACCAAAATGACAGGATCCAACTCTTCCCAGTCCAATTTGGAGATGAGCTCTAGCCAACGCTTCCGCAGTCATACATTGTTGGTGAGGCCACAGGCCCATTGTCTGGCTTGGAAGGGGGATTGCAAATTTCTGGGCTTTTAGCATGCTGTGAAATCCCTAAAGCTCACAAAAGGAAAGTCACAGAGACAGAGTTTGTATATACAGTCCCTTTGAGAGAACTATGCCACAGATGTATAATATACCGCAAAGTGCCGTCATTTCCAAGCTCTTCAGGAACAAACCTCTAAAAGATTTTTAGCAGCAATATGGATCCCCATACCACAGATTTTTTTGTCAGCAAAGTTCCTCTTTCTCTGTTATCTTTCACATATTCTCCACACAGAGTCCCATACTCTACGGGGACCTATGAGGTCCTACATTACAAGTTTCAGTACATCTTTTTTGACATGTTGCACATTTGAGCATGGCAGTACCTAACCTACTGGCAATTCCAAACTGGGATGGGTTCAGCTTTTGTTACTATTAATCTGTCTGTAATTATCCAGGCACAATGGAAAGAAAGTTGAACTGATTTACAGTTGGATAGACTACGCTGGGCTTTGCTACTCAAAATATTCAAAGACAGCACATCCCTACCAATTTTCTACCAGTTTTCTTCATGGCTATGTTGTCTATAAACACACCTCCTGCTTGCTACTTCATAAACCTCTCAAGACTAAGAAAGTTCAGATTTCAGGATGCTTTTCTATAAGCTGAAAGAATGTAAATAAAAAGGATTTAGTCCTGCTCACACCGAAGAGGGATACAATACTGACATGAACTTGAAAGGGCACAACAAATCTCTGTAATGCTACAAACTATTTACGGAGCTCAAGGATAATTTTTCCCAAAGAATCTGATGATCTTGGGAGATTTTCATTTTAGGGTTACTGAATCAGAAAATTGAGTTTTGAGCAAATTCAGTCTAAAGAGTCTTATTTGGCAGCCAACCATCCCCAGGCACCAGATTTTGCCCCCTAATGATGCACACAACCACCAGGGTTCTAACTTCTTCTAATTTCCTGGCAGTTAAGAGCTTCTACAAATCATCCTAGCTACACACATGCAGCTTTAGACACCCAAGTACTTTTAAAAAGCTGTAGATATGACCCTAACAAATTTCAGCTCAGAATCAACATTTTCATGGATTTTTTAAGTGTTTGAATTTGTCCACTCATCATAGGGTAAATATTTGTCTAATGCATCACCTAAAAGTACTGTCTATGCTTTCTGATTCACTGAGCATAGTAAAACATCTAAATGCATGTATAATTTACTTGATCAATCACAATTAAGGATTTGGACCCAAATCCAGCTAGTATGACTTAACCTATTGTCTGTCAGCTGAGCTGTAATAACTGCTTTAGCACACATAATTAAACCTGAAAAAATATAAGACAATATTTCTTGGCACAGGCTGTTTAATTGTGATATAAGCTGTAAACATCAACTCTCCTTTGTAATATTTGCCACAGTTATCTGTAAAATCATCTGCAAACACTCTATGGAGGCAGAATTTAACTTAAAGTCATCTAGCACAAATAGCAAGACCATCTGAAGAAACTGCTCTATGGTTATGGACATTCTGTAAGGGAAAGAGGATAAATTTATCAGCCAATTTAATTGCTCAATTGTAATTATTTTTTATATTCCATTGGCAGTGATACCCTTCATCCAGAATACAGCACTAAAATGACATGAAAATAATAGAATTACACAACTACATTTCTCTTAAAATGGATTCAGTACAACCTCCCAGAAAACCTTAGGTAAATAAAGTTTGAGTTGAGATACCCAGGGCCAAACTTTGTTCTGATGTTACTTTCATATAAGTCTACTTGGCTAAGTTCACCCCAGTACAATTCTACTGATGTCACCAGACTGTTTTAGAAACTGAATTTGTGCCAAAAGTTCATGCATCTTTGCAATAAAATGGAGATCAGAAATACATGATCATCATTTTGAAACAACAGTAGCTGCTAGGAGCACTGCTGACAATATAAAATTATTCAAATATCTGTACTTGTGGAAAAACAGTCTTCAAGACAAAATATAGGGTGGGTTGCTGTTTGTTTTTTAAATCACCTCCTCCAAATAACTGTCTAAGGAAGAAAATGAGCTATTTTAAACTCAGAGTAAAACACAAGCAAGACTAGAAAAACAAGCCCCTCCAGCCCATGGTTCATACCACTTAGCTTAGGCATACATTTTCAGGTGGGGTAAGTCACCAGAGGTGGGGTCCCTCTCTGTATTGACTAGGTAAGTAGCCTATGTGGCTAGTATTGTAAGGTGTTTAACTACTAGATAAAATAAATCCTCCCAAAGTGAGATTCTGCTTATTTTCACTATGAAGATGATGGCAAGGACAAAGTATATGCCAAGGGGTGGGTATGAGAAAGGGGCAAAGGAAAAAAGTGCTGGCTGTAGTATGAACATGACAGAAGCTTCTTTGTGAGTGCAGTGTGTGATCTGAAATGCTTTCTCATATATAAAACCAGTAGGAGACAAGATCTAATACCACCCAGTTATCAGAACGTCATTTTGCAAAATGATTTAAAAAAAAAAAAAGAAGAAAAAGGTGTCCTCTCCCTAACTTGAAAAACTCCTGGAGATAACAGAGCTCATGACAATTAACAAGGCTTGCACCTTGCAATGTTCCTGAAGGCTCTGCAATTTATATTCTGTTCCTATAAATTAAAATATCATTATCCACCTTAACTAACTGGAAATGACAGATTAAAATGTGTTTGCTTGAAAACCTGCCCATAAATCCCCACCAATTAAGCATAGTTATAATGCTGCAGTCATGACACCTGTTGGCTTCCACAGACAGCTGATGACTTTAAGCATTTCCATGAGCTATACTGTCACAATAGTCAAGGTTCATAGAAGTATTCAAGATTAGAATATCTCAAAGGCATTATTATGACCAGGTCAGCATTGTTGCAGTTTGATGGTAAAAGAAATTGTCACCCTACGGGTTAATTTTCTGGCAATAATCTTGTTTGACAGGTCATCTTAATGACACCCATCAGGAGCACACTTTCAAAAGGGGAAGTACTGTTTGCAGTGAACATTGTAACGTGTAGGTCAAAGGATCTCTGCACTGAGGGCAGTTTCTATTGATCCCTTCCTCAACTTAATATTCTGTATCCCATTTTGCGCTGAGTCCTCTGTTGTTTCCATTCAAGTACTTCTCCAATGAACATAAAATCCTACTGTTATACCTACTGTGGTAATTTGTAGTACCACTAGTGTTCATAAACATCTGATACATGATCCCAGCATCAGATACTTTTCCATATACAAAAAAAACAACCAACCAAACAAACAAAAAACCACATGGAATAAAGATACATCAGCATATTTCTTAAAAATAAGTCTGCATTCTCTTTTCATCATTGACTAGTCTAGAGTCTAAGGAGGTCCTCGGTGAAAACTCCACTTCACTCACAGAGGTAGCTTGGCACTGAAAGGTTAATCACCTAAGCAAATAAGAGATGCAGATACCCAGGCAGGGAATGCAGCATGCCTGAGGTCACAGACCAGATCAGCTGTCCACAAACAAGCGCAGCCCACATCCCTTCAATACCATTATCCTCTTCACAGTCTCCTCACTAGCTATCACATACCAAACCAGGTACTGGTACTCTGAGACACAGGATCAGATACTTGGGCCCAGAGCCAAAAGCCAAATGCTTTCTGACAGACTAGCCCTATAGCAGGTAATTTTTAATAAAAGTCATCCTTTAGGAGTCCCCTCACAAACAGAAAGCACAGCCTCTAACTGAACTCAGCTGCAGGTTCAGTAGCCTCTGTTTAACATGCATGCTGCTGATGTTATCCAGCAAAACCACTCAGCTGGCCTTTTACTGATCCTATGCAAGCTCCTTCCTGAAATATGACATCTTCAAATATTTCTTCATTTTTTAGAAAAGTACATTTAGCTAGAGAAGAAAATGTAAATATTCCTGCATTTGTAGTGCAGTTTCAAGAGTCAGTGGTTGCACTGAGTCTGTGATGGCAGAGGTGAGAAACTGCACAATGTATCCCACTACTACAACCCCTCCAGGCCTAACATAAAGGAATAAACAATTAGGCATGATATTTTTCTCTAATGCACAGCTCCATGAACCATTTAAGACTCTTCTAAGTTTTCAAGAACAGTGTTAATGGTTCACAAGACTCTACACAGAGGCGAATTATATCCACAGTACAGAGGATATTCAAAATTTTCCATTTGTTTCCTACATTTTCTGACTGTAAAGGAAAACTAGTTATTCTTACTCCTTACTTTGGAGTCTGAGGAACCGTCCTCCAATTCCTAGCACAGATGATTCCTGATGCTGCAGGGCTGTTGATCATTTCTGCTCCTAGATTACCTCTTCCCCCTACTAATCTTTCCCTCTTTTTTTTTTTAAGTAAGAAAATATTTCTAAAGGACACAAAGTCTAATCACAACAGTCAGTTTCACTGGGTGAAGAAGTTGTTCTGAACAATGACAAATCTATGCACCTCAAAGTAGGGCTCTTCCACCTTACGCTGGGAAGAGACATCTATAAACATGAAACCCAGGACTATGTCGTAACATATCATAGCAAGAAAAACTGTTAGGAGACATGTGAAATCAGTCCCACCTGTTCTCCCAATCACACCTTCACTAGCACTCAGCCACAGGACCAAAATAGTTAAAAGGGCAATTGAGCCACAGATGGCACACTGCTAAACCATTCAATTGGCTACCCATAACTTCTGAAAACATTACAGGTTTATTCTGTGAAGTCCTGGCTTCGGGATAAACTGCCTAAAAAAATTATCTCCCCACAATATTGTTATGGGTGTATCTCAGTTGCTTTGGGTTTTTTTTATTTATAAATAAAATGGCTACATTTTTAATGTACTATCGACTACAGAAATTAGATTGGGAATGGACCCTGAAAAGTAATACAATTCAATTCGTCCCCCACCTCAAGGCAGGATCAGTTATTCCTAAACAATTTTTGACAGATGTTTATTTACAATATCAATAAAGCCTGCCCAGATAGGTTGAGGAATCTAGTCCAGTGCTTGAATGCCCTTGGTATCATCTCAAAATTATTTTCCTAACATCTACTTAAGCATATTGTGCTGCAGTTCAGGCTCACGGATTTATATACTTTGAGTAGATTTGGAATGGGATGGAGTCACTGAGGGTGTGAAATGCTGGGGTTTCAACCCCAAGCCCCAAATTAAGGTTGACATACGGGTGATTCCCACAGCCCTTCACAAAGGGGGATGAGTTTGCCTTTAGACTTCCCTCCAGGTTGCAGTGGCCTTGCAGACACAGCCATTGGGTAAATGACCCCGGGTGTCTGCATTCAGTAACCCAAGGTCAGGTGTCCCACGTAGGGATAAAAGCTGGGACCACTCACAGGAAGGGGCAGTGTCTGTCTGTGAGGTGGATGCCCTGTGCAGAGTTCCCTGTTGGGGAAGGACCTCCTGCCTCCCTGGGACTGGGCTCCAGTCAGGTCTGGCCTCTGTAAATGCGGGCTGTGTGGAGATTCAGTGTGTGGCTTCCTTGGTCTTATGTGTTTGGCTTGTTGACTCGGTTGTCTCCTGTCCCTTCTATGGGAGACTGCATTTCACCATTTATTACACCCACTGTTGGTTGTGCGGTGTCATTGTTGGGGTCAGTAGGATTGATGTCCATTACGTATAATCTGACTGACTTGTTTGTACCCCCAGCACTCATCCATGTACTAACCCTTCTGTACAAAATACAATTTGTTTATTGGTTGATCTTTATGCTGGCTGTGCCCTTTAAGCTAGGCCTGATAATTGGCAAAACAGGGTGGACAACAGAAACAGGTTATCTATAAATTCTCTGTAACAGTTCAGTTTCTTCCTTTGCTACATATCTAATTTTACTAGTCAGTCTAAGTAGCTAAAGTTACATGGTATTTATTTTTATATGTTTTGAAAAAAGCCTATTAATCTCAGAAATAAACAAAGGTTTCCTTTATCATGGTGAAATTCTCCAAGATACTTGCAGAGTCTCTTAGGCAACAAGAGCACAAGCAATTGTTATTGTGGATATTTTGGGTGAAACCTTCAACTGAAAAATTGTAAAAACATGCTTCAAAAAGAAAATTCTCTTGACCCAAAACAACTCTGAATCAGAGTCCAGAACTCACTTATGTAAGTCCTGCAGTCTGCTTTGATCCAACAATCACTTTCAAAGCATCCAAGTACTAACTTCTGCAATGTGTAAGCATGCATGACATGAGGCCACATGCTAAGAAAGGATATGTGGGAGCAGCTGGAGAGAATATCTGCAAGAGCAACTTTCTTAAGCAGAGAAATCTTCAGTACAAAAAACAACCTGGACATAGCCTTCCAGACAACACTGGGAGCAACTGGTCAAGCCAGTCAGTTGTGCCCATCAGGTGCCATCTCAGAGTGAGAGACAGACTGTAGCATGGTGCTACAGAAATGTTAGATGCAGACCAACCTCTGGGACATAGCCTAACCTGGGCCAGTGATGGACCCCTCTTATACTGAAAATATTTTTCCTAAAGTCTAATCAGATGAGGGTTTTTTTCAATTTGAGTTCACTGGCTTGCATCCCATTGCTGTAAATCTCAGAAAAGTTACCCATAAGGTAACTGTAGACCACAGTAAGGTTTCTCCCGCACCTTCTCTTCTCCACATTGAACAAACCCATCTTTGCCAGCCTCTCTTTGTATGCCCTGTGCTACAACCCCCAACCATCTTGATAGTCTTCTGCAGGACTCACTCCAGTATGTCAGTGTCTGTAGTGTAGAGACCAAATCTGGACACAGTCCTTTGGATGCAGTCTCACAGTGCCAAACAGAGTAACAACTGTTTCTGTGGACCTGCTGGCTACAGCCTTGCTAATAAAACCCAGGATGATGCTGGCCTTCATTGTGAGGGCACACTGCTCACTTGTGTTCAACATGTTACCTACCAGGATGCCCACGTCCTTCTCTACAGAGCTGCTTTCCATTCAGTCAGTCATCCTGTTGCACAGGGCTACTGCAGCCCAGATGGAGTTTCTCCAGGATGTTGAAATCCCTTTTAACAGCATCCTATCAGCATATCAGTACAGTATTAGCCATCTCAATCCTCAAAGACCAAAGGTATTCTCCCCACTTACTTCAATTCAGTTGTCCCCACAAAGCATTCAACAAGAAAGAAAATTTGCCGGAAAATGTGTGAAGCAAGTACATGGCAGGCTAAAATATAAAATTACATCACTGCACCACTGTTCAACTGAATATTCATAGAAATAGCTGAGGCATTACGCAAAAAGGAATAGCCAGCAAATAAGTTTTTCACCAAATAAGCATTAGTCCTACTAGTGCAATTCATCTCAGCACCTGTCAGTCTTATTACCCAACATTTTTTTTCAAGAAGAGTTGAGTAGCTACTAACACCTGAATTTACATATGCAAAATAATACTGCACATTGGCACAACTTCTAAATTACCACAGATGTTATGTCCATGGGCTGGATTCTGGCAATATTAATACATGTGTTTGCACAGCCCATAACAATTTACAGTCATTTATTCAACCCAATGTCAGGCCCTATAAAGTTACTCAGGTGTAATTTTTACTATTTCCCTCCAATGACAGAAAGTTTTGAATGCAATATAAAGCCAAACCAAATTAGAAAGAATTTCAGAAGCCAGAAACAGACCTACCTCCCCTTCCTTCTCCCACCTTATCTTGACAAAAATATTTTTCTAATGTCTAAGATGACCCATAAAAATGTCCAAAGAAGAAAAAATAAGACAGGTGACTGGGTAAACCCTAATTCCACAAAATCAGTAGAGGTTTTGCAGAAGACTTTAACAGGATGAGGGATTTTTTAGGTTTTTGCCTCGGCTAAACTTCAGCTAGACAAGTTCCTAAACTCCCACAATGGCCTGCGAGGATTTTGAAGGCACCACAATATGGAGGCAGTTCATACCAACAGGTCCAGAGGAAGGTCCGAGAACCTGACTACACATCTTCAGAGAAGGAATTACATTTAATTAAGAATATGCAGTGCATTAAAAGAAACTAGTTTAAGAGCTGTACATACTTGTTCTCAGTTGGCAGTTTCCTTTTATAAGCTGCTGCTTGAAGCAAAGTACCACTAAACACCACTTTAAGCAAAAACCTGTTTGGCTTTAGCAGCAGCATTAATCCACAAATCACTAGGAAGAATAAGATGGCACCTGAAATTACATGTCTTTCTTTAGAACTATGTTTGAATGAGGTACTTCAGTATGAGCCCAGTAAAACTTTGGAAAGAAAAATGTTGATGTCTGCCTCTCACTTCATTTGTGTAGCAGTTTCCCACAGGACCTAGGGGCCCCAAAGATCTTTAAATTACAGACTTTGTATCTGAATATGCAAACACTTGATACCAGCTGAAATCGGTAAGGTTTATCACAAAGAGAAACATGTCTGATTGATTGAGATCCATGTCTCAGGCCTAGGGCCAGGAGCTGTCAGAGGTGCCAGCTCAGACTCAGTCCAAAGTTTTCAGATAGAGGTGGATACACACAAGCAAAAAGAGTCTCTTTCAAGACAATCTCTTTCAAGATTTCTTACAAGCTAATGAACAAACTGGTACTTGGGTATTACCCTGAACTGGAGCTTTTGCACAGCTCCAAGGAAAACTGGTAGCTTAAGAAGGATAAAACACATCCCCTGCCTCTAGCACTTACAGAAGACTTCCCAGAAAAGGCTGGCTTCATGGCCAGAAGATGGATGGAGCATCCCTGAGAGGCAGGAGTAAACACTTTGCCTAGCATCAAGGGTTTGCACATTAAGATTTTCCCATTTTTAAGATTCACAGGTTTCAATGTGTCCCACAACAACTCTTATTTGAGTGTCAAATATACTGAGACCCAAAGAGCTAACTTGTCCTTAGTTTTGTACTTTTCTGTCATCCTAGCAAATCAATCAAAATAAGTGGGGAAAACTGCTCTCTGCCTGGCCTAACACAAAAACCAGTAAAACAAAGTCACAACTCCCTGAAAAGAATGGCTTACAAAAAAATGAGACCATAAACACCATTACTATGTCCAGACTAATGGCACTAAGCTAAAATATCAGCAAGGACCCATGCTATCCCCCCTGTTCAGCTCAATGTTTTATCAATTTCATGTGTGAATTAAAAGAGCAGTATTGATCCATACTGGCTGTCCTTTTCAGTGCAAACACTGCATTGGACAGGGAAACACACATATCTTCTTAAGAATATACAAGGCAGCATCCTTTTCAGCAGTTTATTCAGGGAAAAGGTGTCTGCCACTAAAATGTCATGCTGAAACCATCATTCAATGTTTGTCACTAGCTAGGGCTAAAACACGGAGGCCTGATTTAAATTTGTGCTGCAATAATCAAAACCTAACTTATGGCTCTATTTGTTTGTTCAACTGACAATAAATAGAGTTCATAAAATTACAAAGCATCTTTGGAATCGTAATCCAGTTAAATCAGCAATTACAATGATTCAGATAACTGCAGAATTTTAATTAAAAAAAAAAAGATATAATAAAGCCTTCAATAAAAAAGAGTTATCTTTGGGACATATCCAATCCTCCACTTGCCCCCCTTTTAAACATACTGATTGACCATAATTGTACACTAAAGAAATATTGTAGATTTATCATTGCATCTCACAAGCTATGAGGTTGATTCTTCTCTCACTAAAGTCAAAAGTGAGAATTCCCTAGCTCTCTGCAATATGAAGGTTTCTGAGCTGAAGGCTTCACAGCAGTTACACTGCTGGAAGCAGCATCAGCTCAAGGAGAGAAGGTAGAAGCAAGGAGCAGAGGAGAGCTATTAGAAGTGCTTCCAATTTTTATCAATCTACCCAGGCTGTGTCTTAACTCCTCCATGCAAATCAAAGATGTCATAGATTTTTCCTGAGTTGGTTATTTGCCTCCCACAGGTAACCTGCCTGTAGTTACATGAAGAGCAGCAATCAATTTGTTATGCTCAGAGAAAACGAACAAAAAAACAGAGAAATATGAAATGCCTCCTATATGGGGCAGCAAATTGCTAATGCTAAGTTTTACAAGACTATTACATGCACGACGGTTTTTGTCCATAAATCTCACAGCATTTACTAACTTAGAAGTGCTGTGAAGCAGATGCCTTGAGCTCCATGCTTTGGAAGACAAACGTGAGACTTGAGAAGTGACCTGTTCAATGTCACACATCAGGTCAACACGTTCTACTTCAAGTCCATAAAGACTCTGTCTTTGGTTTGCTTTTAGAGAACCAAAAGAGAATACAAGCAACCCTCTGCACAGGCTGAGCTCTGAACCTGCCATTAGAGTAGTACTGGGCTATAATGATTAAACACATGAAAGAATTAACCTGTTTTTAAGATATCAATTGGCATCTAAATTGGTTGTCCAAGTTGATGAACAAAGGACAGAAGTATACAAAAGAGGAAAGAAAATAGGGGAAGCAAAATTCTGTCTCAGATGATAAATAACTTACCCTCCTTAAACCAGCTACAGTTCACTTTGTCCATGTGGCCTTTGCTGGTTTTTGCTGTCAGGCTGGTAAGACCAAAACATTTGGAAAAAATGGAAGAAAATAAAAGTTTAGCTTTACCCCAAGACAATCCTGTTTAGACCAAGACATGGCTGCAGCACAATAGGTACACCTCCAGAGCACTCATACCTCGCTAGCACAACCCCTTGCAAAGCAAGAGGTGATAACTGAATTTCTTGCTGCTGCTGCTGGCAGGGATAAGGATGGTGCAATGCTGCCTGACTGCCACCACAGGTGGATCGATTCTGCTGCATCAAAATCAGGCAGCTCACCCTGTCCAAGTTCAAACTTTAAGAAATAAACCTACCTGGAAGAAATGGAAACAGGCACAGAGCAAACTGAAGTCAGGCTGATGTCTGCAGTCAGGGCACATGGCACCTCTGAACAGAACGGAGTCCAACAGGGTGAGCCATAACGGGCTCCCCTTGTGCCCCCTCCCAGTAATTCCTCAACAGCTATGAGAGCTGGTAAAGCAAGATGTCTCACCTCAGTCCGAACTCACCTGCCAGGGATGGGAAGGCAAAATGCATAAGGCACTTTGGTGTGAAGGGTGAGAAGATGAACTGGAGAGCTTGCAGATAAAGGGATAGAGAATGGAAAGTCATGCTAAGACTAAGGACACCAGGAGTACCTAGCAGTCAGGTATCAGTGAGGGAAACAGTTTAGAGAGGCCAAAATAAGTGAAGCCTTCCACGATCCTTTATAACAACATCACCAACACTTCAAGCACAGAGACCACCATGCTTACTCCAGACTTACCCTAGCTCCTTGCAGAATAGTGCATGAAATTCAAGGTCTCAGGCTTTACTTGTAACACAGCAAATGGCCTGAATCCAGAGTAAACTGATCTCCAGAACAAGAACAGTGACCACAATGGGACCTTCTAACATAACTGATAAAGTTCATCTTCACAGAAGACAAATCTCTCTTGAAAATAAGATCATAACTGTGGAATGAGCTCTCTCAGAAACTAAGGACCACCTACATCTCCAAGCAAGATCAGTATTTTAGAAGTCATCTCTTCTGGAGTACAATGAAAAACAAAACAAAACAAAACCATTACAAGCACCTGTCACACACACAACTCCCTTTGAAGAAAAAATGAGCATGTTATCCATAAGTCACACATGACAGCAGTTTATCACACTACGTTATGTTAGATACGTTACGCATGATGGTAAGACAAGACAGAATAGAACATATTCAAATAAAATGCATGGTAGAGTGTAAAGGGAAGAAGCATCAGTAAAAGATGGAAAAATAAAAGGGGTCAGAAGGAAATGGGGTATAAAAAAGAATAAATGGTAAAGAATGGAGAAGGATATTGGAGTCGCACCTTGGAGCAGATGATCATCTGATATTAACTGGTGCAGAACCATTGACTGGAACAAGTCAAGAAATGTTTCTATCAGCTGAGGATTTGGCCCTCTACACAGAACCAGACAAAGGCAATCAGATAGCCTGGTTTCTGGTGGCAGAGAGAGTTCCTCCCCTCAGAAAGTAAAGATGCAACACAGGAAGAAAATAAGATGATCCCATAAATTAAAAGGAAGAAAGAGGGTAAATGGGAAAAAAATGCATGAAGAGCAAGACAGAACAAAGAGATGGAGCAAAGAGAAGATAAGAAGAAAATATTCACAGGTTAGTCTAATGCATTTTATTTATTCATGAGCTCTGTTTTATTATGTGTCCTTGGCAGACATCCCATAACTGAAAATTTGCAAAGCAGGGAATGATGCAAGTTCAGATACTTGAGCTTTGTTTCTAATCATTAGCCTTGGGCAGGTCTTTTTAATGTATGTGCCCCAGCAGCAAGTAAACAAGTTCTTCAAATCAAAAGCCCTTAGACAGAAGGCATGCTGCAAAGAAACGTGCTTAGCTAGAAAAGGATTCTGGGAGAAAAGACAATAAGCAAGCATGGCCACAACCTGTTTTCAAGTAACCAAGAGGAAGGACATGCTGTTAGGAAAGATGCTGCCCAACAGGATACAGGCTGCTTCTCACTCCGATCCTAGCTTACATCAGACTCTGCAGAGTCTGCCTTTCACACACACTCCTTGTTAACCGGCACTTATTCCACCTGAGAGCATGTGGGGCTCGGCTTGCTCAGCTGGCAGGGAGGAGGGACGCAAATAGCAGGCAGGCACAGGAGCGGTGGCAGCGGTCTCTGGCAGGGATCCCAGCACACAGGCAGGCAACGCGTCCAACGCTGGCTTTGCTGGCAGCTCAGCCAGAACAAAGAGCACACCTCTGGCAGATGCTGGGCAGGGAAAGACCAGCTGTCTCCACTCTCTGTATAGGTTTAAGGTGCCTCTGCAGCTCCGCTCAGTCACTGATGAACCCTGTTTTGCATTGAGGCTGAACCTGGCCCACGGTCTTGACACTGAGCATTCATAGTTGATTTTACCTTGCTTATAGCTGTAATTGCACAACTAAGTTAATACTGGTGGCTTAATACTGATTTATCATCTGTTCAGTTTTGAGGTGGGTTTATTCTTCTTGTCCTGGGAAATTTGCTAAATCCAAGAGAGAGCACACAAATAAACTCTCCTGCTTCAGGACCTCTCTGATTCTACAGAGGACATCTCAGGAAAACTTCTGACCTCACCTGTCTCAGGAATAATGCTAGGGATCGCACTGGAGTTTGCATCAGTTCAGCTGAAACCTGCTGTTCATTGATTTTCTTTGCCCACACTCACAAATAGCAAGTTGAAGGGCTGTTACCATTTCTGTGGGTTGCCTTAGTGCTGAGACCGCTAATAAGACACAGACATTTAGATATAGTGTTCAAGGAGGAAGGTCTCTTCAAAAAGAATTTTAATGTCCTCTGCTATGAATACATATAGATTTTTCTTATTTTAAAATCAACTTAGACAAATCTGCTCAGGCTGTATAAAAAAGGTCTAACAGGCAAGTAAAGAACTGTCATTTAGGAAATTTAGATACTAATTCTGGATGTTTCCCATTTTTCAGTTCCTGCAACTGAAAAAAAAAAATGAAATAACAATACTGCACCTCCTTATAAAAATAACTGGTTTTGAAATCTATAGAAAACAAGCAGCATATAAAAGCTAGGTATAATTACTGTCAGTTAAAGCCCTTTTATCATCATTTAGATACCTATCTATATACAAATAATCTACACAATTTCAGAACATAAAATTATCTTTGTCTACCCACAGTGCTATCCCAGCAGAAGTTTAGATACAGAAAACTAAGTTTTTTCCTTATTAGCCAATTGTCTTCCATACCCCAAAGTACTACCTTTTTGAACAGTGAAATCTAGAAAAGTAGAGGGCAATGAGGATACAGTTCTCTATAAAAAAACCCTTGTCATCACAAGTGATTACTAATTTCAACTCTGCTGCAATGGGCAGCTTCTCCCCAGCAGCAGATGCTAAACACACCTCACAAACGAGAGAGAGACCTCTGCTTCCTAATGAGCTTAGGGTATCAACACTGATCAAATCCTACTAAAACTGTGGATGATTTAACCCTAACTGCTTAGAGCGGAGAAGGATTTTGGAAAATACTGCAGTTGTGACTGACAAAAATAAGAATGAATAGCCCAGGACGTGCCTCTGAAAATGAGATCTTCCCGAGTTATCCCAAGTCAGACACCCAGAATTTGACTCACACACACCCTCTGCAAATCCTGGTTCTGTACTGTGTTCTTGCCTCCTCTGTCCTCTCAAGATGTTAGCCTGGGTACCTTATGCCATCTATTGGCCTAGACCAGCGACGGGTGCTCTAAGAAGAACTTTAATTCTGGGAAAGCGACTGTGTTTAAAGTGATCTGTCGGTAGATCTGTAAATTTTGCTAATGGAATCAATACACTGCCGCTGCTCAGATCTTGAGGTCTACCTTGCCCAGCAGACACTCTGAGTTCAGCTCCCAGAATAACCAGCCGTTGTGCTTTGCATTAGGCAAAAGAGAAATTGCACCAAGACAGGGCTACCTCACCGGGAGGAAAATCCAGAAAATGAGCGGTGAGGATTTTCGTTGTTTTACAGCAGCACGTAAGAAAAGTTTTTTTCATAAAAAGAGAAAGCCACTTCAAAATCCACCTGGTTCTAAAATCAGGTGAACTATCCCCAACTTCCTAAGTCTGCTTTAAGTCAGCCAGGCAGAGAGGAGACTTCTCCCACGTTTCTTTAGCCATAGAGGCTACTGCAGTGATTCACGACCGCTTAAATCTAGTTTATTTTTTTAATCTAAACGTGGTTTTAGAAGGCAAGGCAGAGCTCTGCAATGCGAAAGGGATTCAGAGGCATCTCTATTGATCCGCTCCCGCACAAGCCATTACTAAGGACCCGCGGAGAAGTCGGCAGGAAAACCGCGGGCCGCCCTGGCAGCGCCCCGTGCCCCCGGCGGGGGGCAAAGCGGTGCCCCC
>NW_020799097.1:11945761-11948821 GCF_003259725.1 Athene cunicularia
CCGTGGGGGCGGGATGGAGGGAGCCCCCGCCGGCCCCTGGGCTGCGGCGGCGCGGCCGAGCAAGTTCGGCGGCTGCCGCGGGGCCCCGCAAACTGCGCTGCTCGGCTTTTACCTCCCCGCTTTTGTGCGGCAGCGGTGCCAAGAACCACGCAGATAATGACAACGCGAGCGGGATTGATCTGCTACGGATTCACTGCCGCTGATTTGCTGAAGTGTCAAACACACGGCGTCATTTGCCGGCTGCACGGCGTGGGACCTGGAGTGTCCCCCCACCTGCTGCAGGGGGAAGTGATTCCTTCTCCGTGTTGTGTCCCCAAGAAATTGTCTGTATCAGGGCTCATTTCTGCCTTGATCAAAGGCAGAGGGTACTGGAGAGCCCGGCCAGCTCCACGTGTCACTGCAAAGCACAGCCTCGACAGCCTTCCAGAATGGAACACTTTGCCTATTCCGCTGGTATCGTTTTGAAAATTACCGAAGATGAGCGTGGAGGGTTATTCCTTCTATTCCTTTTCTTATTCGTTACAAGTTTTGAAACAAAGAAAAGTATTTTCTGCACATTTGGCAAACTTTTCCAAACTTTTCATTAAAAATAGTCCTCTTTTCTGATGTCAGGGATTCTGTTTCTGAAGGATAGAGGAGAAAGGTAGTTCTGCAGGTACCCACAACTGCTTAGTAACTATTTCTGACAAGTTTTGTTTGTAAACAATATTACCTTTAAAAAAAAAAAAAAACAAAAAAAAACAAACATGCTTAAATGTTACAGAAAATTCTCCCCTGGTTTTTGGAGGGTTTGTTTGTGGGTTTTTCTAGAATTCATTACATGTCTTAAGGAAAATTGTTCAATGACCTCTTGTAAAGTCAACATAAATACTCACTATGTTGTTGTGTTCCTGGTAATAATTTTGAAGTCTTACAAGTGTCCTCACTTGTGCAGACTGAGGAGGGTGGGGATCCTGAGATAAAATATTTCCCTGCTTGTGTTTACCAGAATTCCCTTAAATTTCTATTGCTATGCAGAAAGGGTTCTTTTTCTTACAAGTTATGGTTTATAACTGCACTAATAAATACATTGTTTATCACCTTCCTGTTTCATTAATCATAGAAGTTTTAATCACTGCAGAATATGTCTTGTTCAGATATTACATCAAACTTTTAACATTGTGCACAGCAATCTGCATTTTGTCTGTGTTTCTTCGAAAAACATAATTAACCAGCAGTATATTAACATCAAACATAATGGCCTATGTGGAATGACATTTGGTTACAAAAAGTTTGTGATAAAGTAAAGCACTGAGTGCAGAGTGAATTTCTCAGAATTATCCAAATACAACAATGTGAACACAGTCCTTCTTGAAGATAAATGAGGTCATCTTAGTGGGTCATTTGGAGGTTTCAGCATAAAATTTGAAAGGAAAGATCCTGCAGAAATATTGTTACTGACTTTGGAAATGATACTGCAGCACAGCAGCCCATCAGATGGTTACACAACCTAAGCCATCACAGGAGAGAATGTGAGATGCTGGAAATTGCCCAGGAAGGTGAGCAGCAGCTCCCTGGGCAGCAAGGGCACGTGCATTTCTGTAACACCCGGCATGATCTGTAGTGGCAAAGGGGGATGTGGTGGGCTCATCACTCAGGTCAGCACAGCTGGTGGCACTGGTGACCCTGTCCTTAGCCACTGTTGTGGCCAATGGTCCTGTTCTGCCTGGTATGGAGGGCAGAAACGTGCTGTCTTGGCTTCTCACCAAGCCTGACAAGCTGCAATATGCATTATCATAACTTACAGCTCCTTACATCAGCATGATCTTGCATTGCTCTTTTCTGGACAACAGACCCAGTCCTTTGGGGGCAGCACATTTAGAAATGCCAGTTCTCTCCTCCTAGTGTTCTGCAGTTTTTTTTTTTTTTTTTTTTTTTTTTTTTTTTTTTTAATCTGCATCAAGAAATATCACAAGACTTAGGAATTGCATTTACTTTTGTATTTGATGCATCATGGTTTCTTTTCACATAAGCAGTGTCTGAGCACTGAGCTGTCTGAAGGAGCATCTTCCCCTACAAAGCAGTTTTTCATGTGCTTCCACTAAAACACAGCAACTCCCCTGAGCTGTGATCATGCTTTTACACAGAAGGATGACTGAGGTTTTTTGGCAGGTTTTTGCATCTTCATTTGTAAACATGCCCTGGAATTTGCTCGACTCTTTCATCTGGAAAAGGAGAGAGGTCATTTCTAGCTTCTTGATGTAGGAAAACTTATTGGCAGCTGTTTATAGTGGGCATGAGTTTAGCTGCTGGCAGTGGGAAAAAGAGATGAAGGGAAATCTAGACTATAACACCATCATCTTCATTTCGCTGCAGTAGTTTACAATATTGCAAAATGGTGTTAACTGTTGCTCACTGGCTTAAGAGGATTGTGAGATGAAGACTGTGAAGGAAAGTGGCATATATAAGGCTGGCTCCCAGTATCTTGTGCTCTAGCCAAACACCAACCAGAAATATATGTACTCTGGAACAAATCATTACAAAGCTGCCAGAATATTTTTTACAAATATTAACTCCTTCAAAGCTGCTGGTAATAACTTAAGACAAACCTGTTGTTTTAAATCCCTCTTAAAATGAGAAGATTTTAACCAGTGGAGTGAATAGAGTGAAAAGTTTACGCTAGTGAACATATGGTTACATCGGAAGGGATTATGACCCCCCATAAAATGGCTCACATCCTTTTCATGGCTCTCTAAAGCATGCAGTGAGCCTGTCCAAAGTCAGTCTGCCACTGGCTAATCTAAACTGGAAACAACAATGCCCTGAGCACTGTTGTGCATGAGTTTGTTGTGTTTGTGTAATGCTGCCATCCCTAGGGGTTAGCCATTTTTACCCCTATTTGTTTTCTTCCCTGAATTGCCTTCACTCAGCCAAACTCTGACAGCAGTTACACCAGGGAGACCCTATTAAAGGCAAATGGGCTCAATGTTCTTCCTCCACAAATGCTCATAATTTAAACTGCACAGCTGTAGGACAAAGTGGGAGTAACTTTGCCTTAGGTGCTTTTTTGGGGAGAAAGGG
>NW_020799097.1:11948871-12022990 GCF_003259725.1 Athene cunicularia
GGGAAGAAAAAAGAAAAAAAGCAATTACAATGGCAATTCTTCTGTCAGCGAGAGCTGAATCTGATCTGCTCTGCCTGCTGCAATCCCACCCACTCCAGCCTGCAGGAGGGCACGTGGGACAGGGGCTGCAACACCACTTCCAGTCCCTGCAGCGCTGGCTGATGTGCATCCACGGCTACCACACCAGTGGGCACAGGGAGGTGTCACTTGCCGCACAACCACCCCTACAATCACAGCTTTTCACTCTCCCTTTGACTTACATGTTTCCCGGTGCAGGACTCTGGGTTTCATTCGCGCCCTGGCTGGATACAAATTGGCTCACTCAGTTGAGTTTTACATGCGGTTTGTGCTACATCCACAGAGGCTCGGTTCTCCCGCTCATACAAATCATGGCAACTACTGTTGTAATACTATATTTTCACATTGTCACAAGTGAGAGGCAGATTGGAATCAGAGCACTCCTGTACTTTTGTGTTCTCAATCTGGGGGACTGTCTATGCTCTTTCGATTTAAGATCGATGAGAAATTACAATTTTTGTTGTTTAGTCCAGGAAGACAAACTTTCTTTGTAAATGATAGGGCCTCTTCTTAACTAGCTTGAAAAAAATAACTTCATATAATGCAACATAGCACTTTCAATTCACTAAATAGCATATTTCTAATGATAAGAAAGTATTGCCAAGAGAAAGATAACAATTTTTAAAAAATGCGAGGCAGCACGATCAAGTAACTCAAGGAAACACCACACCTGCTAGAGAGCCAGGAACAGAACTTAGAGCTCCAGAGTTTTTCACTGAGTTTTTAATGCTGAGTTTGGTAGTAAAGTATAAGCAGTCAGAAGAGAATACTGCTAGCATTTGAATTTAAGCATAAATAAATATTTTTAGGAATATGTGAACCATACCAAATCTTCAAGCAAGCAGAAGGAAAGAAATTTATCAGTGCCAGATACTCCTTGGTTGGTGGGGTTTTGACACATTTCTTAGGAAAATAAGTCAAATGTACATATGCATTAAGCATATTCCATTTCTGGAAAGTATGTTTTCCATTTATTTTGAAAACATATTAATACAGAAGCTTGTTTAATATAAGATGATGGACATCAAGTTACTGAATCAGTATTTACTGAGGTAGATAGAAATTCCTTGTACTTTTCCTAACACAAACTAATCTGAAATTACAATATGACCTGTAGGACAATAGGTCTAAAGTAGGGCCTTGGAAGCACAATATATAAACGACAACTCATGTGGAAATGCTGAATGCAGCAGCTATCATTACACAGGCTACTAATACAGTAATTACACACTGGATATATAATCTGCCTTGTCTGTCACTGCTGAATTGTTGTTACAACAAATACAGTGAGCTTTACCGTGCTACTCCTTTTAATAAAATTAATGGGAAAGCATAGTTAGGCAAAAGAAGATAAGGTCTTTCAGTGGGAAAATGACATCTGTAAAGAATGGGGAAAAAAGATCATCTGTAATCTTTTCATTTCTCCTACAAATTTGGGGGTGTTGTTTAAGAAGGTGAAGTAGAAGGTGGGGCCTTCTTTCTTCAACTTTCCTTCTCTTTATTATTTTCTTTCTCCTTTGCTGTCTTTCTCGGTTTTCAACTCTATTACTATTCAGCGTTACTAAGGTAGTCCCTTAGGAACCTCAGTCCAGGCGCATAACTTCATGTGGGTAGATGTGATACAATCAAATACAAAGGAAGAAATCCTGAAGATTGGATAAAACAGACAGGGCTATAGAAGAAACTGAAAATCAGGGTTTGGAAAACAAGATAATACTAAAATGAATAGAGCAATATTAAAGCTATAGCAGTCTTTCAATTTGCTTAACTTTTAAACCTTCTTTTCTTCTATGGGGATTTGTCCTTACTTTGCATTTCTGATCAGCTCTGAAGTCCTTGACATGTCCATTGCTCTGACTTTCCATCAGTCACTGACTGTGTGGGTGAAGGATAGAGTTGCAAAGATTTCCCTCAATACATAAGAGAAAAATGGGCCAGGAATCAATATTGCTATACAGGCATATAGCACTGATTATTGAGATGTAAGGGTATTTACATCTGAAAGCATTCCACCTTGCTCTTCTCATGAATAATGGAAGAAGTCATGGCATTCTTGTGGGTCTGGGTTAGCCAAATAAAATCTTTGGAGTGTATGAAGGACTACTACATCTTCATTACCATACTGTGTTTACTTAATTTGTTCTGGAAAAAAAAAATAAAAATAGAGCATTGTCCACATTTTGGAAAGTTTCTATTTTGAAGAATCGGTGGAGACAGACCATTGACACAATTACTGTGCATATTCCAAAGAGGGTTAACACAGAAGTCTTTCAGCTCTAGAGATACTGCATTTTAGTAAAATGATACAAAGTTCACCCATTTACATCCCTTCAAAGGTTAGGTCTTCAATCTAAGATAATAAGTTAGGACATTCTTCTGTCAATGACAAGTGACTTATTCCATGTATATTAGATTAGACACACACCTGATAAGAATTGCTTTTTTGGGGGTGCTCATTTTCATCTGACTAACTACAGGAAATGCTTAAGCCTAATGTGTTGGGCTAAAAACATAAAACGAAAGGACTAAAAGTAAAGTGATTTGCATTCTATGTGATTAAAGAACCAGGAAATCTCTTTCTGGCTAAGACAAAGGATATTTACATGATTACGTTTTTGTGATTTTGACCAAAAGAGCAGCACCAACAAAATGACTGCACAGCCAATTGCAGATGAGACACTAACACAGATGAGACACTAACACAATCTCGGTGAGACAACCAAGAAGAAACACTGATGTTTGAGAAAAAATGCTTGTTCTGCCCTCAAAAGAATTGATAACTATCTGCATCAGTACATCTACAGACTGGCTAAAAAGGTTGATGTTGAGTAGAGAAAGTGGATGAAATAGGGTGTTTCATCCTGCTTTGCTATCAGCTGTAAAGTCCTGCTTATGCCAAAGTCTTCTTTGGCTGCTATCTGATTTTCCATCACACAGCAATATGTTCTGTTACATTATGCTCAGTATGCTCTATAGTCTCCCCAAAAATCTCCCTGAACTCAGAACATTATCATCTTTCTAACCTCAGCTTAGAACTCATATCAAATCTAATGTCCAGCAAAGAATGAGTAAGAAGGACACAAGATGTACTGGTGGTTGTTAGTGCATATGACTGGTTTATTTTTCACATTGCATATACCTTTTTCGTGGGGTTTCTCTGTCCTTTCTGGAAGTTTCTTGAATGTAAACAAGCTATGTTTCATACAGCTTTATTAACCGGGCAGTTTTGTACTGCTTAAAGGTAAGAGCCATGTCACATCCAACAGTTCAAATGCAGCAAGGAGATATACCTTTTTCTGAATCCATCTGCTCAGAGTTTTGCCTAGAAAGAGTAGAGAAAGACGTCATTAAGGTAATTGGTCACACCATGGCTATGAGCCATCAACAGGACATGACCATAAAAACCTCCAGGTATTTTCAGTAGAGACAAAAAGAACACTCATATCATTATATATAGTTTTATATATATATATAAAACCTTATCTGTATTCTGATCATTCATATTACAGAAAAATATGCTACTAGGATGTTCAGAAGAATGTAGAGTCAAGTGTAAGATAGGATGAGAAAGACTAGGATACTTCAGTCCACAAAATGAAGAGTAATAGTGAATGTGACTTCTCCTTCTGAAAATGAGAAATAAACCCAGGAGGTGAATAAGAGTAATTTAGGCTGAAGAGCTGTACTGGTACAAGAACAAATCAATATAAACTGCTCAAGAACACAATCTGGATAAAAATTAGAACATTTCCAAGTGTCAGGGAAGTAAAGAACTGGAACATTCTTTCGTTAGAGAGTTGGGGGTGCAACAAATTTGATTGCTTTTGGAGTGAGTTTTAATCAAGTGATGAAAATCACTGTATAGACGATTGTACATGAATTGTATAGTGGAAGTACATGGATTTATGGACTTCTTCCTAGTCCTGAGATTTTTAAGGATGACAGTGCAAGTAAATATGGAAAAGCTCTAAATTAAAGTAGCAGCATTTAACATTTGCACAAAGGAAGCTGTGAATAGATACCCTGATCGAAAGCTCTTTTAATGCTATATCCATTTTCTTACAGTGATTAGAATCAGGTGCTTTAAGAACTGCTTCCTTCAGCAACAAACATCTATTTATATGCCCAGTTTGAATGTGAAAACACTAGATAAACATAGATGCAAGCAGTATATACCAAAGTAAAAACAGGGAGGTCAATTACAAATCAGCTACAGAGAAACCTGGTTGCTTAATGGGAAGATATATGAATCCCACAGTGAGCTTAAGTTTAATGGCACTGTAGCACCCCCTTGTACAAATGCAATAAACAATACAGAACTCAGTGAAATGTTTATCTGGATGAATTAGGAGGGTTCTAACACAGTGTCAAAACATGAGGTTTTAGACACCTATGGTGTATGAAAATTTTTTGGGTGATCCCTGTAACACTTGGATTTTCCAAAATATCTGAGTTAAATTAGTTGCAGCAAAATCTGGGGGTTTTATTAATACTTTCTTGAACACCAACCACTGCTCATTGCCTTGCAAGAGGAAAATACAACACTCATCGTCTTAAGGAGCTGAAGACATTCAAAGCACATAGTGCTTTCTGAAAAGAAAATCAACATCAGCATTGCTTCCCATTCCTTTGCTATAAAGAGACTGCAAAGGAGTTTAAATCCAACTGCTTTGCAACCATATAGGATTCACTTGTTATACACAGGAGCTTTAAAAGCAGTCCTGGGACATCAACTGGACTAATATGCAATATTATCAGGCTGACAGATAGTTTAAAAAGCTGCATCATTACTCCTGATGTCAGAGTGTTGCTCTTTAATTTAAAAATAACATTGAAAGGTCATCCCTTTGACTTATGCAAAATTAAATCATGTCGCTAAGTCTAACATGATTTTATTCTCAACTGTAGTAATCTTGCCTCTAATATGTATAAAATCTGGAATAGCATATTGATGTGTTGTTTGGGGTATGGCAACTGTATCATAAAAAATTAAAGCTGCTACTCCCCAGCTCTTCCCCCTCTTTTAATACCGCTCTTAGTGTCAGGAGTCTCCTGAGAGGCTTGTTCTTGCTGGGCCATATCACAGGCTCAAGCTTATAAATGGACCTGCAAGTTCAGCACAGTAACTTAGTAATTTTGTAAACAGACACAGATATGAAGCATCTAAACCACGTTTTTTAGGCTTCTCTAGTAGCTACAGGCCATATTCAAATCACATTTAACAGATGCTTCACTTAGACATTCTGACTACAGCCATGTCATCTAAGCTCAAGAGAAGTGTAAGTCACACTCCCTACTGCTCAAAGTTTCCAGATCCTGCCTGTCTCTGCAATAACTGGCAGAAGTAGTTGAAACATCTGAAAGTACATTGTTTGACAATCTGTTACCAGTAGCAGTACACCATCTCTACACAGTCCCTCCCACGCAAGAAAACAACCCATCTCCTCTCTTCGTGTCCAGTTGTGCCAGTATTGATTTAGAACTACAAAAATAGGTATTTTCTTCTAACAGTAGTGCAGTCAGCCACAGCATAGCCCCATAAACAGTCAAAATGATGCTCCTGTGAGGGCAGCACCTTGCAGCATGAAGACAGAAAGGTGTACCAGATTGTGGGAAGCAAGCAGGGAAGAGATTAAAGCAATTTTGCCACTGAACAAAATGCATAGTCAAATCATAGCCTATTCTGAAAGGAGACCAATAAGTTAATAAAAAAGTGTTTTCACCAAGCTGCACTAAAAGCACTCCTGAACTCTTCAAGAATCTCTAACTTTACATCCTTCTTATAACCTAAATAATGAAATTATGGAACCTGTTCAGAGCTAGATCATGGGTAATATGACAGGAGACTGGTCCTAACAGGTCTTCACTGATTTCAGAAAAACAATTCCTAATTTCAACATCACCCTTTATCCTTCAACTGTAATTGTAATTACTATAGAGTAACTCCTTTTGGCAAAATGACATCAGTATCTATATTAAAACTTACCGTGTCTTACTGCCAAACTACTAAGTGTCCATGAACTCTGAAATGATTAGTATTGGCATACTGTCATCAGCTATCATGGTACCTGATGGAAGCTGTGATTCAGTTGCTGAATATCTCCTGTTCTTCTCCATGGTCTGGATCCTCTTGCCATGCAACATCTTCCAGGACATGGGACAGACTGTTATGCATTGATTCACCAGGGTGTGTTGCAGATGGGGAAGTCTGGCAGGGTAATTTGCCATACTGTGGAGAGCACTGACCCCATAGAATCATTTAGGTTGGAAAAGACGTTTAAGATCATTGAGTCCAACTGTAAGGATATAGTCTATAATGTCCAAAAGATACCACAGAACCCCGAGAGATTTCAGCCCAACATCGAAACAAGCTGAAGTGAAGCTCCTAGTTTCTGGCAGACTTAATTTCTTCTGAATTCTTCTTCTTTCCGGACTGAAGTTGAGTTCTTCTGAGCTTTCTCTTCTGATAAGTGTTTCATTACTTCTGCTTTTTATCTATATTTGGGAGTAAAACAAATGTCAAACTTATTACCAGGACATAATGCCATCTTTTTGACTGGAACAAATGAATGTTCAATGACATTTATTGTAGAATCAGTAAAGGTATTATGAAACACAGAAAAGATGTGAGTAGTATCTCCTTAAGCCACAAACTTCTCTCTTTCCTATAAAATACTTGATCTAGGGCCAATTTTATCTGCAGTTACCCAAAGGCAATGTGAAACTAGATTGATTATATTAAAAATAATTCTGCTACAGTAAAACATAAATGATCTTCCATTTATATAGCTTGTTTGGTACACATATTCTGTAGTGTATGAGCAGTTCACAAACATCTTTGTATCTTGCCTAACAATATTGTGAAGCATTATTAACCCTGTTTTATAAATGGGGGATGTAGATATTGATGAGACTTCCAAGATCATATAGAAACCTGAAGCAGACTGCCTCAATCTCAACATGGTTTTCCTTTAGCATAATCTTTTTCATAGACTACTGTGGAGTCATATTGGAGGTTAAGCTCATTTTGCCTCTCTGACCTTATACATAGGGTAGTCTCCCTATACTGGTTCCTTACACAATCCATTGCACAAGGTGGGGATATTCCCAGACCTTATCCATATATTTCATGGTCCTGCATAAAGGCCATTCATCATCTGGCTCTCTGTGATTAGAATCTGTTTCCACAGAGGAAGGGAATCTGGCAAAAAGCCAGAGTTGTCCCTTAACCGTTATGAAAAGTGCTGTGAGACCTTTAACTTAACACTGGATGGCTGCCAGTTCTGGGGAGAGGAGACATGTCATCCAAATTTGAACTTATCCTCTTCCCCAACGGCAATATAGAGTTCTATCAGCAGAGCAATGCAGATAAACACTGATGCAACTGAAAACACTTTCAAATTCCAAAATAAATCAATCACTAAAAAAAGTTTTTCACTGTTTACAGTGTACTGGGAGCACATACTACTTCATTCTCCAAACTTTGAGAGCCTAGTCCAAAACTCACTAATATCAGAGAGGGTCAGATTGTTGTTCATTCAAGACTGCAGAATTAAACATTAGAGACTTCAATAAATAAGCATAAAACTGTATGTATTTAAATAAATTACAATTAGACTTATAAGTTAAATTTTATAAAGATACTCTGGGAAGATTACTCCTCTCTTGGTTCTATATTGCTTCTTTTTGACTGATAATAAGACATGGAATTAGTTGGACAGATGGAACAAATCTGCTTATTTGCTGGTGATTACACACTATTTTGTTATCTCTGTTGCTACAAAGCCTAATTAGTACTGGTGCAGGGTCTTGCACCAAATAAAATTTTCTTCCTTCTTACAGCACCAAAGACTTGCTAGATAAGTAAATGATATTGCAAGATCTCAAATACTTTACATAAATAGAGAAAAGATAGGATCTCAAATCAGTGAAATAATTAATATAAATCCAGAGAATTCTTGGAAGTGACCAAAGAAAAGAAAACTGTCTGAAGAGAAAAATCCCAGCTTCTGAGCATAGGCTGGAGTATTTCAGGTTCTTCAGCATTGCAGGAACATTGAAACTGAAAATGAGCTAAAAATACAAAGGATCATATCTGTGTGACCCATCTGCATGACAGGAGCTAGTTTATGTGACCATTACTTTGAGGGATATAAATGTGCAATAGCATCTTCGAATATAGACAAAGAGAGAGGATGGGAGGGAAGAGTAAAATGTGTTTGTCTATATTTGAAATAGAACTAGATCACAGATTGTATTTTCAATTTAAGAACATGTAATTCTTTCCTTGTTTATTACAGTTGTCAAGTAACCATATATAACTATGTATAGACAAAGACAGGGTTGTACGGGGGCAGCAATTATTAATGGACATCACTGAATGATAAATAAAGAGCTAGCTCAAAAATGGTATTCATTGCACACAGATGTCTGGACCATGGGCAGATGTCTTAAATTGTCTACACAAAGCGCTTTTGTACTATCACAGTAATCTAAATTGCTTTGCATTTCGTTCCAGACATTTCCACAAACTGCTCTCCACCACACATAAATTCCTATTCTCAAATGCTAACTGGACTTCAAGGGCCAAAGTACTTCCTGGTGCAACGGTTTCACTTAACTTGTCTCAGTTTTATTGATGCAGACAAACTTTGAGAATTATAGGAGATGTTGTACATAACTCCATAGGTTATGGTCCTGGTTCAGGGGAGGGCATCTGCTGCTCTTGCACCACCACTTTGAAGACGACACTCAGAAAACATGAGTGGGGAGAAGGCAGAGCGGAGGCATGGCTTCATGCAGGCTCTGTGTGCAAAACATGATGTGCTTCACAAGACAATATGGTAGTGAGCAAGACTCTTGGGGGGAGGCTTGTTTAATTTATCCTCCTGTACCCTCTTCAGAGAAGAAAGGACTACCATAGCATGCCTTGTAAAGCTTTAACTCAGGATATTTATTCCTTTAAATGTGCTGGTCCCTGGTTCAGTCTGTGAATTGTCATCTGACAATCATCATACCTACTGCCTCCGAGTAAGGGGCAGCCCAAAGAAAACCACCCATGACTCTGAAACAGATGGCTTCCTGACTCTCTGGGGATCTTAGCTCTACTGTACTCCTATAGCAGGACTGCAACTAACTGAAAATCAAGTCAGTAATGATTTAGGAAATCATATCCCCAGAGGAGGCATATTTTGCAGCAGAGACAACACAGCATAAATTGTGAGTTTTAGTTAATGGCCTTGTTCTATCTAATGTGTCTGCTCTTGCAGATATCACTTACAGATGAACTGTGTGTTTTCCGTCTTTTTTTTTTTTTTTATGGAAAATATTTGAATTAGGCTAGCACATAAACACACTGTCTAGGAAAAGATTCATGGGAGGAAGAGGAAACAGAGAGACGGATAGAATAGCTGATTGAATATCTACAATTCTGCGTTGAAATCCTGTGAAGAAAATGAGTAATACATTTCCTGGTGGACATTTTACAAGGCTCACTTTATAAGAGTGAGACTGTAAAATCCCTCTCAGTTTTATTATTCCTATTACCATAGAATTATCAGTTACCTAATCCTAGAGGAACTATGATTTGACTTTAACTTATCTGTTATGGCTCCTTTTTTCTTTCAGCCAAGGGTCATGACACTACATGACCTGACCTTACTGCCCAGTTGCTGCTTGCTGTGGGAGAATTATCAGTTACCAGATGAAAGGCTGGTAACATTAAGATATGCTGATACCAGCACATGGTTCCACATAGTTGTTAGCCCTGAAAGTGTGCATAATACTACATCATTTCTTCCTCTTCTTGCCCTGATAATGATCAAAAGTCCAGAAGGAAAAATTCATCTGTCATCTTGGACATTTTGGCCAATTTGAGCAAAGCCTTTTAAATTTCAGTATTCTTTAGAAATTAAAATGGTGACAAAAAAAGACTTCTCTTGCTTTTTAGTCAAGTCAGCTGGTAATTTAGTTTTGACTAGATATAAATAATCTCAGATTTAGTTGTGTTACTGTATTGCCCAGAATCATAATTATGGTCCAAGATGTGTCAACATGTGCTACATACTTTAAAAAAAAAAAAAAAGAGGGCAACAAAAATCCCACAACAACCCAGGAATTAATCTACAGTTGATTGGTAAAAAAAGAAAAAGAAGGAAACAAACAGTGACTGTGTGGGTAAATTAGATGGGTAATGGTTTCAGTGCCACTGTGATAAGGCTGAGTTTTAGCAGGACTGCTGCAATTCTCCTATTCTTGCTAGTTATCATGATCCTGTTTAAACCGCAAGAAGTGAGTAAGACACTTCCAGGATGCCACTTTGCCCCATAACCTCAGCCTGCATGTGAGATTGGTGGGTTGCAGGATTAATGGAAACATGACTAGAATCAGTTTAGGGTGGCAAAGCATGAGCAACCCTGACACCATATAATTGGTGTGATGGGCTTGTCAACAGTGCAGATCTGCTTTAAATGTCAATCAGAGTTGATGCAAGCTAGAGGAAATCTCAGGCACTGCCCTGCCTGTACCAAAAATCAAGCTCTGGAAAAGTATAATAACCTTTTTTGTAATATTGTAAAAGCACACTGCACAATGAAATAAAGCCATAATTCAAATACTCTCCACTCCAACAATAATAAACAGGGATGTGCTATCTAATATTTAAGACCTGACTGCCTGATCGTAGTTTAATTTATTATTATAATCCATTATTTACATAATATTCTTGGTGGGTAGTGTTTCTGTGGAAAATTCACTGTAAAGTTAAAAATTTATCATATGGAGAATTTCAGAAGGAAACAACAGCAACACAAACCAGTTGGGGATCATACTTGTTCCAGAGGTAAAACCCAACATTTTGGAGCACAGCAAACTTTGGGTTTTGCATAATTTTTTTATACGCTTGAAGAGGTGGGAGTGGTGCAGTAAGGTTAACTGTGATAAGCAGCAAAAATACGTGTTTACGTAAAACTACCCTGTGTACTCTGTGTTAGGTTTAAGTGCAAACTCTGGGTAAGTGTCACTGCCCCCTTGGGAAGGCGCCGCGGGCCGGCGGGACGCGGCGGAGCAGCCTCGTAGGAGAGTCTCAAGCTCCCTCTCGAGGACATCGGTGTTAATGACATAAAAATCCTCCAGTTCTGCAGCCGTCACACGTGGAAAGGAAGGAGAAAACCCCACGTTACAGACATAAGCCTAGGACAGAAGAATCCCAAATATAAGGTTAGTCTAGTTATTAAATTACGAAATACTGCCAAGCTTGCCTTTTGGCAGGGTTGTTTCAAACAGAAGAATGGCATGTGTTGACATGCACGATATTCCTTATGAAATACATAGGTGCACAAAGAAAATGTGGAAAGCATTTTAGCCATGAAAGAGGAGAAATTATCATTGTCACAGGGGAGCTATGGCTCTGATTGCTGAGGATGTATTTGCACAGAGTGACTGACAGCTGAACTGAATAATGACCAAGACAAAGAATACTGAATTCTAGCACCCTTTAATACAGAAAACAACATTGCAGCTATTATTGTTTATGCTGCTATTATTGCTATAATTATACACAAACAGTGCTCAACATTTCCAGACAATGTGAATGGCCACACCAACCCCTTTGCACACCCGGCCACTTTCTGACCATCAGCAGCTCAGCTCAGCAGCCCCAGGGACACCACGCTCCCACACGTCACTCACAGAGACCCGAGTGAGCCCACGCTGATGATGGTGGGAAATCATCACTGATTCGGACCCAGCACACAGGTATAACTCCTCTGCCTTCAGCATGCAGCAAAGGCAGAGTTCTTTTCTTCAATCTGTCTGTGGTCAGATTCACTTCTCCACAGTTTTTGGATTAATTTTCCCCAAATTTGGGGATGATTTCTGGTCTAGGTGTCCCACAGGTCACCTCATTTAGTTTGTGATACCCATCAGTCTCCAGCTAGGTTCCCTTAGTTTTGACCACTTACCTTAAATGTCAAGAGTTCCTTCCCTTTTTTGTTACACCAATTGCCTTAAAACTGCATTTTATACATTTGCCTCTGGTACACTTCAGCTATCCAAGGAAGCATATGCAAATTCCTCTACAGAGGAAACAGGGTGTATTGGGTTTGCATGGCAAGGTTTTGGTAGCAGAGATGCTACAGGGGTGGCTTCTGTGAGAAGCTGATCATAAGCTTCCCCCATGTCCATCAGAGCCAATGCCAACTGATGCCAAGACAGACCTGCCGCTGGCCGAGGCCAAGCCTCGCAGCAATGGTGGTAGCCCTCTGTGAGAACATATTTAAGAAGTGGAAAAAACCCTGCACAACAGCAGCCAGGAGAGAGGAGTGAGAATAAGCGAGAGAAACAACTCTGCAGACCCCAAGGCCAGTTCAGAAGGAGGGGCAGGAGGTGCTCCCGGCACCGGAGCAGAGATGCCCCCACAGCCGTGGTGCAGCCCATGGGGAGGCAGCTGTGCCCTGCGCCCAGGGAGGGAACGGTGGGGCAGACACACACCTGCAGCCCGTGGGGGACCCCACGCTGGAGCGGGTGGATGCCCAGAGGAGGCTGTGACCCTGCAGAAAACCTGAGCTGGGGCAGGCTCCTGGCAGGACCTGTGGCCCCATGGAGAGAGGAGCCCCCGCTGGAGCAGGTTTGCTGTCAGGACTTGTGACCCTGTGGGGGACCCGCGCTGGGGCAGCCTGTGCCTGAAGGGCTGCACCCCCTGGGAGGGACCCACGCTGGGGCAGCTTGTGAAGAGCTGCAGCCCCTGGGAAGGACTCACATTGGGTAAGTTCATGGAGGACTGTCTCCTGTGGGAGGGACCCACGCTGGGGCAGGGGAAGAATGTGAGGAGTCCTCCCCTGAGGAGGAAGGAGCAGCAGAGATAATGGGTGATGAACTGACTGTAACCCCCATTCCCCTGCACTGCTTGGGGCAGTGGCAGGTAGAGAAATGGGAAGCAAATCTGAGCTCAACGAGAAGGGAGATGTGGGGGGAAGGCATTTCAAGATTTGGGGTTTATTTCTCATTACCCTAATTTGATCTAATTGGTAATATATTAAATTTCCCCCAAGTAGAGTCTGTTTTGCCTGTGACAGTAAATGGAGAATGATCATTCCCTGTCCATATCTCAACCCATAAGCCTTCTCTCCTCTATCCAGCTGAGGAGGGAGAATGATAAAGTGACTTTGATTGGCACCTGGCATGCAGCCAGGGTCAACCCACCACACAGGGTGAAGAGAAATAACTCTGAGACAGTGAATTGTCATTTGCTTTCCCAGAAGAGCACCAGTTATCCTACAGTTTCCTGACAACCTGATAGTTAGGAGCCAGCAGCTATCAAAATAGGAGGACCTAGGGACTTAAGTAGGAGCAGATTTAATCAGGAAAGAAAATGAACAGGTGACATGAATTATAGATTCATAGTTAGGAGAGTAAACAGCTGAAAGTGTTTCATCAGTATAAAGGTGGCAGCCTTTCTGTTTAATGGAAGACTCTAAGAAGACAGAAAGCTTTTGATTTCTAGGCAAAGTTGATGATGAAGTTTTTTGTTTGTGTGTGACTATAAAGAGAAAAAAAAAGCATCACAGGTAGAGGCTGAGCAAAGACAAGATGGAGCTGAGCTTGGTGCAGAGGTGAGAGCTTCATAGCTGCCTAAAACCATAAATGGTCTTACCTGAGGTGCTAAATATATTGATGTTTCTAGCTTGCTTTCTCTACCTTTCTAGTGGTGACTGGAAATCTCATTTTGTAATTTCTAAGTCTGGACATGTTGCTCTAAACTTAAGACTAGTTTAATATCCAGGCTAGAATTTTCAAAGCAGAGAAACTTGTTAGCAAACTGTTGTCAGAGCTGAAGCTGCTGCTAATCCCTGTCTTCTCTTACAGGTTGTTACTTATAGGAATATTAATCTCTGAAATATGGACCCAAGAGAGACCAGGTAATGCTGCTGTAAACTCTTTTCACATAACAATTTCCAGCCTTTTTCATAGGTGATATCTGTGTTTGTGTATGTGTTTCAAAAGAGTCTGAAACTCTTGTGGCAGCCTTACTCGCTCATTTTTCTGAGAAATTCCAAACACAAGTGTCTATTGGCAACTACTCATGACCACTCTTTAGTTTTATGTACTATCACATCAAGCAAATGTTTCTACATTTCCTCACTCTGCTAACAAACACTGAATAATTAATAGGGACTTAAATGTTTTTGTTTTCCTGAGTCTAGTTATTGACCATACAACATGTAAGGTCTTCTAAATGCTATAAAGATATCAGTGTTTTGCCTGAGAAGAACAGTTTTCTTAACCAAAACTGTTGGCTATTTTAACTTCTTCCATAAAAAATAGAGCTGGACCTCAAAGAGCAGATACAGAGAGCTAGTTCCAGGACTGTATGCACTCCTCACTGCAGGTACTGCACAAACATGTTGGCATTTAACAAAGATCAAAGTAAAGAGATATTGGAGGAGGTTCTATCTAGCTTGGAGTAATTATATAACTTCTGCACTAATGACCATTGTAGCTTGGAATATGGGCAGAATAAGGTCATATCTGTCTGATGTTCCCTCATATGATCATCTCTGACACGGGAGTTGCATCTCTGCTTAACTTAAGGGTATAGTGCTGAACTCTCTAGGACAAAGGGTCCCCTTGGCCCTTGAAATGCACTATTGCTATAAAAGGTCCAGTTGGTATTAGCTCATTACGCCATAGCAACTTCTGCTTGAAACAACAAATCCCAATTTATTAGAAATATGTGTTAAATGGAAAGTTTTTTCTGGTCTCTAGTCCTACATCTAGAACATAAGCCACTTGACTTCTGGTACTGGTACTTGGGCAGGTGAACAGGATAGGTTGATGGGTAGCTGATGTGGCTGCTCCCCACTGAGGTTTGCCTGTGGCTCCTCTTGTGAAGAGGTGTGTATGGGAGTTTTTTTGGTTCTGTGGTTTGTTGGGTTTTGTTGGTTGGGATTTTTTGGTTTAGGTGTTTGGTTTTTCTCTTTTTCAAGATGGTGGGGATACTTTCTTGTTCTATTTTATTAAATTTAAGGTGTTCAGATCGGGATGGCTAACTTAGTGGGTTTTTGAATCTGTTCCAAAATCCTGTTTCCATGACTGGTTGTTGCAGATAGCATTGCCAGCTGATCAGACACAATTACTACTGGAATACTGATTTCAGGACTGACTTTTCTCCTGGAAGTATTGCTGGTTTAAAAAAGAAAAAAAACAACTCTAACACCACCTGACCAGAGATACTGGAATATGACTGTCACAATACTGACTTTATCAAGCTAGCTGGGAAGTAATATATTTATGTTTGTATGTTACCTTTAATTTCACACTTACTACCTTTTCAATATGCTCAACACAGGATCCATGAGTTCAGAGTGCTTGGGGAACCTTATGCGTATCACGCTAAATGCAGAATACTTTAAGAACAAATACTTATCCTTCTCTGTTGTTGGTAAGTTGATACTGAAGAACTTGGAGAGGGAATTGTACGTGGTGAAATGTCTAAAATTCTCTGAAGTCCTCCTATGCTAAAATTCCCTGGATTATTTGAAGATCATAGAGCTTGGTAGGTCAGAAGTAAAGTCAAATACTACCTTTATTTCTCTATAACCTATCCTGTAGTCTTGTTTTGTGATAACAGCAATATCGAGTCTAATCATAGCTATTTTGGACTACTTTGGACTCAAACTGAAATGCATGTTGGTTTCTAGGCATGTTAATGATGGTGGATTTCCCTCCTGGTAAAAATGTTCCCCAGTTGAAGTTGGCACTACATTACTGATTTTGCACTAGTGGCTTTCACAGCTAAGGGACTTGGTGGAGGTGTATAATTTCTTAATGAAGTTTAAAAAAATAAGATGGGCCCTATGGCTCTGGGCTTAGTAGACAAGTGGTACATTTGAGTGAAAAGTACCACAGAGTGCTCTAGAAGGATATAACTTTTATTTCACTGAAAGTGAAACAACTTTTGGCCTATAAACATCATCATGTGTAAGATTATATGCATAAAATGTAAACTCATCCTTGAACTACCTCTCTGTTAGTTAGCTGTCTGTCTAGATACAGTCCATGACATCCAAAAGGAAGACCCAGGGAACTGTGGTCCAGTCAGTATCATCTTTGTGCCTGGCAAGATTATGGAGTGCATTCTCCTGGAAACTATGCTAGGCCACATGAAAATTAAGGAGGTGATAGGTGACACCCAACATGGCTTCACCAAGGGCAAATCATCCCTGACAAATTTGATGGCCTTCTATGATGGGCTTACAGCATTGGCAGATGAGGGAGGAGAAACTGATGTCATCTACCTGCACTTATGCAAAACATTTGACACTGTCCCACATGATGTCTTTGTCTCTAAATTGAGGAGGGTTGGATTTGATAAATGGATCCCTCAGTGGATAAGGAATTGGCTGGATGGTTGCACTCAGAGTTCTAATCAATGACTCAGTGTCCAGGTGGAGAGCAAGTGGTGTTCCTCAAGTGTTAGAGTTGAGACCAGCGCTGTTTAACATCTTCGGTGACGTGAACAGTGGGATTGAGTGCACCCCCAGCAAGCTTCCTGATGACACCAAGCTGTGTGGTGTTGACAAGCTGGAGGGAAGGGATGCTATCCAGAAGGATCTTGACAGGCTTGAGAGGTGGGCCCTTAAAACCTCATGAAGTTCAACAAGGCCAAGTGCAAGGTCCTGCACATGGGTTGGGGCAATCCCAAGCACAAATAGAGGCTGGGCAGTGAGTGGATTAAGAGCAGCCCTGAGGAGAAAGACTTTGGAGTATTGGTGGAGAGAAACTCACTATGAGCCAGCAATGTGTGCTCACAGCCCAGCAAGTCAACTGTATCCTGGGATGTATCAAGAGAAGAGTGGCCAGCAAGCCAAGGGAGGGGATTCTCCCTCTCTACTCCATTCTTGTGACACCCCACCTGGAGTATTGTGTCCAGCTCTTGGGACCCAACATGAGGAGGACATGAACCTTGTGGAGTGAGTCCAGAGGAGGGTCATGAGGGGGCTGGAGCATCTCCCTTATGAGGACAGGCTGAGAGAGTTGGGGTTGTTCAGCCTGAAGAAGGGAAGGCTCTGGGGAGACTTTATAGTGGCCTTCCAGTACTTAAAGGGGGCTACAGGGAAGATGGGGAGAGATTCTTTATCGGAGGTGTAGTGATAGGATGAGCAGTAACAGTTTTAGACTGAAAGAGTGTAGGTTTAGATTAGATGTAAGGAATAAACTATTTACTGTGAGGATGGTGAGACACTGGCACAGGTTGCCCAGAGAAGCTGTGGCTGCCCCCTCCCTGGCAGTGTTCCAGGACAGGTTGGACGGGGCTTTGAGCAGCCTGGTCTGGTGGAAGGTGTCCCTGCCCATGGTACAGGGGTTGGAACTGGATGATCTTTAGGCTGCATTCCATCTCAAACTAATCAATGATTCTATGATCCATAACCTAACCTTTCTAGAATGTTAAACTTTTGTAAAAACCCCTTAATATATGTTCTTTGTTCAGGCATCTTCATCCATACACAGACACTCTGCACAGTTTGAAAGTATAAAGCTTGACACAGCTTGAAAGTATAAAGCAATTACTTTTGGAAGGCAAAACAAAACAAAAAAAACCCACTAAAACACAAAATGGAAAAAGCCTAAAACCAGAAAAACAATTTTGCAGCCCTAAAAAAAAATAAATCTGTTCTCAGCTTTAGTGGGTTCATCATCCTGGTAAGACCCCTGAAGAGACTGTTGGCCAGACAGGCATCAGAGAGAAATATGGGCCTGTGTCAACCACAGATCAGATGCCTGATGTTGCTATGCTGTCATCAATCTGTCAATCCTGACAACTTTGACACTGATGATCTAAGTGACTGCTCTGTGTTTTACTGGGGGTTTTGCCCCTTCAAGATTTAATATCTTTCTATGTTGGTGATTTATTTTTTTAATCTTCAGTCCTTGAGCTGCTAGTATTCCTGTTCAAAGCTGTCTAATTTTACCTTTCTTACTTTCGATAGACTTTTACAGCTCTCTTTCACCACTTCACAGTTCTCTTATGTCCATGGTTTGCAGTTGGGCCTATTGAAGGAGGGCCCTGGGGCAAGGGCAGGTCGCTCAGGGAGTTTACAGAGCAGTAACTGTACTCATTAATATCACTCTTCACTAATGGCCCATAGATCAATCTGGAATAGCCTGGGAGCTAGATGAGGCCATGGCATCGAAGTGTGGCTATACAGTAACTTACAGCAACTGGAGTGACATCGAGTTTCGTGCTTCTGCCCTGAGCTGCCATTCTCACTTAGAGGTAAGTCTGTCATAGGCATTTTACCTACAGTGCTGTTGTATATGACTATTATGCAAAAGATTGTCAAATTATTGATAGGTATTAACTGAGGTGTGATTAATATCTTTTAAATCTAATCTCAAACTAATTTAATAATCTTCAAATATATCCAGAGGTCTGAGAATATTCTATGGTACTGACATTTGAATGGCCTACAGATGAGACTGTGAAGCAGCACATCACATATGCCTTTGAAGGGTGACTGTTTTCTCTTGGAGAAGAATAGGAAATTCTGTCTGGCAGCTGGGTTGCATTCTGCTCTAACATTTCTTGTCTGAGACATATCAGGGTATAATCTCAAAAACTTGCTTACTGCTACTATGTCATAAAATACAAGATCAGCTATATTTTAGGGAGCATTTATTTTTTTCCAGTTCTTGGGCTATGTGAAAGGTTGAAGCTGCTCCCTAAAGTATTTCACAGAATTGCCTAAGTTAGAAAAGACCTCGAAGATCATCCAGTCCAACGATCAACCCAACATTAACAGTTCCCAACGACACCAGATTCCTCAGCGCTATGTCGACCTGACTCTTGAACACCTCCAGGGATGGGGACTCCAGCACCTCCCTGGGCAGCCCAGTCCAACGTCTAACAACCTGTTCTGTAAAGAATGCTTCCTAATATCCAGTCTAAACCTTCCCTGGCAAACTTCAGGCCATTCCCTCTTGTCCTATTGCTTGCTACTTGGTTAAAGAGACTCATCCCCATCTCTCTGCACCCTCCTTTCAGGGAGCTGTAGAGGGCGATGAGGTCTCCCCTCAGCCTCCTCTTCTCCAGACTAAACCCCCCCAGTTCCCTCAGCTGCTCCTCGTACAACCTGTGCTCTAGACCCTTTACCATGTTGCTTTGTACCTATATGCATGTAGCCTAGGTAGTTAATCAAGTAGAAAGCATATAATAATGATTTAGCATGGAGTTGCTCTTCTGTGCAAAGCCTGGTGGGTGGGTTTTGTAGTTTACTTCTAGGTCACAAGGACAGGTGGTACCTAACTAGAGAAAATCAGTCTAACAAGCAAGTATTCCCTGTGTCCATACAGAAAGATGTGTTTATAGTAACTATACAAATCAAAGCATCTCATACTCCTGCTATGCAAAATGCTACAACTCATCTGAAAAGTGCAAGTTGCCATTATGATCCATGGAGTCCAAGGGAATTAGTATGTGAAAGTAACTACATGGAGGTAAGTACTAGAAGTACTTATGGGAAGGTACTTTAAAGTAAGAAAGATGCTCTCTTTACAGCTGATTAGATACTAGGAACATGCATTGGAAACAGAGTTTGAATGCTCCACCATGAACAGCTTACTAGTGAATGTACAGCGTGCATCCTGAGTTTAGTGATGCATTTATATTATGCTTATATAGCCCACTTGCCAGAATTAATAGTTAATAAAGTTATGAAATGGTATCCAAATGTTTAAGCTAATTGATTGAACTCACTAAATGTTGCTTAAAATAATCTTTGAGGTAACAGAAGTGTATACTTTCTGAAGAAAGTTTCCCTACTGAATCTTCTGGGAAGAAATGCACAGTGGGGAGGAAAAAGGACTCCTCTTAAAAGAGGACGTGAAAGTCAAGGATGAATTCCTGGCCTTAACTGCAAGTAGAAATGGGAAGATAGGGAGAAAATAAAAGAAGCTGAAATCAAGTGGACTACTGATAATGTACCATGCATGATGGCATCTTATGCCATAATTTTTTACTTGGTGGGAGGAAATGTCCCTGTAGGAAAGCTGTACTCTGAAAAAGACTCACAGGGTGTTGAAGACAAGGAAACAAGTGCCATCAGCAAATATCTTACAGAGGCTTTTTGCCTTCAGGTTTCTGTCAGGAGAGAGGTTCCACAGACTGTAAAAGACTTTATTCAAGATGAACTTGAGGACTGGACATTTTCCTTTCCAGAGGTAACAACACTACAGGTTTTCTTCCTAGTAAAAACTAGTGATACTTATGGCACAACCATCCTTCTATTCCATGTCCACATACTACAAAATGTCCTTTCACAAAACACTTAAGTAAGAGCAGAATTTCTGTACCATGTGACTTTAGTCTAGAGATTTTATGTTAGAAATAGACAGGTATAGGCCATGTCTGCAAGGGAGAAATGGAAACTGATTTCTCAAAAAGCCTAGAAAGCAAGTCTTCCCCAGGCAAGAGACTGTGCAACAGAAATGGTCCCTAAGACTCTGTGGCCCAGGAATGAACTGTGGATAGGCTTTTTTCTTGGATCCTGTATTTGCAATGTAGCAGTGCAGTTAATTTCTGATGTTCAATATGGAAATTTTTATGTATGTGTGACGAGGTGAAAGCTGGAGGGGTATCCCCCAGCAGTACTTAGAACAATGCAACAAAACTGCTGGGCGGTTCAATACAATAAATCATTCAATATAGTAAATCTGTGACACTGAACCACGTGTTTAAACTGTTAATGAATTTCTCTGGGCAGACCAAAGCAGATGAAGCCTCAATATGGCAAATCGTGTTTCATCAGCCAGAAGAAAAAAAGGCTCTGCTTGTGAGTGATGCTTGGAGTGCAGGCTATGGGCTCAATACTACAGACACCAGGGTTGTGCTGCGAGTACCATACACTGCTGCGCAAATTCAGTTGATCAAGGTTGGTATGCTCATTCTGGCCCAGATAGCTGCCAGGCCTTGTAGGTCTAACCAGATGTCTTCCTACAGGATCAGGGAATTACCTTTTCTGCAGTGAGATCAAGTACGTTTTACAAACAGCGATGGATGATCCTGATGGTGGATACTGCTGTGGCATGTCCTATAGGTGAGAAATGAGGTACCTTACTCCAATACTTAAATGTACAGGGACTCTCTTATGACTAGAGTAACGAGCTGACAGCTCTCGTATCTTGTCCCTAAGATGACGTGGAGTACACTAACAAAACAATCATCTGGACTGTTCCAAAATATATTCAACCGCTCTCTGCTGGAGCGACTAGCTTTAAGGATGTGCTTGTTGAAGCTGGTGTGGATCTACACAAACTCTCTGCCAAAGAAATGGCTTCCAGGAAATACGTGTTTTTGAATGACTTAAACACAATTACAATGAAGATACCAATAGGTGCAAAAGGTGGCTATTACAAGGTTAGTGACTTGTCTGTTGCCCGACAGCTCATATTTTTCTGTTCGTTCGTTTTGGGTTTTTTTTTGGGGGGGAAGGAATAATTCTTTATCCTGTTCCTTTTAAATGAAAAGTGGTGGTGAAGGGGAAGAAAGGGTATATTAAAAATTCCAAAAGCCCTGACCAAAGATAGCTCTTATAAGCACCACTTTGAAGAATTTCTTTTCTTACAAGCACAGAATCCTACACAGAACTGTTGATTTGTCTCCTTCCTCAGGCCAACACAGAGCTTTTGACTGTTAGTCTTGATGTCATACACCTTGGAGACAGTCCTAACTGGACAGTAAAACATGTATGGGTTCTGTTGTATTTTACACAGACCACTTAAGAGAATGGAAACAACCCATTTGTTCACCAGACTGTATGATATGGGAATGGGCTGAGACTATACATCTAAATCTAGAACTGAATCCTGAGCAAATGTTGTAACAACTGAACTTCAGAGTAAGTTGCAGGAGTAGCCCTTTCACTGGTAAAATCATTCCCTGCTGCTTTGAAACTTGAGAGTTTCCAAACCTTTTCCAAAGGAAGTCTTCTGAATATTCTGAGATAATCTAAACTCACAGGGATACAGCAAGTGCCACTTAAGAGTTCATGATTCCTGATCTGAGAAGGACAATTGTTTGGAGCTGCAGCAATAGTTGACCTTGAGATGCTACAATACAGCTTTAATGTATAATCATACTAAAGGCTGTTGATTTGTAATTCTAGACTTCTGTGAGCAGTGGACGGCACGGGGCAAAATACGCCATCAATCTGTTCTTAGAACACCAGTGGGAAGATAATAAATGGGGACTAACCAGACGTACTATCATCAAGAAAATAGAAACACCATTTGAGCAAGTAGAACTTACTATAGCAAACAGTAAGTAGCCTAATATTGAATTTACTGAAGGTTTTGGTACTGCTAAAAACTTAATGTTATTGTATTCCTCTTTAGACTCAAATCTGAGTGCAAGGCTAATGAATGTGACAGTAGGAACATTCCTCCCAGATGTGGAGCTTGTGAACTTAACCATTGAGGGTGCAACTGTTGCTGTCCCTGAAGCTGTTCAGCATGGATATCTAACATACGAGATCAGACACGCTAATGGAAGCAAAGCTTATGTAATACAAGTCCTGCTTGATGCACCAAGCATAAAGAAGGAGGTGTGTGCTAAGACACTGTAGCATGCCATGGTATAGAAATGATGATACCACTTGGTCACTTTATTTCTAAATATTCTTTTCCTAGTACATGAGTGCGGACATGAGATCATACACCCTGAATGTCACACTTGCTTTTATAATCCGCCCAACAAGTGAGACCTTTGCTGTCCCAGTCATAACAGTGTCAGCTGTTAAAGATGCAGGTAAACTAGTGGAACTTGGGCACAAACATGGCTGTGAACTCAGCTGTTAACTGGGTTTATTTCAGCCAGGGATACTGTGTACTAAATAGCCTATTAAACTGATGGCTGCTAGTGTGCTGGCTGACTTTTGACTGTATTACAGTACTCCCCAGCGCGAGAGGATTTTGTGATGGCAGAAACATTCATCTCGTAATTATTCATGGGAATGTGGACAAAAACTGGCTACCCTTCATCTCAGACTGGCGCCTGACCCCAGAGGCTGCGCAGAAGTACAACTATGGCCTGAAGGACAATGGCACTCACCTGACAATATCTGTCCCTTTCCTTTCTTCCCATGTAAGCTATGAGGTAAGGATGCCAGCATGTGGCAATTAAAAGGCATGCTCTAGCTGCAAATTATGAACGTGATACGCTCTGTCTTTGAAAGTGAAAGAAACTTCCCTTTAAGATAGGTTTCAGAGGATTAATGGAGGACTATTTTCTGCCCTTGGAAGAACACCTTAATTTCTGTTGGTAAATATTGGCAGAAGTAGTCAAGGCAAAAAAAAATTCTACCAGCACTTAAAGACTGAGCTATCTTTAATGGCAACTAAACATGCAGTTGAGTTTGTACTGCACTCTATTGCAAAATGATTGAAAGAAGTTTGTTGTGTAACTTATACATTTCTTAAAATAATCTCTCCTGTGGATTTGACTTTGATCAAGCACCATTACTTTTGGCTTGTGACAACTCACCCTCTTAGTTTTTGAATCCTTTAGTTGAAGAGTGTATCTGTCATGTTTTCTGTGATTTGTCATCTCCAGGATTTTCATACCTCTGGAATAAAGGCCTCGCTCCACTTAACCCTGAAGGATGGCATCACCTTGGCTAACAGGAAGGACTTCTCAATTTCCTGCAGATTTTCACCTTCAGAGCTAATACGTAATAATGTGTTCGGGACTGGGTGTTAATGCTCTGAGCTGCATGCTTAAGTCACACCAGCCTGAAATGTTTCTAGAGCTTATACTTGTATGATACTCTATTTGCCTGTCAGATTTCCTACAAAGTAATACGCTGCAAGGCAAGTTACAGATTGGAGTGACTGTCCTGTCTAGTACAGGATGGGGGGAGGAGGTGGGAAACTACTTCCCCTCACACCTCCAGAATCATTAATCTTTCTTAAAGGGTTTTTGTGGTTGGTTTGGTGGTTTTTGATGGGGTGGAGGACCAGCATATGAATCAGTCGTTCTAAAGCTACTCATCAGTATTGAATGCACTGAATATTTTGGCCAGAAAAATCCTTTTAGCAGAGGGAGAGAGTTTCTAAGAGGAGAAAGACAAGTGAAATCAACAGCTTTGTTCATGTAGTGCACACTATACTTGCAATTAGCTTGAAGGAAATCGAGTGTTGGTACTGAAGAGTCTTGCTCAAAACTTAATCCTTGTGAGCTGCCAAAAAACTTGGTGGCAAATCCATGCAGAACCTCTCTGTTGTGCTAGGCTACAAAATAAAGGAGTTTGAGTCCCGATTTGAATGAAAACATACTTTTCTCTTTCAGAGTGCCTACCCAATGGGACTGTGGTTGTTACTGCAGTAAAATGGGTAGGAGTTGAAGACCTGGACACCAGCCTGTTTGTTTTGAGGGACAGACGGTGCAAACCCAGTCTAGTGACAGAGAAGACTGCAACCTTCAAGTTTAATGTGAACACCTGTGGAACAAGTAGAAAGGCAAGGGCTTAGTCATACAAAGTTTACTTTGCATTGGGGTAGGATTATTGCTAGAACTGACAGAGGTTCAGAGTTCAGCAGAAGCTGCAAGTAGATCACAGCTGAATTTGTGTGAAGTAGTACATCTACTCTTTTTTCTGATGATACTAAATTTAGTTGCACAGAAGTTCCTATTTGGTAAAAACAGTTTTAAGCCAGAGGCACCTTCTGAAACTACCTTGTTTAGCAATGGACTTGAATGTGAGTTTCTGTTTTTTGAGATACTCATATGCCTTGCAGAAGCTCCTTAGGTGTTGCTAACGATTATCTGGCCCAGGACTAGAATGTGTTCTGTTCCTGCTACCTGCATACTGTATAAAGAGAAATTGGACAAAACAACAAAGGATTAGATTGTGCTCAAATTCAGGTCACCACAAATGCACCTTGGTTCTGCGAGAGTTGTATCTCATGCTATATGTTGATTCTCAACAGAAACAACTGATCTCTTTTCTCAGGCCCTGTGCACTCACTCACTTGGGTGTTATGTCATATTCAAGGTATTGTTAGCTAATAAACTGTTTTTTCTTGACTATGGCATAGCTGTCAGCTATACTCAGCTTTAGTTTGGTAGGCTGTTGGCTGGTAATTTCTAGACATTCCTAAGTGTGCTCTGCTCCGTGCAATCTGTCAGCCAAGTGAAGAAATATGGATATTGTGTCAAAACCAAAGTAAACTCTGATGTTACTGTCCTGCTTGTAATGATGTCTATCTTTCAGTTCAATAGCACAACTATGACATACGAAAACGATGTACTCTATTTCGGACCTGGCAATGATACACCAGTATACCAGTAAGTGTCACTGCCTAGAAAAAGGTTGTCCAAGGTGTTTAGGTTTTTTAAAATCTAATACTAAATTTCTTCCCTCAGACTGAAATTTGTATGCTGGTATGCAATCAAGCAAATTGTTGATGTCCAATATGAATCTAAGAAGAACCCACCACCCAGTGTTAAACCATGGTTTGGCTCTCTTGATCTTTCAATGAAGATTTTCAAAGGTAACATGTATGACTGAACTCCACAGAAGCATTGAGCAGTTGAGGTTGGAAGGGACCTCTGAAGGTCATCTTGTCCACCCACTCTGCTCAAGCAGGGGCCCCTAGAGCAGGCTGCCCAGGACCAGGTACAGATGACTTTTGAACATCTCCAAAGATGAAGTGAAAACCTCTTTAAGGCCTCTAGCAGAGGTTCTCCATTCCAGAATGCAACATAAATCATCAAGTATCTGCAGCGGATCAGACTTAGCATCTGATATGTGTGGTTTTCCATATGTCTGGGCTTACTAAAAGTTCTCTGTAGTGGATGCGATGTCAACTTCTCTCTTCTATCAAGTCCTTAAGTGTTACTAAGCAGAGTTATCACTGACTGAAACAATCATATCCTGTGTCAAAGAAAGAAGCTACATGCAGTACTGCTGTAAAATGGTAACTGTGCTGGCAGAAAGGGTTAACTGAAGCCTGACCCAAACTTTGACCGTGACTAGAGTAGCCATGATGATTTTTTATTTTTTTTTTAACTTTCCTGCCCCATCTTTTCCTCTCTGCCCCCAATATCTTTGTAGAGACAGTTTTGAATGAGCATCTTACTCCAATGAGTTTTTACAGAAGGAGGTGTGTCTCAATTCTGGATCCTCAGAGCCAAGGAATACAGTTCAGATTTTTGCTTTAACTGCCAGTTCTTACTTTTCTGCCATCCTATTCCCATTTGTTGACAGTCATACACTCTCCCATATTTTAGCATTGTTGTGTCAGATTAAGTGGTGGTGGAAGGAAGAGTGAAGCAGAAAGTTTGTGAATACTACTCTGTAAAAAGGAAACTCTAACATCAATATTCCCTTCTAGAGAAATCCTATTCGGAGTCCTACCAGGAATCAGAATATCCTGTGGTAAAATACCTGAAAGAGGCACTTTATTTTGAAGTTGAACTGCTCCAGCCTAAAGATGTGAGACTAGAACTAAACCTGGATGACTGTTGGGCTACGAAGTCCCAAAGCCAGGACAGTCTTCTGCAGTGGCCCATCATTAAAAATGGGTAAGGAGGGCTTCCCTCATGTTATTTGGTAACTGTTCAGCACAAGGCCTCTTACCTTAGGTGGGAGGAAAGGGGAAGAGAGCAAAAGTCAGCTTGGATGCATTGTTTTCTCCTGATGGGCAGGATACAGCACTAGGCTGTGGACCACGTTTGTTTCAGCACAGTGGCTGTGCCTTCTGGTGGCAACAGGTCATTGGGGTGGGCAGGAGTGCTTCCAGCTGCAAAGAAAGAACAAGAAGTTACCCTGACTGTGGCTAAAGGCATGACTGGGGGAGCTCTATCCATACCCCTATGGACCGAGGAAAACTGAGAGGGAAGCTCCTCTGTATTTCACCTTCTTGCATTACTTAAATATCTGATTGAAGTGATAAAGGCTTAGACTAATTACACTCTTTCACTTTCCTAATAAGGTGTGAAAACCATGAAGACTCCTACAGAACTGTCTTCCATGAAGTTAATTATAGCCTCAGAGTAAAATTTCCTCTGCACCTGAAGAGATTTGAAGTGAGGATGTTCACCTTTGTACAAGGCACAACTCTGTTGGAAGAGCAGGTGAGATGTCTCTGCAGTCTGTCACATGCTGACAGCAGCCCCGGTATGTGAGCCTGGAGCAGTGCACGCAGGACCTGTGTAAGGTCTCAGATGGCCAAGTGATGACTGAGGCTATTAGCCCCCTTCTTGAAGGCATAATGCTATAACAGTAGTAAATAAAGACTAGCCACTTAGCAGTGTTCAGTTCTTCTCCATCGGAGTCAGTACACGTATTGGATGTTTGCCAAGAGTTCTCTACGCATAATATTAATATTCTTGTCTTGTAGCTGTATTTTCACTGCAGTGTGGTGATCTGCAGCACTGTGCAACAGCCTTCAAGCTTGCTTTGTCCAAGAAGATGTAATCCTGGGAAACACAGACTTGGTAAGAAAGTACTTCTCAAGTCACTCCTAAAGCTCAGTAATGTGGCACATGCTCTCATGAGTTGTCAGATGACAGAACTAGTCCAAGTGTGTGCTGTACAGAAAATTAAAATGTGAAATATCTCACTAGACCGCAGCGCAGGACCACATCTGCATGGACAAGCATCATCTGGAGCAGTGCTTTTTAGGAAGGAAAACAACAAGCAGAGGTTGGTGTCAATCTACTGAAATACCAAGCATGCTGTTGTTGTAATGTAATGTTGTAATGTAACAGACTTCTGTATGCCTCTCTTCTCCCTGTAGGTGAATACAACAGCTTTCGACAGACACTAAGCAAGAACTATTTAGTTTCATAAAGTTGCAGTTAGGTGGCCTAAGCAGGAACAGCCTGTCCAGACTTAGAAGGAAAGACATCTTGAAAATACCTACAGGGAAAATACGTTGATGATGTTTACTGAGAAAGTGTCAGCTAACCAGTATAGGTGTATCTTTGTCTTTAAGTTAAATCAGTGTGTTTCTCTCTTGTGTTCCTCCACGGTGTTAAGTTCTTAGTTCTTTTGTATCTTGCATCTGTCCTAGTCCACTTAGCTAACATGTCTTGTGTCTAGGCACTTTACACTTGGGAGCATCTGGTTTGGGATAGGGGCAGGAAGGTGACAACAGGTGTGAAGTCAATTGTAAATCACTTTAAGCTTTTTTTTTTTTAAAAAAAAAAAGCTTCCATATGAACAAATGATTGCAGGGATCTTCATGTCAGTAAAAGAAAGCGGTTTTCTGATGCAAGATGGGGAGGAACATACTTGATCCTATAGTGGCTATTGACAGAAAAACTGTAAACTGTGTAACTTACAGGAGTGTTGTGGATCTGCAATGTCAAGTTGTCTTCCCTAGGTGAGAGGAAATTGCTCACAGGTAGTATCAGTGATTGCTTAGCTGAGTAAACTGTCAGCCTAAATGGAAAAAAACCTTTTAGTGAAGACCTGAAGTAGTAGTAACAATAATACATGGACTCTATCTACAAAGGATTAAGGATTTTTCCTTACTAGAGAACATGATGCTTAGGAGCTCCTGTGAGATCATAATGATGTAGTCTTTTTTTTTTTTTTTTTTTTTTTTTTTTAGGAAAACTTCTTGATTTCTTCTTTGCATCTGAACAATGATGTGTAAACAGCTCAGATTCAATATTGTACTTTCCTGTTCTAAGGAAATCTATTGCTCAGCATGAATTATTATCCCTTAGGGCTAAAGATACAATAATGGGTGTCTGCTTTTAAACTTTATATTAAATGGGATTATACTACAGGAATTTCTGTGAAGGCTAACTTAAGTAAGAAACTATTTTGTGAATCTCTTTGCACTTTATGAAAAAGCATGGTATCTAAAAGACTGTAACTCTATTGCTACAATACCTGTACAGAGATCCCACTAAACAGTTTATGCTGTAATTACAAGTTCATGTTTGTAAGTCTTGTCTGTCTTTCAGTTGCCTGCTAAGCATATCTGTAGTAGGTGTCTTTTACTGTCATTTCTGGAAAAACCTGTGTGGACTTCATGATGAGGGACATGCCAAGTCTGTAGCTGTGCATCAAGACGGTTTTCTGTTAGAAGAGTCTACTGTGCTAAAGGACTCTTATTACTCTTGTGATAGGCGAAGATTAAAGCTATGGAGAAGTGATATTGAGAAATGAAATGTAAATATATCAGCATGGGAATAAAAGGGAAATGCAAGAGGCTGACAGTAGACTTGAAGTCAGTGACTTCATGCTCAGTGCTTTACCCTGTGGTAACCCAGTGGGTTAAGTACTAGTGATTCCTCAGTCTACAGGCACGATCTATTGAGAAATCAAAGGACACACCTGCTGCCAGGGTTTTGCACCTAACAGAACATGAGTATGGGCACTTTAAGTGGTATGGTGTGTGCTACATCGTGCTGAGTGTCTCCCAAGGAATGAGACTTTTGTGCAGCGTCTTTCCCAGGTAGGTGAGTAGCAATCTTCACCTGCCATAACAGTGCTCTACCAGTACAGTATAGGCTGAGACACCTTCTTCCCTACTACAGCTGTGTGTGTGGGGGGAAAAAGATAGCAACTAGGGACTGCTTTGAGAAACAAGCATGAGTTTGGGCAGCCCATTTCAGTATTGTTAACTCAGTCTCAATTGTGGCTTCTCAGGTTTGATTCCTTTCTTCAAACCAAAATTTGAGAACAGCATCACTTAGGAATAGGAATCTAGTTTTTACAATCTCATCTAAGGTGCCTTAATTTCTTTTCATAAAATTAGTTAATATCTTGAGAGTCTTTATCTGTTGGTGGGGATTTAGTGTTGTAAAGCAAGATGATGTGCAGGTAAACTGTGGCTCTGCTTTTCAGCTCTTCTAAAAACTCTGCTTTGTGCCATTTTGCAAAATATCAAATGTTAATAGATAAGATGGTTCCTTTATCTTTTTAATATGTGGGAAAATTCAAGGAGATTCTCCTCCATGGTTGGATTAGGATTTATATAAAGCTTCTTGTCAGATTTTCCAACAGTATGTGAGACTCAAAACCCATTTGAATATCAGTAAAATCTTTAGAAGACATGACACTAATACTCTCCCCACCTCAGAGGTGTCTGTTTAAACTAAAATTCAGGAACTGCCTTCCTAGTTATAAATATATAAAAAAAAAAAGGAAAAAAATGCTCTTCAAGTGTTGTATCAACACCTCTTTGCCTTTTAAGTGGATATTTTATGACCACATGCTTTTCTCCCTGGTATTTGGGATGTTATTTTTATATCCCTGTTAACACAAGTTGAAAGCAGATCAATCTTCTTTGTTTATGCTTAATGTCGTCTGCAATTTCAACAGGTGAATGATAAAAGTCTAAGGGAAAGGAGAAGTCTGGTGTGATTTGTTTTTATAGGAAAATAGGAACAATAACAGAAGTGTACTGCAGACAGATATTTCCACTTCAAATAAATGGTGGTAAGTCAGTGCTACAAGTAGCCTCATTGGCGCTACTACACAGAGCTCTCGCTTTTACTATAGGCTGTATTCAATGACATGGCTAGTATTTTAAAGCTATGTACTGTTTAAATGAGTTAAAACAGCAACAAATTACTATGAAGATTGAAATTAAGAAAACTGGCATTTACATTTACTGGCCCAATTAACTTCCTTTTTGATATATTGCTTTGCTTTTTGTTTTAAATCTCAGTGTCTTCAATAAAAAAATAAATGCTATGCACCTATATCTAGAGGAAAATATGTTCTGACAATGATCTAATTATCTGGGAAGCTTTTGGTTCAAGATTTGGCTTTTGCCACAGGTCTATTTGAGTCTTCAGCTGGTCACTACCGTATAAATGCTGTTTCTGTTTGTGCATGCGAGTCCAGAAACACCTAAACACAGAGTTAGCTAGGTCCCCAAATCCCAGACAGGCATGTGCTTTGAAATAAATGCTCTAAAGCAGAAGTAAGCTGAATTTGGCTTCCTTACAATATGTGGTGTATAAATAAAAGAGCAAGCCTAAGCTCAGGTTGCTTTGTAAAGAAGCAAAAATTCAGGGGCTTGATCAGGGAGGGGGGTTCAGATGGACCCAACTTCTATAGCTCACTAAAGACAAACTGCTTTAATGGGAGCTGGAACTTCTCTCCACAGCTAAGTTTCCAATCTGTTAAATGCTCTAATAGCATTTATGGTTGTATAGCAAATTAATTGGGGAACAAAAGTCAGGTACTGATTCCTTAGAAGCTGGTGTACATGATGTATAATGTTGTGGGTTTGTTTGGGGGTTTTTTTTTTGGTGGTGTTTGGTTTGGGGTCGTTTTTTGTTGGTGGGGTTTGTGGTGGGTGGTTTTTGTTTGGTGGTTGGTTTTTTTTTGTTGTTGTTGTTTTTTGTTGTTTTTTTTTTTTTAGCTACTGGCATGCAGAGCTGGAGGGATGGCCCCTGGCATCCCTAGGCAGAAGAGCTGTGGAGCTGTGGGAGCTACCAGATAAGCAGCTCCCCAGATGAACTGGCTGGAGAAAAGCAGGCGGCTTTCTTCCCCCCAAGCACACCTATGTGTAGCCCAAATGTGTAACCATAAAACCTCTTGGCACCTATGTGGTGCTCCTCAGCATAGAATTTCAAAGCCCTGTGTGTGTGCGGGTGGGTGGCCCCTGGCTCCCCTCTGCTATGGGGAGTGGGGGGTGAGCTCTGCTCGCACAGCCAGAGCTTGCCTGGGGACCTACTTCCATGTGTGATCTTTAACCTCTGGGGACTGTTGTCCCCATAGTATGCAGGAACTTGACCTCCTTGCTGTCTTCAGGGTGTTTACCTGGGTATTACTGCTGCTGGCAGACAACACACCACTGCACCCTTTTTATAGGGTAGGGAGAGAAGTTGTCACTGCTGAATTCAGATGGAAAGCCTGCCCTGGAGAGTGGGACTCTATCCTGGTCCAGTAGCCTATCTAGTAGGATTCTTCCTTTCCATCGGTGTGCCTTCTGTGAAATAAAGCAGTATCATACACTTCTAGCAGCACCAGAACAGCCTCTTGTCTCAGGTATGAGGAGAAATCCAGAGCATATTCTCATACTGTTGATAGCAGCATCAACTTCTTCCAGCAGCACCAACCGCCAGGCCAGTGGCACCCAAGGAGTTAACTTACATAAAATCCATTATGTGAAACTCCCTGCTCTTCCCTAATTAAAGGATTAGGATGACTATGGGGGAAAAGACCCTCTTTTCTCTGGCTTCTGAAACTTCAAGGACTCTGCCTGTGATCACAGTTGGTTCTCCTTCAGTGATTCATCCAGAGCAGAGTCAAGGGCACTGCTCTGAACATAAAGAGCTGCTCAGGAATGCAGCCGGGGGCTCCAAGCCATCTTGTCTCTGATTTGGTGCTCCTCACACATCTTTTCTCTTGCCTCTAGCCTGCATCACTGCACGGCTCTCCAGTGCCTTTGGGCAGGTAGAGCATATGCATGGTCTGGGCTGTTTCTCTTTGACTCGAGACAGTGTGGTGGTTTTGTGGTGGGTTTTTCTTTCTGGGGGGAGGGAGTGGGGTGTATTGTTTTTTTTATTGTCTGTGAGCACTTGTTAAAAGGCAAAATAACTATTCATAGTGTGCAGCAGCTGACTGGGAGCAGCAGGATGATGTAATCAGTCAGTAAACTGAGAGTGAGGGACCACTAGTTCAATCAGAGTGACAGGTTTCTGTATCTTGGGGCTTTTGCTGAAATTCTAAAATAGGCTTCAATTAACTGTTTCTGTTCAAGATCTTATGATGTTCTTTCTCCTTCCTACATTTAGTTTTTTAGCACTTACCTGCTGCCCTTTCAGCATTATGACTGTTATCACTCATGAAGTATGATTTCATGTAACAGTTTCTTGTATGAGAAAATTGTGAATGTAGTGGAAAACAATGTTGTGGTGGGGGTTTCTTTTTTAGTACCTGTGTTCTGTTCTCCACGTTAGTGAGGAATTTCAGTGCTGTTCTAACATGGAAAGGGGGAGACACTGGGGCCAGAAGTGTTGATTTAATTGGAGCTAACCCCAACTTGCTCTCCTGTATCTCTTTCTTGACCCATAAACAATTCTACGCATAAGCAGAATGTAATTTAATTCCTCAGCCATGAACTTCCAGAGATTGTTGGGCTGCTTCTTTAGTTTTATTTCCATGTAGATTTTTAACACATTGCATTAAGATGATTGTATATTAAAGATGTCCTCTACTTGTGTGATTTATGCCACTTTCAGACTGCTGTTGTACTCTTAGACTTCTGTTTTATGGATTATTATGGCATTGCTGTTGGAATTCAGTTTAGCTTTATGGACCTGGAGTTCAGTCCTGGGGGCTAGATCTCATTCCCTCAACTGTGGGACTTAACTTGGTCTCTTTCACACCAATTATATATCTAAATTTCTGGGGGTAAACGAAAGAAAAAAAAGAGGAAGAACCTTGCCTGTCTTCAGTTTTATTCAAAAACAAATGAAATCCAATATTTAGTATCAGCAGGACTTCTACCATCAAGAATATAATAATTTGGATTGCTTCCTCTGAAATCAGTGAAATGTCTCTGTCAAGGTGAAGAATTATAAAGGGAGGGGTTTAGAGAGATGCTCAATGTCAGGCAGAGCAAGAATTCATTTCTTTCTGTGAATGGAGAAACAAACCTGACAGATCCTAGGACAAGCCAGGCCACAGCCAGACACTGAACCTACCTCCACCTCCTACTTGTATGCCTCAGTTTCTTTTTTTCCCCACTCACATGCAGGTGGAAGGAGAGATATTCCCTGAAAGGGAATCAAACCAATTAAGTAGTGCAAGAGTACAAACATTATGATGGATCTCAAACTATTTAAAGGTATGGCAGTGGCTACTGGAGTTCTGGGGCTAGGGAGCAGGCACAGGCAAGGTCTGGTTCACTGGCACAGAAGCAGTAAAGTGTCCCTCTGAAACTCAAAGCCTTGCCTTTGTGGTTGCTTAGAGCTGTTGCTCCACCTTGGACTTTTAGGGAGACAGAGGAACTCTATAGCCACCTAACAAGCTATAGCCTAGCACATTCATAGCCTTTGCCTGCCCCTTTCTCTGGGGTGGTGAGAAATGCTGACCCTGAGCTGCTTCTCAGATCTGTGGGGTATCTCCTCTGCATACAGCGTTACTTAGCTCTGTCTATGAACAGCAGCCTTCTGAAGCCATTAGCTATCAGAGTTTTCATTTGTAGATGGGTAAACTGAGGCAGCAATGCTGACCAGCTGTGGTCATAGATAAATTGGCAACGAAAGTAGATCCTTTTAACTTTGTTCCTCTGTTTTAACCATGACCCTATAGCCTTCTCTAGCTAAAGAGTTCAAAAGTATATTCACTATCACTAGTTGCAGGTGTGGAAGAACTAAGGAACAAGGTTACAAGTCTTCCCAAGCATAGACAATATAACCGGACACTATACTTGTGAACGATGATGGTCTTTAACATCACAGAATGGCAGAGTGCTCTGCCTGTGCATCTGCTGGTGATTTTCTGGGCTAGTGAGCAAGTACCCCTTTGCAGTTGTTAGTGACCATGAATGTCTGAGAAAGGCTGTGGAATCAAGATCAGTTATAGTTCTGTGCAAGATCCCACAGGCAATGTGCAGTTTCAATCCCTTGAGAAACATAATCCAGACTGACCTTGCCTCTGTGGCTCTCTATCTGCTCAAATCCGGATCAGCTGCACAGGTTTATACTGAGGAATGCTATGCTGACATTTGTGCTGACATCTTTTATGTGCATAAAATTTTCTCTAGTTTTACAGTTTTGTAGGGCTTAAGATATTCTATTTATATTCTTGCTGAAACCATAAAGCTTGTGAGAAATCTAACATAGGTTAAAACAACAGAAGCATATGGGACATGCTTACATGTGGTTACATCTTGAGTGACTGTGCTACCTGCATAAATCTGAATGTAGCTGCTTTTTTGAGACACTGATGGATTTCATGGTGATTGCTCCAATACACACATACCACATGAGAAGAGCACTGCGTCATCTTAGGCTGAACTTTGGAGAAAAAAAAAATTATAAAGGCAATTGTATTTCCTTCCAAATAAACAGAAAGAGGGAAAGAATAAAAGAGTCGGATGCAATAAAATTTTAGCTTTGTGGTGCTCTGCTATGGCATGTATCTGCTACAGGATGTATCCATGATCCTAAATCATTGCCCCACACAGACATGCTGATCTATCCATCCCAGTGAGACCAGCCTGTTATCTCCTGGCTGCTGCTCTCTCTGTGCCTTACATTTCCCAGTGGAGAAAAGGTTAATCTTGCCTAATTAGCACCACACAACTCAGCCTGGGATTTTGCTCCTCTCTGTTGCTGGCCTCAGCACAGCCAAGTCTTATGAATCAGTCTGCAGTGAGATTTGCAAAGCAACCCATATTTTTAGTGGTTCTGGTGACACCTGTGTGATACCTATCAGATGAAACTCAAAGTAATTAAGGCTATGTCCTCATTTCTTTCATTTTTGAAGGGTTTTGTGTGTGTGTTTTACAAAACTGTTACTAGCTGTAGGAAACAGCTGATCCAATACCTTTTAATAAGGAGACGTTGCAGTTACTAGAGCCCTCCTAGGTTTCATTACACCTTGAGAAGGATAAAATTTTTCATCTTTCCAATACCTGAATAAATTTATTTCATGTCAGATAGAAGGAAGATAACTCAGCTTAATCTTATTTGTTCTAGCAATTGGATGTATGAATGTCTTCCATAATTTATCAGAAGCAAGGAGGTTTTATACATTAAATACAGAAATATTATAAGTTTCTGAATATATTAATAAAGAAGATAGTATTTGTCAGCAATTTATCTATACAATGTCAGTTTGCTTATATTTAATTTCCAATATTTATCGGTCACTGCTAGATTTTATTTATCTATCAATCAAATATATAATACAAGATACAGACTCTGACACTGATATTTATTTGTTTACGAGAAAGATGTTCTCACTATTGTTTAGTTTCTTGATTTTTAGGTACAGTGGAAATGTGGATAAATAGACAATACTTGAACTAACTATACATGTTCTTCCTCATCCTAGCATTAAAGTGCCAACAAATCAATACACTTAATATTCTTATAGTGTTGTCATTTGCATTTTTAAAATTCAGTTTAAAACATATGGATTTGTATTGGATACTATTGTCCTTATTAAACAGATCAGTCAGAACAGTGATATGTAGATCCTAGGAAGATCAGTTGGCTTTTTTTTTTACTTTTGTATCAGACTAGGTTTAATATTTCTCAAAGCTTATTATTAAAAAAAAAAAACAAAAAAAAAACACGGACATGAAAGAAGGCAAAACTTCAAAACTTCTGTCTCAGTAACCTGCAGCTCAGGTTTTTAGGTAATCCTACATCACCTTCCAGAATTGCGTCCTATGTACAACGGTGGCCCTCGTTCTGCCTCCCTTGCTCCGTCCTCCTCTTACACCCTGTGTCCATGTACTCTGGCAAGGAAGAAATCTTGCTGGTTTTTTGTTTGTAAAGACCTTGAGTGTGCCGGGGCGCGTGCTCCACGTGCTGTCTACACCCGCTTGACGCTGTTGAGGAGCTCCGTCAGTTCGCTGATGTACTTGATGGTGTACTTCAGGGTTTGTATTTTGGTGAGGGGCTGTCCCCTCTGGCTGTAGACGGGGGGCAGGTAGTTGCGCAGCGTGTGGAGCGCGTCGGCCAGGGTCCTCATCCGCAGCTTCTCCCTCTCGCTGGCCTTCCTCCTGCGCTGGGCAGACATCCGCACCTTGGTGCCCTTGGGCAGCCGAGCCTGCCCGGGGCTGGGCAGGTAGGCGGGGGGGAAGTCCACCAGGCTGTAGCCCACCAGGCTGCCGCCACCGCCGCTGCCGTAGGGGGTCTCTGCCGCCACCGGGCAAGGGGACGTGGAGTAGGATTCGAAGGAGGGTGTCGGGGATAAGCTGTGCGGAGACGAGATGGGGTGCAGCTCAAAAGCCCCAGCGGCACTTTTCCAGTCCCAGGATGATAAGCAGACAGAGTGCTCCGAACCCAAAGCATCTTCCATGTTTATCAACGTCTCATGCAGTTTGTCCATGCTGGAGGAGAGCTTGGGAGAAGCAATGCCCTGCCCGCCAGCAAAGGCTGGGGCCTCCGGCTGCCGAGACCTTTTTATGACGGAGGGAGGAAAGTGACAGAGTGGGAACACAGGTTTGGTGAGAGGAGTTCAAAGGAGCACCACAAGTGCTAAGATGGAAAATGAACTCCTGATGTGCTAGTTTCTTCTCAATGATAATTATCAACCTTCAGCTAAAAAGCCTTTAAGCTAACAGGCAACAGTGAGAAAGGAGGAAAAAAAGATTATCTTCTTGCAACTAAACCAATTAAGGCTGCGCATCTACATGCAACGTTGCACTGGGGGGATAAGTGGTGAGAGAGGAAAAAGAAAATTAACAATTTCACAAAACAATTTACAAATGTAGAACTTAAAGATAACAACCACTGAAGCAAACACTGAATTTAAGCCACCAAGCCCCGATTTCTGCACAACTATTTGAAGGTGATGGCACTACAACAGTGATGATTTGATCCATGATGACTGCTACTGAAGTAGTCTCTTATTATCTGCATCTTATTCGTGAAAATCAGTTTGTTTGGATTTGTGCATGTGGATTCCTCTTCTCATTAGATTATAACTTCTCTTTGGATCATTTTGGTTTTCAACATGAGAAAGGAAGAAAGAACAGCAATGCGTTACCTTCAGTCTGTAGATTCATTTGCTATTTTAAATCATGACTGGGAAATCAAAAAGGAAATCTGTAATTGTAAACAAAGTTAAAGTCCCATTTAAAAAAAGAAATAGGAAAATGTAATTTAAAAAATAAAAAAGTCTAAGAAATAAACAGTGTTTGGGCCCAGACAAATATTTTACATAGAAATTTAATCCAAAGTAATATACAGATTAGATGTGTGTGAGACTAGAAGCTAATTCTGTAAAATTTTCTACCTCTAGGAATTAATTATTCTGCCAAAAAGAGTTTTTCCAGCCCTGACTCAATGCAACAGTCAAGTTATGTGTTAGGCAGTTCAAGTGAAAATGTGTATCTTAGAAATTAATAGCATTAATAATGAGCACTTTTCATCTCTAGGCTTCAGAGCAGCTTACAGTGATGATTAATGATCTCTATTACTCTCAGAAAATGGATCAGCAGAGTCAAGGAGTAACTTGCCCCAAATCACACAGCAAATCATTAGGAGAGCCAGAAAAAACTGTTCAAAACTACTGAGTTCTGCAGTTCTACTGAGCAGCTCGTCTGCCAGCCATGACTTTTATTGGCCCCTAAAGGAAGCAAAATATAATATATAATGAAAAGAAGGGGAGAAAGAATGCCAGCCTGTAGGAAAAAGTAAAAAAGGGGTATCTTTTAGAGATTCCTTCCGTGTAACAACCTTTGTGCGTACCACAATCCACCCTGAAAAAAGTGTGTGGAAATGCCTCTGAATGGCACATGGCTGAAACAAGCTGAGAATTTCTGGAATTCACCCTTTCTTTCTGATTGTGAAATCCTCACTACAACAACTCAGGGAAAAAAAACAGTCCAATATTCAGCATAGTCATTACAGTGGCTTTTGTAAATTTTTATGAGTTTAAGATCAAAATTTTGGGAAGCAGCTTGTGGGAGACTTCCAGATTTCAGGCTGAGATGAATAAGGAAGAAACAAAAAGTCAAGGATTTTTACATTTCAACCTAGGTTGAGGCAGTTTGACCACGATGACATCTACCACACACAGGAACTCAGGGCACAGCTCCCCACAGTCAGGGTTGCTTTAGATTTTATGGTTACCCTTCTGTATTCTGAGCTCTGCTTTGCTCCTTAAGGAAAATAAGATGAAACAGTCCTAAGAACCACAAATGCCTGCTACAAATTAAAACTAAGATAAACAACAAGTATTTTCTGTGACTTCAGTGATGAACTTAATGAGTTTCATTGAGCAAGAAGACAACAGTCACAAGGTCGTAAGTTAGACACAAGGTCTGATTTAGCATAAATAGGGGACTCAGTTTTGTCTCAGTTAAAATCCCTCTCACACTCCTTTTCTCTTTTCCTCTCCATATTAATGTTTATAGTGCCTTTACCATTGGACATGTCCCTTGCTTTTATTTTATGTCTTTCCCTTTTTTTGGCAAACACAACCATTTGATGTCTACAAATAGACAAAAATCAGAAGGGGAAGGTAGAAGAGGAAGAAATTCTATCAGGGTGTGTCAAGCAAAAGGAACTTGCAAATATATGTATGTGTGTGTATATATAAATATATTAAAATACACATATTGAGCATATATATATATATATATATATACTGCTCAGCAGTTTTGATTCTGGAATCAAACGTTAATTAAATGCAGTCAAATTTAGAAGCAAAAATTTCAACAAGTCACTTGTTTGCTGACATAAAGAATGCATGTTACCGGTTCATACCCCTAATCTATGAGTAAATTATAGAAAGTGCTGCTCAGACATCAAAGGGGAAAAGACTTTGTACATGTGCAAGATGCCATTGCTGTAAATGACAGGTGAACACAGCCAGATTTCATCTCTGTGTTCTGATATAATAGGGATTTGGATGAGATTTGTCAGGGAAAATGAATGCAAGTTATAACAATAGCTGTATCTTTTCTTGTATCTTATGGGTAAACTTTTAGAGCAACCAAGTCAGGATATTAAAGTATGTGGACAACTGCTCTGGTTGCATGAAAAATCACTGGATCTTATAAGCTTATCTCTTATAAAATGTTACATGGGCAAGAAAATGACAGACTTTTCTATATTAATAGATAATATGGAGCTAATGCTCAGACTTGGAAATTGCCTTGCAGTTGCACATACTGTTTTATTACGATCATGCTCCAGAGTGCTATCTTAGCTTGGACCCACCTAGCTATGTCCCAGATATTCCCTGGCTGTGCTTCAAGGGATGCCACCAAAGGCATAGGCATGAGCAAAGGGTTTACCCGTGTGAAAGCAAGCTTTGCCTTAGCATGTGTCTTCAGAGCCAAAGAATGGGCTGTGGCCCTCTTTGCTCTACTGATATAGATGCAGCCAAAGGTTCAATTTTGAAAAATACCCACCCATTTCTACCCACAGCTCACAGGTTCCCAAAATGTACTTACAGGAAGCATGCCTCAGTTTTAACCAAATCAGGAAGGTACCTAACATCTCTCTACAGTCCATAGGCTATGTAAGACAATAGAGTCTCATGGTGTGTAGCTGTTCTTGGATCAGCTTGTTTTGGATACTGCTACATTTCCACCACAAGTATGACAATCCTCAGTTAGGAAATTCTAGAATCCTCAGTTAGGAAAATCTCACGAAGTAAAGACAATTCTAACAGGCAAAAATTACTGGAAATGGTAGAACAGTTCACAGTGTTGTTTTATAACAGGGCCTTAAAAAGTACCATACAGAGGAAGGCATGACTACAGGCTGGATATCAGGTTGATTTTTCTCTACCCTATGACTATTTGATGCTCTCTCACTAAAGAGCTAATAAAGTCTAGTATTTCAGATGGCACCTTCCTAGAAAATAAATCCACATTAAAAAAAAAAAAAAAAAGAAAAAGTGTTTGCAATCTTTATTTTATTCTATCTCTTGCAAATTTTAGGAATTCCTTTTTTGTCTGTCAGTCATGTCAAAACACTGGAGGGTAGTGAGGTATGAGGCTAACAGCAATGAAATATGAACTGACACTTAAAAGATGATAAGGCGTTTTCTGCTTGACTGATAGTTTTGATTTTCATTTCAGTCATTTGTTCGGCAATATAAAAGTTAACATCTCAATCTTCATCTCCTTTAAAATGAAAGGTTCCCTGCTCATATTTCTGAATTCACTATGAAAGGGAGGAGAAGCATGGATGCACAAAAGGAACAAAAATTTTTCCCTTTAAAAAAAACCTACCCACAGAATAGGGATTTTTTTTAGAACTTTCATATGTGTCTGATTCAGGTTTTAAATTTAAAATAAGTTGTCCATACAATCACTGTCATCTGCAAGTATGGTAGATAAATGGGGGTTTTTGTGTACAATTATTTAACTACTGATCTAGAGGTTTTTTTTCTGTGTTAGAGTGTATTTCTACCAAGCAGTGAATTTAGCAGGAAAAACAGACTTGTAACAATAAGTAAAAAAATCATATCAGATGGGAAGAATGCAGGCTGATACTGAGTAAACGTGGATAAATGTGTTTCAACAGCACTGATCACATAACAGTCAGCCTCCCTTTACAATTAGGACAGAAGTCTAGTCTTATTTTATTGACAAGAAGCAGATCATACTAATATCCTTGTAGAGCACTTAGATGATAAAGCCTCACCTTGCAGGTTGTACCAGGAAAAAATATCTGTCTCCCAAAGCTTTTAAAATCACTTCATCTCTTATTTAAGAAGAGGTTTCCCAAGTATTTGCTGCTACACAGCCCACTTGCTGTGGAGGTGGCTGTTACCATCCTGCTTTAGACAGGCGCAGATGAGGAGTCAATCGCTCCTATATAAAATGGGGGGTGAGCAGCTGCAGGTCTCAATAACTTCAGCAGGCGCAGCAGGTGTTCAACACTTCCGAAAACCAGTGTTGAACACCTCAGTTTACACTCAAGCTGGCAATAAAGGAAGGAAAGGATCAACCACATTTGTCACATTAGCCACCAGACAATGCTTCTCTCCTTTTTAAGGCTTTCCCTTATTTTGGATAGATGCGCTTTTTTTAAAATGCATAGACATTGCAGCTTTTTTTCTACTTGTGGAAGATGGTTTAATCTGGGTCCTACCTCAACTGAAATAAATAAGACTTCTACGTAAGCAAGCTGGTCAACAAAACACATACTTTTTTATTTTTATTTTTTTATTTTTTAAATTGAGGTTAATATGCCAAAGAATACAGATTAATAGCTAGCTACAACTCCCAGAGGGAAAGGAGGCAGTAAGAGAACCAGGACTGATCCTGATTCCAGCCCTATGAAAGGGAACCCACATCCCTCACTATAATCAGTGAAAACTGTCTGTAAATTGGATGTCTAATTGTTATTAACACCTTTGGCCAAACAAACCTGTGGTTATCACAAGAGAAAATGTTATTCACGTGCAGAAGACCAGAAATAGGCTAGTTTTGGTGATGTTAAAAAATCCTGCCATAAATGTTTAAGACCTTTAATGTTCTCAAGGGCACAGCTCCAAAATGCCAAAGAGCATGAAGAGGAAACATTCAGGTTAGTAACACTGATTTCACTGGGGCTTTGCATAGTGAAAAGCATATCTCTGGCATTGCCCTGGCAGGATCAGGACCCATTTATTTGTTATACATCATCAAATGTAAGTATTTGATCTTCCAAATAGTGGCGGTCTCCATCAACCGACAAGTGACATCAGCTCGGCAATTCATTTAAAACATCTGATGGTCAAGCAACTGGCTTCCCAGATGAAAAGCCCTACGTGTGGAATTTACACCTACCCACCTTTTAAGTAGGAAGTTTATTACCTAGTGGTTTTCAGCTGATATTTAGGAATGTCTTTTTAATACCCCTGTTAACAGAAGTTGAAAGGAGGTTCAACTACGTGGTTGGTCTTTAATGTCTACTGGCTACTTCAGCCAGAAGGAACGAGCAAAGTTGGGGGAGGAAGGGGAGCCTAACAAGGTTTATTTTTCTCAGAAAATGAGAAGTAACATATTATCAAAATAATAGAAGCTGTTTCAGTAAGAGAACTCCATTATTGCTTAGTGCAACTTAATTGTATTGGCTTTCACATTTGGTTTTAAAAAATTTTGCCTGCTGTAATGAAGTGGACAGTTTTTCACAGGAGAGGTGGAAGGTTACCTCTTGCAAATATTTCAAGATCATCAGCAATGCCTCCTTTTCTACCCAAAAGCATGGTTCAAATTTAATAAATGATAAAGTACAATACGGTTTATCTCCAGGTGTTTCTTTTACTCTCCCCATGAACAGCTTGATGATTGCCTTTGCCATGTGTGATAGTAGTTTCACAGGTCTTTTTTAAAAAACGGGATAGAACCTAAGGGTTTGTACTCTTGCTTTCTTGCTATTACAGGCCTTTCATGCCCTGTTCTCTATATACTTCATTTTGCAGCGTGATGAATTTTCCAAAACTGGGTAAATCTTACAAGAAATTTCAATAGAAAGGAAAATTGCATTAAAAGTTCAGTTGTGACTATTTCTAGTCAAGCTGCACAGCTGAAGCTGGGTGTTTGTGAAGGCAGTTATTTTTCAGTTGCTGTGATTACATTCCAGCTCAGGCTGTTCCTTTTCATCCACTGCACCTCCTCATCAGTACCGCTCAATTCTTCCTCCCCCGTGTCCTAGCACTGACGTGCAGAATTTCTGCATGCTGCTAATAGAAACTATGTTTCATCTCACTGCTAAATGAAGTTATGCTCTGGGCACAGACTGCAGCTCAGTTTAATAATTATAAAATGGATCCATTGTCTGGGTAAGAGACAACATAAGAAGTGTTAGATTACAAATTTTATTTAGCTCTTACATATTTCACATTCTGGAATAAAGAGCTGCGTGCCTGCTCAAGCCACCTTTCACAAGCATGTGGTTAACCTGTGGGTGAGGACCATTGATTTTAAACTGTGATCATAAATTTCTTGGCAAGTTGCTAAATCTTAATCACAGTTGGTCCCACAAAAAAACAAGTCTGTCATTCAGTCTACTGATGAACATGAACGGCACATTAAGTTTGGGATTTTTTTTGCATTTGCTCCGACTGCTTCCATGAATTTTGCCTAACAAATTAAATTCAGTGTTATAACAGTCCCACAAATACATTTGAGTAAAATCATCCCCATTTTTTTATAGGTAACATTGCACACACAGAAGTTTTTAGATTATACTGAAATGGGGGAAGTAGTTAATGTATAGGAGAACGGAGCTGACATTCAGAGGGACTGGACAGCCTGAAGAAAATGATCCAGGAACACCCTGGGAGGTGCAAGAAAAGTAAATGCAGAGCCCTGTGCCGGGTGGGATAACCCCACGCAGCAGTGCAGGCTCAGCGGGTTGACATATTGGAGCAAGTCCAGAGAAGGGTCACCAAGCTGGCCAGAGGGCTGGCGAACACACTGTATGGAGAGACGCCCAGGGAGTTGGCTCTGTCTAGCCTGGAGACAAGAAGTCTCGGGTGAGATCTTACACTCCTGGCGACTACCTGATGGGAGAGTGAAAAGAAATCAACCAAACTCTGAAGTTCACGGTGGAAGAAAGAGAGACAACAAACACATCAAGCTCTGAGTCTTGCAAGCCTTTGACCTTTCAATGATGCATTATAGGTTTCCTGCTGTACTTCTGGTGGTAGAAGACATAGATATTTTTCCTGCCTGATTAGATTTTTGGACAGCTGTGCTTGGGTGACAAGGGCATGGTGCAGAGGTCTGTATTCTCTATCACTGAAGACTCTCATCCTTTTCTTTGCCTCATGATCAGCTTTCATTTTCCACCTCTTAATTTTTCTCTCTCTAGCTTGTCCCATCTATGAATAAACACTTTTCCCTCTTTTCTCTTTTCTCCATATTTTCTTTTCCTTTCCTTTTTTGTTTAATTGCTTTTTAAGGTTTTTTAGTCTGTTTCTCATTCTTTTGGTGCATCTTGATACTGACAGTAGAACACAATGCCTTTTTTAATATTCCCTGCCCATATAAATCTCTTTATCTTCTGAGTTGCATGGGTAAAGTTAGTGTTAGAAGCAGGAAACATTTAATTATCCACTTGAAACAGGCTTGTCAGGAAGTCCAAAGCACAGGTTATTGAATAAATAGTCACAGTAGTTATAGTTACAGTATACAGTTACAGATAGGGGCTCAGTTAAGATTGTCAAGTTGCAAGAAGTCATTTACTTTAGTCCACCACTATTTTGAAAACTTATATTATTTTCATTCCTATTTTGAAACACATGAGAAAGAAAATACCTGAATTCCTACCAGAAAAACTTATGTATGGGCCAGTAAGTCAAGCTTATAAAGCTATTAGGTCAAACAAAGAGAAGATAAAATGTAGAACCAGTGGGGAAAAGGGATTACTAATCAAACTCTTAGCTTGTCTTCATTCTGAGAGCCCATTTAACTGTATGTTGCTGACCACACCATCACTCTGATGAAACACAGACATCTGGTTTGCACCCTAAATTCCTGCCTAGTTAATGTTGACTGGGATGTGTAAAATTGGGGCATGCATGAATAAGCAGGTAGATCTTACACCAGCAGGTATGCAAATCTTGAGGGCAACTGGTTGTGGCAAAAATTCTGCTTAGGGTCCAGTTTGCTGAAAACCAGGGATAAGAGTGAAGTGCTGTCTGGAGAGGCAGCACAATCACACCGACAGGAAATCAGTTCACAAACATCTTGTTCTCAGCCCTGCATGATCATAAAAAGATCCTGTCTTCTGCTCCTACTCCTCCAAATCTCTCCCTTCTGTAGATATAGCCTGCGTCAGGAGAGGGATTACCTCTTTGCAGAGATCTTCTGCATGATGCCCACCAGTGGTTAACTTAAAGCTTGTGACACTGTCCTATTACAAAATACTGTATAAAATGGAGACAGTATCAGAAAACAATTAAACCAAAATTCTCCAGGTAATATTGCTTTAAGCCAATTGAGCCCCCAGAGAAATGTTTTATCTGAAGTAAATACTGACAAATGGGTTGTAGTAAAAAATAAAAAAAAAACACCCAACCAAAACCAACCAACCAACCAACCAAAAAAACACAACAAACCAAAACTCAAACAAGCCCAGAAAAGAAAAAAGGGGAGGAAAAAAAAAAAAAAAGATAAAGTTTACTTTCCCTGACATTGACCTGCCCTGTCAGGCTGGGATTCACATTCATCCATCTCTTGCTCTTATCTGTTACCTGACATTCTGTGATGAGTTGAAAGCAAAGTAACACAGATTGATAGTGCTCTCTTTTGAAGAACAAAATGTACCAAGAACTGAATCTTCAAGTACATTCGATGCGAAGTTATCTCTCAGACTGAAGGAACGTCTTTTAAATCAGAGGGAGCGAAAGAAAAAAAAAAAAAAAAAAGAAAGTACTCAGAAGGGCTATTGGGGTTTCCCTATTAACTTGCATTTAAGGTAAGCTAACATTTACACAGTCCCTGCTACTTTCAATGTACTTCAGACAATGGCTAATCAATACTCATTACACAGCTTTAAAAAGGCTGAGTATTCCGAGGTGCTGAGCCGCATCCTCCTAAATACAACATCGAGCCTGAAGCCAGATATGTGGCCAGACACCTCCATCCTTGGAGTTTTCCTGAGATCAGAGGGGCTGTCCTCCTCCAAGGCACCTAGCAAGCCTTCTCTTCTCTCAGAGGAAAAGCTCAATTTGGAGACGTATCATCTGCTCATGTCACAGGAAGGAATTTCATGTAGGGTTTTTTTAAATCAGTGAACCCAGACTACCTTAGGAATCAAGTCTGAGATGACAGTGAAATGAGCCCCTGTCTCACAGACCTGGAATTAACCATTATGTTCCAGAAGAGAAATCATCTGATTATATTAAATTTTAGACAATCATGAGGGATGCGATAGTCCTGTTTCAAATATTCAGCTATGTTCCTCCTGAATACCCTGACTCCCTACTTATTTTGGGGTCAAATAGTAAACATTAAGATCACCCTTTATATGTCCTAGGTTATATGCTTAATTTTACTCATGGTGCCACTAACACCCTGATTTTATTTCAACGTTTCCTCTTCCAGCCCTATGATAGCTCTCCTAACCAGAGAATTATTATTTTTTTTCTTTAATAACAAATCAAAAATATAAATAATATGTAAGAAATGGCTCCATGGCTCCACAGCCCTTTTCTTGAGTTCACTTGATGCCAAAATTCTTGATCTGTCATACAGTGAGTTCAATTTCAACAATAAATTCAAACCAAGAAGAAGCCAATCTTTACATCTCAGTGGGCTTTACATCAGACTGTTTTCCTTTAAAATTTTCCACACTTTCTCTAGCTCAAATGAAACTCTAATAAAAGAAGTTAAAATATATTTTGTCTTCCAAGACACTCAAATTCACCAGTAGAGTACTTTCTTGACACAAATTATATGATTATTTTTTCTGGTGTACATCTTTAGAGTGACTTTCGGAGCTACTTTTGCCCCTAGATCTTCCACTTGGTAAAACCTGCATGTGGTGTCTGGCCAGGGGCACACGCACTGGAGGGAAAAGATCAAAGGCCTATAAAAGTGTCAAACTTTCAAATGCAAATCACCTGCCATAATGCTGCTAAGAACAAATCCTTCATTATCACCATTCTGTGAAAGGCTTAAATTAGCCTGAATTGGCTGAAAAGAACAAGAAAAAGAAAGTCATTTATCTTCCTGTGAGTTTTATTACATTTAGATATATTTGGCTAATGGTCCAATAGCCCACTAATCAGAATATCTGCATAACAAATTCTTTAAATGATTCATAAATAAAATATGTGATCACATAATGTTGCTCTTAAGTTAAACTGAGATCTGTGACAATAGGTTATTAAAAGAGTACTTAAAATAAGACACTCTTTTTAATTGCCAAACTATATGCTACTGTGATTTATGTACTAGCAACTATCAACTGTCTTCTTAGCTTGAATTAAATTTAGGGTTTTTTTTAATGTGCACTTCTTAGACTATATGTTCTCCAGATATATGCCATTCCTATCCTTATTTTAGGCTGTCATTATTCTGAAAACATAATTACTTTCTTAAAAGGTGTATGTCTTGGGTTTTTTATAGTTAGTTTCAGTGATATAATAAAATATTTGATCGATCTAATTGACTAGAAGAGCAAGAGTTAAAGAAAAAAACCCAATTGCTCTATACTTAATCTTTATTTATAAGGGGAAATCCTAGCACTCTATTTTGTTAGACGAACAATTGCAGAGAGGTTTTTGTTAAGTGAGCTTTGTTGGGATCATTGAAAGAGGATGTACCTTGATCAGAAAGCTCTTGGTCAGAATGGACAAAGGGTTGTCTGAGGGGAGCTGACTGGGGATCCTGAGCTCAGCCAGCATCTTCAGAAAGTGTCCTTGGTGGGAACTGGTGATGTTGTCCCTCAAACATGGTTTGTTACCTGGTGTGCAAAAAAGCATACAGAGCTATCATTTTACTCCATATCTGTGCAAAGATGGGTGCTAGGTGGCAAAAACCAAAGTTAGCATGCTACACAAAGGAACTACAGCCTATTTATCTTGTTACATGATTATCAAAAACCTAAGTTTACACTCATTGGCCTGTAATTACCATTCCATCTGCTATTGGTTAATTATATTTAAATTAGCCTTGCTTGCTATGTAAATTAGTACGCATGCTCCTTACAGGTGTGGTGTGGTGTGGTAAGGTTTTTTTGGTCTTGAGTCAATCGATGGTCACGATCTCCTTCTGCCACTTTTACCTCTCCCTCAGTTACCACAGGTTTTTGCTGACTTCATGCTTCTTGAGCAATCATCCCACCTCTGGTGGCTTCTGGGGTTGGATATTCTCTTCTTATGAAGCTTTTAGCTCCTCTTCAATTGTAAAGTCATCAGCAAGGCCTACATCATAGTAGCCTTACACAACAGAGTCACAAAGTATCAGACTTATACAATAGAGCTGGTGATGAGGGGTTCTTCTATTCAATAAGAAACATTTGTACTGGCTACAGTGAGACACCCCAGAACATCTGTGCTGGTAACTGTTATCTGCACATGGGATGCTTGGTATCTCACTGGCTTTTCTGTTGGTCAGAGTTTTGATATATTCCCCCTCTGAAATGTTCATCCCTTCACAGTCACCAACATGGTTATACGCTGAATTATATGATCAGTTAAACACAATGTACAAACTAGGGTCTGATCGCCAGGAGAAAGTAGCAAGGTATGAGTTCATAGGAGAAGGCTGTACAAGGTTATATAGCTAGCTACATGGATGTCACACCACAAGGATCCTACAGCTTTCAAAGCTTTTCCCTGTTCTCTGTCATGTTAAAGCAGTTCCAAGTTTTGGGCTTCCATGGTGAGAGTGGCCTGGCAGTTGGAAGATGTTTATCCTTGTTGTTAGTCATTTTTTCTGTATCTCTAATTCATAGCCTCCCAGCACAAAATGTTTGTTTGTTTTTTTTTACTAAGAAAAACATAAAAAATGTAAAACTTCAGTTGCTGTTATCTTACAAGATAAATACGCCATTACAAAGAAGTTGTTTCAAGATACACACCACTATTATTGGCAGGCACATCATTTTCTTGAAGGAATTTTTCAGTTCTGTGTAGAAATCCAAACACTTTCAGTGACAGCCAAATGCCCATTTTACACAGTTATATCTTTCAGATTATCAGTGTGGGGAGAGGAATGTCCTCCATAAGACCTCAGTGGTGGGCTATAGATAACAGAACAAGCAAAGGTCTAGTGCCTTTTAAAAAATTATTTATGAATTCTGCTTTACTGGTCTATGGAAATCAGTTAACTACTATGGGATACCTTCCAAATCACTACCACCAGCGACTACAATGTGGAAGGTGCTGCAGAAATGGTGCTGGGAAAGGCTTTTTTAGTAAACAGAATCCAACTTGGCCTTTGCAGAGGAAAAAACAAAACCCAAACCAACCAACCAACAAAAAAAACCCCAAAATGGAAAATGTAATTGTGAATCCTGCTTGCTTTCAATATTATATCTCAGAACCTCTTAATCATGTGGTTATCATTGTGTTTTCTTCTGATATTGCCAGAAAGAATATTCTTAAAGAAGAACAACAGAATAACATACTCCATGGGTTTTTACAAGTAGCATACTAACAATCATAACAGTTAGCAACTGACAGTAATACTGGGGGAAAATATACCATCAACTGAAACCAGTATTTCTTTAGAAATCACAAAAACCACAAGGCTACATTTTTTCCCAAATATCTAATTGCAAATTCTCAGCAACCTGCAAGCAGTAAGATTTGGGATTTTTAGAAAGGTGAACAAAAAAGAGTCTGGGAAACAGAGTGACATCCTCTTTGATGAGGGCATATCCACAGACACCAGAACAAAGGTGTATTTGGGCTTGGAGGTGCATGGGTGTGATCCCATCACCTTCATTTGGACTTGATGGTAAGAACACCTACAAACCCCACACTTCTCATGATGTTCAAAATAAATACATAGACAGTGCAAACCCCTATCTGAAACCACGCTGTAAAAGCTAGTATTTTCAGTTTAATAAGATAATGGAGAAGTAGATGTGGGGCTATACGTGGCTTAGTAACAATTTTGGTAGGAGCCAGACATGGGGAGGACAGCAGTTTTGCCTAGGTTTGTACAGAGGCAGAGCTGCCAAACTGCATGCCCTGGGCTATCCCAGGAGGTTATTCCAAAACTTACAATACAAGTGCTTGGGAACTCAGATTTAATATATGCCCTATGTCACCCCACTGTTGTATCGCCTAAACTTCATAATATCAGCAGCACCTTTCTCAGGCCTTCGATAACCCATCCTGGCAAAACCACCTTTACCTCTTCATGTCCCCTCCATGCATCCTCCATCTTTTTTTAATCTGCATGAGATCCAAAAGACAGCCCATGTCACACCTCAGGGAAGCACGTGTGGGCTGACTGACCAGCTGGCTGTCACCAGGGCCACTGCCAATTTCTTTCCATTGGGAAGGCATGAAAAGTTTTTCTCTTTTCACTGAGCAACTGATTATAACACATTTATAGCCTTGAAACTATCAAATTCAGTTAAAACTGGCCAGTTGTTAAAAAATATCAGTGAAGGACAAAGGGAATAAGTAACATGACATAGACAAAGCATCTTTCCATAAGAGTCCATGACCATAACTGGGTGGTGTAGTTAGTTTCCCAGAAACCCATCCAGATGAAGGGCACTGAACCAGTTTTCTCCTTTTCCAGCTAAAATTCTTTATTTATTAAGAACTTCTATCAAAAAAGACACTCTACATTCTTCTGGTCTATTCAACAGAATAGGAGATGCCTGATTAAGTCAGATTAAGCAGTAGTTCTGGTTACCCATGCTCAGGAAACTTTCAGATTTCTATAAACTCAAAAGAATTAATTAAGAGACTGGCTGCCTGTACTGCTAAGAAAGCTTTCTGGAGAGAACTAAGATTTTTGCACAGTTAAACCACAAAAACATTTTAGGTATAGAAAAAAGCAATAAACAAAACTGTTCCAGTGCCATACAGTCATCTATGAACTGCTAATTGCCCATTCCTTCAGCAGCATATGAAAGATGCTGTCCTTCTCAGCAGTGTCTTCCTAGGTCATGCTTGGACATCAGCCCTGTAACTAATTAGAAGAAAACAGACCACCATCCCTATTTTTAACTGCCAGGTCATTTGGTAAAGCGGCCATTCAAAAATTACAAAAACTAGCAATATGTTAGTTTGGATGAAAAGTCTTATAGCCCCTATAGAGTAGGTGTGCTGTAACTCCTGGAGCACTTTGTTCCATTTAACTCCAGGCTCTCTGGGATCTGAGCCCAAGTACAGGGCTTTTTTCCACCCAGCTGCAGATCAATCAGCAAATTTAGCTCAGCCGTGCATAAGATTCAAAGAAAATGTCTACAACACATTGCAGTCAGCTGAGCAACAGAGAAGCTTAAAGGCTCAAGCTGCTCTGAGACCTTGTATTCATGCTAGACTGGAAGACATCCTGAATTCGACCTGAAATGAGGCCACAAAATTCATGTTTTTGCAGCAGATAAAACCTGGACAGTTTCTAGGATTTGGGCTATCCTGTCTGTCTGTTATTTGTTAGGTGGTGTTACTGCTGGGGCAACACTGGGATGTTGCAATGGAAGAAGATGACAGCACCTAAGGGTTCATCTAGTGAGTTTTCTCACAAATTATCCAAAACAGACCATGCTTATAGTTCTTCCCACCATGTTCTAAAGAATACCCACAGATTGCCAGTTCCAACCTTTGTCAAGACTGGTAGGACAAGTATCTTGGCTTCCAGCTTGGCTGGGGAGGTGCTGTAGCACAGCAAATTGGTTTAAAATATCAAAATAACATAAAAGCTAATGTACAGCTACTTCTACACTATCTTGGCATTAAAAAAAAATATCTCTGGTTAGCTTCTTTCATTGTATTTTAGTCAGGCAGCTAAATATCCCTCAGGTGGATTTTAGTATAGTAGCTGTTTTAATGGAGCAAAATTTTCAAAGGTATGTCCCTTTTCCAGCTGTGCTCAGTCTCTGGTGACAAAATCTCTTAGAGCTCCATCAAGGGAAATTGGGGTGGAGGGTGGAGACAAGGCTTGGGTTTAAAGAACTGAAGAATTTTAAAGTTTGATATGTGATTAAGCTTATTAAGTTAATGATTTGGGATACATGAGCAAGATGACTGTGCAAAGAGTGGTTCCGTCACCCATCATAATTCTGTTTTCTTGCAAGTTAGTGTGTTTTGTTTCTTGAAGGAAAAAGTGCTAAATCTAGCACTTGAGTTTACTGTTTTGTCAGTAGCACTTGGGTTGATAACAACTCTCCATAATATTCTAACCGGTTTCCTTTTATCTGCTGATAGAATACTGTAGGGTTTGACACCTTTTTAGACATAAAAAGACCATCTTGTCTCAAGTAACAGCTGCCATTAGTCTCTTTCACCACTACATTTCTAAGCATCTTTCTTGACAGAAGAGCACAGAGCCAAGCTTGTACAACTCCCCAAAGTTAAATAATAATCTTCCCTGTTAACTAGCAAAAGATTTATCATGTTGGTAAATATTTCAGTATCTTCCAATGAAAAAAGTAAGAGCACGCATAGCTTGACAGTGGGATATACAGACATCAAGGAGTGGTTTGTTCGGCTTTTTTAACATACTTTGTTGTAGCTCTGCATATATTCGATGTAAACAGTACTTATTTTCCTTTCTGGTTGACTCCCCATGGACCCGAAATGAGTTACTGTAACAGGGAGTGCCAAATAAATGTTTCCCTTTAGCACAGTTTAAGAAACAAATTTGCTACATTTAAGTAGATGTTTAATACTGTTTATAAGTGGGAATAACCATATTTATACTACTAAGACAGAACTTAGGGATCTGCTCTGTATCTCTGCAGGAATCATTCAGGCTAGAGGGAAGCTGACATCAGAAGTGATAGAACAGGTAGAGTACCTGGGTTGGCACAGTAGTTTTACAGAAATACTTTCAGAAAAGTACTTGAAGAACGATGCATCCTTTACTTGCCCTACCTCCATAGCATGTATATCTTTATTACTCTAGATGAAGCGCCCTGATAGAGTGTGTTTGGGCTGACCAGGACAGATGATAAATGAAAACATATTCAAGGTCATCACGCTGATGAATCACATTCATTTATACTTACAGCCAGTTTAACATAATCTTGTAGAAATACTTCCTGCAGAAGAAAGTTATCTGTTACACCCAATCAATTTATTTAAACATCATCTTCACAAGTGTGAGAGGTTGCAAAGCAGTCAGCTTTGGTACAGTAAAAGCAGTTCCAAAGAAGAAAAAAAATCACCCCTAATCCTTAGACTGAGTAAAGTACAGAAAGATGAGAAATCAAAACACTTTAAAAACTATGATTTCCCTTCTGTAACAAATCACCAGTTTAATTGAAGTTGTTCCTAGTGATAAATGTTCTTGTTTATTTGCTGCAATGAGCAGCTATAGCCTAAATGAGAGAGCACATCCTGTATACAGTTGTTTTCACATCTATTGATGCTTCTAAAGTAGAAAACTTGCACAAAATTGAGATGCGTTGCAAACAAAAAATATAAATTTTTCTGCTTTTCATGCGTGAACTGTACTTATGGAATCAGATTAATTTGTAGCAATAATCAGGAACAGGTTGTTGTTTGTTTGTGTTTTTTTCCTCTGCAGTTCTTAGTATCTAATATGTCATTTCTGTTTTTCATCATTCACAAAACATGAACTTGTCATAATTCTGGCACAGTATTTTCAATGAACCATCCATCCCTGCCAGATTTGGAAAAGAAGCAAGAAAACTCTCCCAAAACTGTTCTTAACCCCCAATTATAAAGAAAACCCTAAACCACAGAAACGCACTGTGGGTTAAATTGTATGATCCCTCCAGCAAAAGAGCACATTCTCATACATGTGAAGGAAGGATAGTGATGTCATTCACATGATGTGGGCATTTTTATTAATGAAAATTCAAACTCTTGATTCCAACTTGCAGCATTCAAAAATCACAGCAAGGAAAATAATCATACATAATCAGTAACAATTTTTTTCCACAAAAAAATATCTGATCTCTCCACTACTGACCACTGCATAAGGAATCTCTCCATTTACAGTCCCCAGGTAACTGCAAGTCATTCTCCTTAGCAATTCTATTCTAGCTACCCTCTCACACCAGCTGGGTGGTTAAGAGTCTCCAGAAGAGGGAGACCATCTTCAAATCTGAAAATAAGTTTTCAGCATTTAGGATTTTTTTTTCTCATTTCTATGATACGTTTCTCATTTGGAAAATCAAATATAAATACATTTTCTCCATCTGCTCACAAGAGAGAAGAAACATACGTTCATTTTGGATAATTACAGATGGTATTATCTATGGACTACCTATTTCTTCTTTAAATATATCTGAAATTTAGCTTCCTAACTTTTAAAGTTTTAGCCTTTATAAAGAAAGAATTGACATTTTCATTAAGGCACAGATATTCTAAATTTCTGTCATTAACATTATACCTGGGTAAGAGTGGCCTTCCTTCTGGTTGGTCCACAGGAAAAGTTACAAACACTTAAAGACAGACAAAAAGGCATTTTCTAATAAGCTGTTGAAGACAAATTTTTTTTTTTTTTTTTTTTTTTTTTTTGTGTACAGAGATTGCTTCAGTAGGAAGAGATAGGAAGAATACCTTCAAAAATGCAGTTTTATTCATGTTCCCCCTTTCAAAACAAACATTTACACAGTATTTTTCAAAGAATCTGCAATACCATCATGAGATTTTGATTTTCTGTATCTTAATCTTCCTTCTATTATAAGTAGAAGTGAATGTTAGATGAGATTTCCTATCTTCTTTGAAGAAAAAAAGTCCCAAGCTATAAATGTTTCATTAAAACAGCCATAAAATTTCCTTAAATACAAAACCAGAACATCCTTACATGGCTTACCCCATTCTTTGGAAGATGCACACACTTAAACTGTTTATCATAGAGCATGGCAGATATAAATTTAGCTACCATGAAAGGTACATCTGTTGTGTGTCTCTATCTGGTCCTTCAGAGATAATCAACAAAATCAGCATCCCAGGATTTGAAAACCCATTTTAAAACTAGCAAAATTAAGTTACTGAAACAGAATGGAAAATTTCAGTTGGAAAGAGCTGTATCACTTTGTATTATTAAGAGTATCCAACATCAGTGCACACACTATTCTAATAAGTCTGGTTTTATGAACAGAACTAATAGCTGTACACAAAATCCTCATGATAGGCTGGGAGAAAAAACATTCTTATTTCATAAACAAACCTCCCCACTCCCATGTATACTATACCCTGATACATAAGTATCAAGTTCAGAATGTAATCACTTGCCTATAATCAGCTATTTTGTACTTTTGATAATATTTCAGTTTCAAACTTTAGCTCCAGTATGCAGTATTTCACAGCACTTCTTATTCATCAAAACTGTGTCTACATAAAATTGATAAGGCATACTGGAAAAACTTTGAGAAAAAAGTCTGTAAAAGCTGAAGATTGAGTATACTGTTATCATGACCTATTTTATGGAGAACCTAATTGATTTTGATTCTTCTTTTTAGTCTTTCAGACAGGGGAAGGGGACTTTCTGCCCACGCAGAAGTCAGAGCACTTCTGGCTTGCCACGTGGGACCAGAACCCAACCTCTCAAATGGTTCCTCTGGACTTTGGGAACAATTAACTTCTCCCACAGAGGATAGTTTTGGAGATACTTGCAATGAAAAACTATTACCAGCTTTTTTAAAATTGGTCGGTTTTTTCTTCCCTTTAATTATAAGGGCTGAGTCACTGTTTGTTCTTTTGCCACTAACAGTGTTACTCCTTTTTTTTGTAAAAGATTTTTTAAACTGACCAGGAATCAGTTGCTTTTTCTGCTGCTCATAAATCAGGTTTTTACTCAGGTTTCCATCATCACTGTCTTCACTAGAAGAGCATCTCTTCTGACATACACTCTTTTTAGAAGTTTTCCAAGCAGTTTGAACACAAGCTTTTTTAATGTGACAGTCACTTACAACACTTGCCGGCTTCTGAGACACTGGAAGCAGTTCACACCCAAGATGCAGTGTCTCTGCTGTTTGCCCACTACAGGCTAGAGATGCTGAACTGCTTATATTAAGGTCTTTTTGCATAATTTCAGCCAGGCTCTCAGCTTTTTTGTACTGATCTTGATAAATGCATATGCTGGGTTCCCTCGCGTAGTTTTCTGATGGCACATTTTTACCTTCCTGCACTAGTTTATTTAACTGATGCAAGGAAGACACATAATCTTTATCAGGATGCAAGGTTTCTTTTGTTTGTTTAAAAGACTGCAGTTGTATTACATCTTCACACAACAAAGGCTTTGATGGAATGGAAGTCTTCTTCAGAATTCGCTCACTTAAAGACCACTTCTGAAGTTGTCCCATAGCATCATCTGAAACCAAGTCATCTGAACTACCAGAATGATGTTGATCAGACTGCATAGCATCAGAATATTCTGAGCTATTTCTTACTGTTTCATGACCTGGTGGATGGGAGTGTTTTATGCACGTAGTTAAGCCAGCTGCTGGATCACAGGTGTCACCCCCACAGGCTGATGAAGCACTGAAGAAGGTTCCTTCCCAATCAATACTGCTCAGGTGTAGACCAGCTGTTACAGAGGAAGAGGACGACATCCCTGAATTTTTAGTAAATTCTGGTGGCAATACGGATGAGTCAGCCAACGTGCTCTGTAAGAGCAAGGAAGGTGATGCAGTCAGAGGAAGAGCAGCTGCTGATGCTGGCATCTGAACAGTTGCTGTGCTGGAAGCTGTAGCTAACACCAGATCTTTTGATTCAGTACTTCTCTGCTGTATCTGATCTGGGCGAGTTTTTATATCTGATGTGGAGTCTTGCACAGGAAGAATTCCACATTCAGATTTTAAATTAATTTGAGACAGAAGATCGCTAACTTCATCATAAACATTTGATAATTCATTTTCTTTTGGTCTGTTTTTCCTGTCTGAAAAAAAAAAAAAAAGCATATCAAAATGGCATATTAACTATAGTTCAGATCTCCTAGTGCTAAAGTATAAAATGGTAAGATAAAACCAGTCCCTGAAAGATATCATGCCCTGATCTTGATAAAACATGATAGTGCTCAGCAGTGGAAAAAATGTTTGTTGCTTTTTCTTCTTGTATTTTGGCAAGACCCATAAGTTCCTAAGAAATAAACTTTGGGCTTACTTTTTTGTTTCTTCTTCAGAACTTCTGACTTTTCTGCTTGATAAAGGGCAACAACATCAGGATAAGCAGCCTGAAACAAAGACTCCTCTTCTACCGTGACTACAAACAATTCCACAGGCTCATCTTCTTCATCAACATAATGTTCTAAAAAAATTCATGAATGTACATTAGACATATATATACACACAAATCAAAGCAGGGAATAAGAAAAACAAAGAACATAAGATTTATTTGAGTACAAAGAAGGTATGTAAAAAGGTCAAGAGTACAACATTTGAGATTTAGCTAAAACTAAAATCTTTTTCTTTCTGCCAGTCTCCTGGCACAAACAGGCACACTAAAGGTGGAAGTCTGTCAGCACAGCAAAATTTCTAAGTAGTAAACAGTCACAGCTTTGGGTACAGAGTGAAATAAGATATGAAATACAGAGCCCAGATCTTATTAACATGTACCAGAAAAAGTACTGAAGACCAAGTCCCTTGCTTTCTAGGTTGTTTGTTTTTTTTTTTCTCTTTTGAAGCATTGCTTTTACTTTCAGGGTAGGTGAAATTTGATGCGCATTTTCTGTTGTCTTCACAGAACAATATCCAATCTCACCCACAATGCTTTGCCTCATAATCTTGTCAAACTCTTCTCTTTAAAGCATGCTTTTCTCTTTTTCTATGAACTGTTTTGTTCCATAATGTACATAGAAACCAGACCAACCTGGTCTTTGCCACTCAATTTCAAAACAAGGAATTCCGTTTTTAACACGTGTCTTGACTATCCTGTATGAACAAAAATAAGTCCATTAAATGATTTTGTTTAAACAGGAAATTAAAAATCTAAGTTATCTAAAAATATTTCAATACTCCAATTTGTAATGATTCAGAGGAAAAAATATTCTAGTAATACACCTTTAAAAAATACACTACTTCTCTGTATAAGTTATACAGTAAAATTTTAGGTCTAGATTTTTTGGGGTTTTTTTTAACGATACAGCTCAGAGGAGCATAACAAGAAACCAAAAAGCTATTCTGTAACAGACAACTACAAAGCAGACTCCTACAAACACCATTTTGATATCTTCAACTAATGTCACAGGGAAGGCTGTTGCTATAGACAGCAACTTTCTGGATGACCAGACAGGCTCTTTTGCATGAGAGCACGAAGGAAGATAAAACATGAACTGAGCAGAGACAGTCAGTCTTTATGAGATTTTTCTAAAAAAATTATCTACAGCCCAGTTTAATAGGTTTCTACGTGTGAAGATGCTCCTGCTGAATTATTACTGAGTTTTTAACACTTATTAACAAAAGAAATCTTCTACAGCATGCATGATCTGTCTTTTAAACTGATGAAATACTAGAAAGTGTTATAGAGGATGTCAATTAATTAATTAATCAAGGTAAATGCTGGTAATTTATCTAGACAATCCATATAAAAAGTAGCCCCCAGTCTCTCCACTCTTCTGAAAGATAACACTGAATAGAACAGCTTCTCTGCAAGTAATAATTTAACAGACATATCAACCCATCACATTTCTACTAACTGTCCTCCTGTCCCCCAAAATTAAGGTCTATAAAATCCTGAGCAGCACCAAGAACATGCAAAAACCACTAACCTTCTTACAATACAAGAATATCAGGGGGGAAGAGGGGGAATTTGGGTTTTATTTGGGAAATGTAACCATCAGATACTAAAGTTAAAAAAAAAAAAAAAATCATAATTGCCTTCACACAGTGAAGTTAAGTTCAGATTTGCCGAAACACTGTAGATTCTAAAACTTCACCTAAGTTTAAGACAAGATTAGGAAAAAAATATAATTCGAGGCAGATAGAATAAGGTGGTACTAATTCTAGCTCAGAAAATCCTCAAGTAACAGAAACCTGGATGGTGGGAAAGTATTCTGGAGGAAACCAGTTACCTGCATGACTTGGTTTTGTTCCTTCATATCCCTTTTAGTAACAGGATACTTGGCCATTTTTATATTCCTAAATGCAGCAATCCTTAATGAAAATGTTGTTTTGAGAAGGGGTACCAGAATAGAACTGTAAGCCAATGATTTCATCAAACACATGGTACAACGACAGTTGGTAGGTCTGATAAGGAATCAGAGACCATGACTGAATCTGCATGCTCATTTCTACTTCTAAGCTCTTATTTTGAACCACAAAAGTCAATTAAACTTCTGCTAAGAACCGGAGCAGAGGATCAGACCTGTAATGCTAAATCTCATGTGCAGATCCAAAGAAAAAGAACAGAAACTAAGCACAGGAAAAAATGGGGTTTGCCATTTAGAATGAAACTGCTCTAAGTATTACTTTGTGCAGCAGTGGTATAAGAATTGGTGTACTGATCTAAATTTTCACCTCTATTCAAAATGAGCACAAAGCTTGAAAACAGAGATGGAAGAAAACCATTATATTTCTGTAAAGAGGAAAAAAAACTGTGATTTTCATCCAGCAGCAGAAGTAAATGTATCTGATTGGAGAAATCAAGCTACGTTACCGTATTGCCTGGAGTTGTTTTGTATCAGTGTATCCAGATTTTCTCTGGATCATATCATAACGTGTCAATAGTGCTAACAGCTTCTTACAGGCGTAGTGTTTAGTCCATTCCATCTTCTCAGAAGCAAATATCTGTTAGTATAAAAAAACACCCCAAACTTTAAAACTTTCTTATTCTGTTGGATCAGACAGCTATATAGTAGGGATACAGTACTAAATATTTTAAATGTATAGAATGCTTTTACACATCAGTGTAATGCCCAGTGATATCTCACTGGCAAGGGAGGGAACAGTCCTCTGTAACAGGGCAGATTGCTGTCAACAAGCCAAGGGAACAGTTGTGTAGTGGCAGCAGGAGGGACAAGACAGCTGTTAAACACCTTATCACATTCAGATCAGCTATGCAAGGAGCTGTGAAAATCATGGATTTTGCATGTAAGAGAAGGATGAACACAGATTTATACTAAAGCTACATTGCTTAACTGTAAACTATTATGCTATAAAGAATTCTAACACAGGAAATAAAACATTGTAAAAGATCTGCTTTCTCCAATGAAAACCAAAGTCATTCTAAGAAAACAATTCTAACATGCATGTATTAACTCCCCCCGCCCCGCCCGAAACTTCACAGGGTATTTATCCTTTCTTCTATGGACAGAGGAATAAACTAACCACTTTTGAGCTTTGTGCACTTTGAACAAAAGGGTCTCTGAACTTGAGAGTTGGCAGTATTGTGCTAAATACAAGTCTGCTAGCTGGTTTTGGGAAAACACACAACATTTAAAGAATTACCATATATGCACTGTGTCACTGTGAGGATGAAACAAGTACAAATAAAACCAAAAGCTGTATCAGTTAATACCTTTATGAAACGTGGATAAAAAAAAAAAACCCAACCAACTCTGGAACTTATATTATGGCCATATAGCCACACAGTATTTTATACACTATATAGATAATGCAGAATTCAGCAACACCATCTAGTAATACTTGACAGTGAAAAACAAACCAATTGGAAATGACCTTTTTTCTTAGTTCTCTTTATTCCACTCTTCTATGTAGCAATTGATATCTACTGATTTTTTTCAAAGTCTTCAATTTCAGGCTTTCAAAAAAATGAGTTATATTAAGAAGTTGTATTAAGATTCTTTTATTTTCAGTAAAATTACCAATGAAGATCAAAATTACCACAGATGACTTCCTTACTAATAAACAAAAAGCTATTGAGCTGAATAGGCGGTATTTTGTTCTATACCTGAAAGGACAATAAATTTGGCCTTTGACATTCCTTTATGTTGATCAATTTATTCTTGTTTACAAGAAATTCTTGGATAACCTTGAGATAAAAGAAAAAAAAAAAAAAGAGGCAGTTTAAGAGAGGGCAGAAAACTGAAATTTCAATTGATGGATTAAAAAAAAAAATTATCTTCAAATAAGCTTGTTTGTTACCTCAGAGAATGGAAAGCCCTCACAACTGTTAGCTTTTCTGCAGGTAAAACAAATGCATTAGGAACTGAATATCAATGGGAAAAATGCATAATTTAAATGCTCACCCCCGCACATGAACGCAGGGAAAAGCAGTTCAATTTTCAAGACATTCCTACTTTCTGATATTGTCCTCCACTGCACTTGCTTGTTTCACTCGCTCTAACTGATGCCATTCACAAGGGCAGCAGTATTTGGAGTCACTGGGTTTGCAGTATTTAGTGCTTTCACAGAATTTACATCCACTGTGCTTATGTTCCTTGGGAGATCCTATAGAAGCAGACGCACAAAGCATGAGGAGAAAGATCTTTCCAAACTTTCCAAATATTCAAAGCTAATAGTTCAAACGCAAAGTTCAGAACACATATGAATCTGACATGAATAGCAGCTCTAAGCAGATCTGGGTGCATCAGCTGTATTTATATATCTACAGTGAAAACTCACAAATAAAAACAAGCTTTCATTTTCTTCAAGACTTTTGCCTACATTTTCAGACCTTATACTTAAAACTTTAGTACCTAAAAACTACAGAAGCGCCTGACAAGCTGGCAAATATATATAAGTAACACATTTGAAACAAGCTTTTCCTTATCGAAGTGGTGGGTTTGAACGAGTTCACTGATCAAAGATGCTAACAAAATGAGGTTCCTTAGGATTAATTTCGTTTTAAGAAAACACTGCAGCAAAACCCAGCAATGTTAATGGATTAATGCAAGTCTTGATGCAAGACCAGTTCAGGCAACTAAAGAAATAGTTGCTTGTCAGTATAGCATACTTTCTTTATTGATAATGATAAAAAGGCAGATATTTGGGCTCATACAACAGCACTGTCATGACATTTCATCTGCTGTCAACTAGTTTCACAGCTGAAGAAAGGTAGTCCCCAGCCTCAAAAATTTTTATATGAAGATACATATACACAATACTGAAAATCTGAAGATAGACCAGAAGACGAATGACAAACAGTTTTTAATGCTAATCATAAGAAAACCCCCAAACCAACCAAACAGAAAAACGACACCGCCACACCCCCAAATGAAAAGCAAACAATGAGGCTAAAAAGCAACATTCGGTGCATTTCACACTGACCTGGATGATGGCACTCAGAACAGTGAATTACCCTTTTTACAACCAAAGGTTGTTCAGTATTATCATACTGAAATTGTTCTTTCCATTGCTCAAATCTAAAAGATGATATTAAAAGGATTAAGAAAAATTTTAAACTTTCATACTTAAAATAGAACACTGGAAAAATAGCCCCTTTATACTTCTTAAGCATCTAACCAAGAAACTGAGCTTTTCATTTTATAAAATAGTTTTTTACAGTACAGTATATGATTGTTGGATTTCTAGTCTTGACACATACATTATTGATAACAAACACAGAATGCATTTGGTATCTCATGTATCTCATGTCCTGATCTAGAACCCGATTAAAAAAATATAGCAAAGATCTCTCATCAGTCTCCATGACTTCCCTTCCAATATATCAACATACATCTGCTACCTCAAGAGCTAGGAGCCAGATAATGTTTAAAATGATTAAGAAGCTTGCCTGGTAAAACACACAATTCATTTAGCAAACAAAGGAAGGAATGCAGCAATCGTTCCCCTGCCCCAAATAAAATCATTACAAACGCTGTCTTGGAGCAAATCTTTGAAAAAAATCAAAGTACTTCAGCATACAGCATAAATTTTCATTTTACCTTTGCAATAAGTTTTGACCTCGCAAGGTCTCGATTAACTTTAAAGCTTGTTCTTTCCCAACTCCTGGAACACCCTATAGAGACAGAAATATGAAACGTTATTTAATGACAAAGCATTCAGATTTTCATGTATGTAGAGAAATTACAAAAATTATCCCAGGTTTTGAGAATAAATTAAGAAAAATATTTTTTGACCAAGTTCTAAAATCATAGAAGGTGACAGATTACAGCTGTACTCCTAGAAAATACCAGTAACATCTTGCCAACTAACTGTCAGAGAGCTGAAACTTTTCAGAATTGTCTTGGGAAGAGAAGATGAAGACAGATCTTTTGGATTTTAGTCAAAACATCGGAACTTAAGAGGTAGAAGAAATCCAGCAAAAAGTTTTCACTCACAGGAAAGAGATGCTTTATGGCCACAGAAACAACTTCTAATATCTGAAGACCTCAAGCACTTATGCAAAATCAATTCTGAGAGATGACAAAGTGCAAGAGCATTTTCTGAAAAATAACTAAAATCCCAATAAAACCACAAACCCAAAGGACCCAACCCTTCCCTTCTCTTAATTGTTTGCTTGATTTTGGTATTTACTTCAATATTACATCTGTAGTATGCATGCCCTTTATCAGAAAAGGGACTACCACTATGGGTAAAGATAGGAACAGCAAATGTTTTCATAGAATCATTTGGGTTGGAAGGCATCTTTAAAGGTCATCTAGTCCACGTTCCCCAACCCCATACCCCACAGTGAGCAGAGACATCTTCAGCTAGACCAGGTTGCTTGTTGCCCCATCCAATGTGACCTTGGAGGTTCCTTTTCTGAAAGCTAGCTCATGGACTGAAATTCAGAACTTACAGTAACCACTACACATACTGAAGAGTGAAAGTCAGTTGATTCAAAACAACCAGAGGAGGGCCACAAAAATGCTAAGATGGATGGAACACCTCTCTGGTGAGGAAAGGCTGAGAGCTGGGGTTGCTCAGCTTAGAGAAAAGAAGGCTCCAGGAGACCTTACTGCAGCCTCTCAATACATAAAAGGGGCTTGTAAGAAAGATGGGGACAAACCTGCTAGTAGGGCCTGTTGTGATAGGACAAGGGTAATGGTTTTAAACTGAAAGAGGGTGGATTCACACTAGATATAAGGAAGAAGTATTTTATAATGAGGGTGGTAAAATGCTGGAACAGGGTTGCTCAAAGAGGTGGTAGATGCCCCATCCCTGGAAACATTCAAAGGCAGTTAGAATGGGGCAACAAGTAACCTGATCTAGTTGAAGATACCCCTGTTTATTGCAGGGGAATTGAACCAGAAACCTTTGAAGGTCCCTTCCAACCCAAACTATTATGTGATTCTATGATTTAAAACACACATAGTACTTTTCCTGTTCCTCTTTCAATCCTTACCCTACTTTGGCAAGAATCAGTACAGTTGAGTATAAAGACTGCATTGAGTGTGCTTTCTACAGCATTATTACAAATAAATCTGTTCTTATTTTATTTCAGCTGTAAAGGCTGGACTGAATATATGCAACTATATGAAATAAACATACATTCAAAACCAATTAGAAATTCTCACTGGACTGCAGCCAGACACTCAGGCAGAGAGTCAGATATTCAGCTTCCACAAGGAAAGCATTGTTTTGGTATATATTCAACAAAGTGCATGAAATTATGGTGGTATTCTCATTTATCTATTCTGACAATCCCCATTCCCAACGTACCCCTATAATTCAGCTTTCCTTCAAAATTTTTATCTTCATCCACTTTTCTGGGCTGTAGTAACTCAAAAAACCTATCTGACAGTACATAATGGTGTCACTTTTAGACTATGCAAGAACCTGGTATTCTGGGAGCTGCTAGTTCCATTACAATAACCACTGATTAGCCACCATTTTTTTCTACTCCCTCTCTCTTTAAACGTTCATTTTGTAATAATAATAAACAACTGTTTAAAGATCCCTATAACAGAAGCAAGTACTTCAGAAAAAAAAAATAGAGCTATTTGCTCTTTCATCAGTATCAATTGTTTAAAAGGACAGTTTTATCAAATTGTAACCACAATGATTTGAGAATTACTAGATATCTGTTGCCTGAAGTCACTGTACAATGAACTGCATGGAAAACAAGTTTCATCCCACTTCCTTTCCATTTCAAATAGTCATTACAACAGCTTCTGTTCAAAGTTTCCAAAAAAATTTCTAGCGCTTACAGAAAAAGAAAGAAAGAAAAAAGTGAAATAGTAATGAATGAGATCCCTCTCTCCTCATTCATCAGGAAATTTTTTAAATAGGTGATGTCTACTTCTTCATATATCATTTATTTACAACTGACAGAACTAAAAGGGGATACATTCAAACTGCATCCAGAACTGGCATTACTAATAACTACAGTTCAAAACTTACTAAGTCTTCCAAACAGCACAGACAAAGCTGTTTTTCTTATTTTCCACAGCTACTCTACCAGGGATGTACTTATATGTGAATGACTACAAAGCATCCTCACAAACAACTGAGTTTTTGCACCTTTGCTCAATGTAATCAACATCTAAACTTTTGTCTTCGCCTCTACTATAGAAAAACACATATTAGTTTTAGAAAGGTTAATGTTCATGAACCATCTTAATTCCCTTTAAGCCTTCATTAATAAAATTTACAGTGACTTATTAAGCATCTTTTCCAACTAGATCACAGTAATCATGCGTCGCATAGTTCTGTCAGCATGCATGTCTCCCTTGATACAGTTTAAGTTAAGACAATGTTTAAGACTAATAAAAAATAATTATATTGCTTACCTTTGGAAGATAATCACAACCCAGAAGAACAGCTAGCCCGATCAAAGTTTCTCTGTCACAACCAAGCTTCTCCTTAATAGAGGACATTGTGTAACAGTCAAGATGTGGATCCTGCATGAAAAATTTATCACACATGTTATTTCTGTAACATCAGGGAAGGAACTGCCCTGAGTCACATTCAGTTGTGATTGTTTACCCATCCCTAATCACCCATATCTGAAGGAAATGGGTCTATCACATAAGAGGGGTCTGATAACAGAAAAAATAGGCAGCAGTTAAAAATGTGTAATGTAATGCATGGACACAACATGAATAACTACAGTTCAGGAATTTCAAGTTTTAAGTATGGGCATCAACTGTTGAAAGAAACTAAAATAAGCCAAGGGATGGTTTTATTGTTTGCCACCTGTAGAAAAAGTATGGCAAAACTAACATTACCCAGTACTAGTGGCTGTGTAAATCACCTCAGGAACTGCAGTTTTTAAAATCCATGTAAACATTTTAATGTGCTACTTGAGTAAAAAAAAAAAAAAAAAAAAAAAAAAAAAAAGGTTTAAAGGGTACAGGGACTCAAACACAATAATCTTGATTTCATGTTAACATGAATCAAAACACAGGGGACTGTCTCTCTGCAAAGGACAACCCCTCCCCTCTCCAAGTCAACAACCCAAAATAATCCAGTTTTCTGGAACAGATGCCTCTGAAATACACACATTCACGGAAATTTATTTTTTTTTATGTTGGCTTAGATATGTAACAAAGTACACATGAAAAGATTGAGGCCACCTTCATTTTTGGTGATGACAAGGAAGTTGAATCAAAGAAAAGAGCCAGATCATGACAGAAGCCAAACACAATGCCAAAGCAAATCATCTTCCACCAACTTGAACTATTTTTTAAAACGTTAATTTTTCATAGTGCTTTTTTTCTGTTCTGATTTTTGCCTATTACTGAAGTACTTTCTCAACAAGTCCTTCAGGTGAACATTATTTAAAATTCCAAACCCATATCATTTTTCTTCCACTTTCTTGTTAGATTCACCAGACAGAACACATGCATTCCTTTCTCTGATTTATAGAGAAGGTATAAATTATAGAAATCCGGGGTTGCCTTTCGCTAGTTCTGGAAAACTTCATTCTTAACAGATGAACACTTAAGCTCAAGGTCGTAACTTAATTTGTTTTTCTGAATGATCACAACAATTGATTATAATGCAGATGTATGATCCCTACCCCATTTGTGTTCGATTGGAGACTAACAGTATTAATTTTAAGTATATTCATAATAAAACAAGCCTGTAAGATGCAAGTGTATGAACACTGTTATTAAACCCAGGAGGCTGACCACTCCTGCATGCCCTAATGGTAAATTTACAGGAAGCGATTACTTCACTCAAATTCTCCACTGTAGAGGAAGAAAGGAGCGGGGTGTGTGTGCGGAGTTTGCTACTTAGCTTTATGTTACACATCACAGGACACTACAAACACAGACAATAACACCGTAAGTGTTCTTCAATTAAGTAGTTTTCCTCTCACATCCAATGCATGAATTGCCATCATAGCAAACAAAACGTTTCTATCTTAAATGTACTATTTTAAACAAACTCAATTACTAGAGAGTAAATCAGATAATATCTAAGCAATTGTTTCAAGCTCCTTCTTTCTGTTTACATTTCTGGGAAGAGTCTAAAGAGAGGGTGAGAACAGGATAAGGTACATTACCTTAGCATTCATGGCAAAGTTCCTATAAACTGTTTGAGCTCCATATAAGAAGACATCTCCATCATTGGTAATGCAGCCATCAACATATCCTTTTGTATTTAGGTAGGCACACATTGCCTCTGCTTCCCCGGTTGCTTGAACCCAAGGGACACCTAAACACTCCAGCAGTTCGAGACACTAAAACGAATCCAAAAGGAAAGAGTGATTGAATGCTTAATTAGATTCACTTATTAGCGTAGGCTTTTTCAGACATAAATATATACAAAACCTGCTACTGTTGCACTGCCTATAGAATACTACATCAATATAAGCACTACTGAGAAATACAGTTTACTGTAATAATCAAAAGAAATATCGAACCAAGAGCAATGTATTAGTTACAGGACTCAAACACAGCATGACTAATGGTTACTCCTTCACAAAAATCTTTACACTTTAAACAGATATTTAGGGATGCTTTCCCAAGACGAGTAAGAAAGGAATATTTATCTTTGTGAAGCCATGCTGTTTATTCAAGTAGTAATAATGGGCTAGCACAGACATCTTTCTACAGTTGCCAGACTTCCTGAGAATATCAAGCATGAAAGTACAGTACTATCAGCCTTGTAAGACATGGTATAAAACTTACTGATAAATACTCATATATACTTCTTACAAATTTCAGGAAAAATAATTTATTTTAGAGTCTAAGAATGAATGTATCAATTCACAGTTTAATCTACTGAAGCCATGAGCACCCATAAATTCACTTTCATAAGATTTTGAATAGACAAAAATGGTTAACCATCTGCAACAATGAATGAAGAATTACTGAATAGGGGTCTTTGCAACCACAGTTGTCTCAACCATCTATACCAAGACAACTATAGTGTCTTCCTTTTAGCCTAATTCAGTAGGTTTCCAACAAGTGTATTTTCTTAGCTATTCAGCTAAGCTATTCAGTTTACCAAATCATAAATCTAGATTACAAAACAGTTCTGTGTACCCCTTCAAAAACACACTAGCTTAGCTTACATAGGTACTCAATACGTTCCTGTTTTCACGTATATCCCAAGCTAGGAAAAAACCCACAAAAGTATCAATACTAACTCTATAAAAGAACAAAGAAGTTGAATTTCTGTAATAAACACACAATTATGACCGTGGCTCACTACAGCATAACACGCACAGGAACCCAGCAAAACAAAATTATTCTAATTGACACTTTTTGTCTTCTACAGCAACAGTTAACAGATGCTGTAAGGCCCATTTCAAAGGCATGTGCTCCCTCAAAACACTGCTGAAAACTGTTGTGTAGAAAACTATTAATTCTTTCAAGTTGTATTTAATTTGGTCAGCATTTCTTCTTGCAACATTAAAAATACTGAAATACAGCCTTCTGTTACTCACCTCCTTTAATATGGTTTTAAATAAAGATCTCCCCGTTCTTGCAGCTCCAACTTTCTTTGAAGGGCCATAGCGCATCTCGTTCCTCTTACTCATGGTGTCTGCTTTCAACTTGGGGGCCTCTCCCTCCATGACAAATACTAGTTTAATTCCCATTGATGTTAAGAAAGAGAACCGAAAAAATAGGTTTCTGCAATAAAGCAAAGTGTTCCATAAGCTGCAGAATTAGGGAAGCCTGATGTCTTTTGATGTTTTCCTTATAGCCTACCCAAGGAACAATCTTAGCTTTCTCTCCACCTTTTATTATTCCCTCACCCCCAAGCTAACAAAGCTTTTGTCTATATCACTGTCTTTGGTTGAAATTGTTTTACTATGAACTTGTAACAGCTTTACAAAATTACCACATAAGGACAAGAAAAATCTTTTTTAGGTGTAAAGACGTAAGCAGATTTAAAAGGTTTAATAAAAAATATTCAATATTCAAAGTCTGCTTCCAAACATATAACCATGTTGATTCTTTTATACCAAATTTTAATCCCAAACCTATCAATACAGGTACATCAGATTCTGAAGTGACTGAATGCTATGGTATTAGACAGACTCAGATACATCACAATGCCAATTTATCGCATATGCAAGCCAGCGTAACTGATGGGTGGAATCTTGCAAGGGCACAATAATAACTATTTGGTCTATAACAGAAAAATTGACAGCAGTAATATCAGAAAGAATATGCTTTTACCAGTAATTCGGAGATCAATCTTTCAGAAGCAGTAGACCAAACATTTTTATCTCTGACTGACATGGAAAGACCATTACTATAGATTTAATTTTGTACATTTGCTATTGGTAAAAATAGATTAAGCTGATCTTTTGAGGCTAATTCCATTTTCACAAATGATACAAACAATTATTGCAGTTAAGTTCCTCTAAAATTTCCAACTGCATGAAAACACTTTTTTTTTGGTAGAAATCTGTTCATCCCTTTGTCTTGCTTTGGAAAGACGGTATAAGAGATCTGGACTGATGCCCCCATTCTACTGCACACAGGACATCCTATCAGAGGGAAGTAATGATTTTGGTCATGCTTCAAGTTTTACAGTTAATTATCCATTTGGGGTCATAAGCATAACATTTTAGGAAACGATTCTCAGAGGATGCTATTTCATATCAGCTGAATTCCACGGAAACCACAGGAACGTCTAACAGGAGTTCAGGATCCTTGAGCTAATCAATAACGTCATTTATAAAATTTGTACATTTTTTCATTTTTTGTTAGCATCATTTGCAGAAAACAGTGCTTGGAAGTTAAAGCTGCTTATACTTGCTCATCCCTTAAGCATGTGATTTGATTAAATTAAAAATATATTCAAGGTTGCTCATAAGCCTGATGAATGATTTAAACATATTTAATTCAACAGGGGGTCTAACTAGAATTTTTAATTTATAAGGCAGATCAGGTAGAGCATGCATGACTTTCAGTATGCTCTGAATTGACTAGCACCCAAACTACTGTGATAAACAGTTGAAACTATTACAGTACCTTCCATCACACAGCCTCAGAAATATATAGGAATTAGCACAATGATTTGTGTTCCTTGATGGTCTGTATATCAGTGATATACCACAGTAAGACAAACATGGTTCTGCTTACGCCTGTCTCATCATCTATGAGATCTACAGCTGAGACCTCAAGACAAGGTTGGCTGGGCCCAAGAAATTCTACTTGTACCCAAGCATTAAGTTGAATTCAGCCAGTATGACTGAGCCTTCACTTCAAACCCTTTACATATGGGTAGCACAAGCTAGAACAACAGAATCAAAACACCAGAGTCGTATAAACTGCAGAGGTTTTCTTAAATTTAGAGCAAGTATCATACCTAAATTACACAATTCCAACGCTTTTAGCTACAATAATTTATATGGATACTATACCTCAGATGTGGCTTGGTAACTACTCCAATCATCTTTTTAACAGTCTGTGCTTCGCAAACCCACAGACTTAAATCAACAGCAAGTGTTTTTCCTTTGAGACTGCTCAAGTTGATAGGCTGTCTCACAGGCTCAAGGATTTGCCACAAATGAGTCACTCCCATTGTTCCAGCTTCTTTGTTGTCAGCATGAAGGTTTCAGCTGTGAAGCAAAATAGAATACTTTCAGAACAGGAAGTATGATATATTATGAACATGAGGTTCAGAAAATAAATATTTAGTCATTTATCAGTTTTACTTTTATGAGCCAAGAACACTTGAGATCAAACCCTCTAGTTCACAAATGCTTTATTACTAAGTACCTTCTTTGGACTGTACATTTTCAGCGCTGAACATAAATAAAAGCAAACTCAGTTGGGGGAAAAAATGAAAAAAAAAAAAATTTCCAATTCTCATGTGTCCCTTACATACACACAATCCAGGTTTTATTTAAAAACACAGAAAAACCACACCCCTCCAGGGAATTACTTCCTGATCTGAAGTGGTAGGACTTGCATTAAAATATTTCTCTTCAATCAGAAGTAGCTTAAAGCTACTTGAGGAATATTTACAATGATGACAGACCTTAAAACTTTCCTTAGTATTCCAAGATGATATAAGAAGGATCAACAGCCACACATTCTGGATTGGGAAATTCAAGTCGGACTTTAGGAAATAAAATGAGACGGTACTGCAGCACTGGTTGCCCACCGGTTTCAGAATCTCCATTTTTGGAGACTTTAAACATCCAGCCAGCATTCTGTCTTACTGGTTTAATCCAATACTGGTGGAAGTCCCCCTCTGAGCACAGAATCCACACTGATGGCCTCCAGAGGTCCCTTCCAACATTCTGGTATGTGTAACACTGTGACTGCAGAAACACACCACTGTGTATGTTTTTACTAGTTTAATTTTGGTATGGTGTGACTGGCACTCTCTATAATGAACGCCAGCTAAAAACATCCTCCTATTAGGTTGTATATTTCTTTGTCTTTTATTTAACTTTACTTATATAGCTCTATTCTCCATGATACCCCATTACAAGATTTAATCTCCTTCCTTTTCTTCTTCATTATTCCTCTGGTTTGCACATCTTGCAAGTTCTATACAAGGTCTCTAACACATACTCTGCTTTCCCCCTCACAATACCAATCTACTCCTGCACTATCTTATTGTACAAAGTTTGCCCTATGCTTACTTCTCTACTTTTCCCTCTTCTCCCTCGAGAAGATAAAAAACAAGTAAGATCTGGAACATTTTCTGTTTCTTTCTTTCTGATTTTAGAACTACCATATACTCACCCTCCATGGAATAAATCATGCCTAGACAAGCTAACTACCTGTGCTCTGAGATCTGTCTAAGGCACATGAGGAGCTATGTCGCCTGCTCGTAGCAGTTTGTCAGAACAAGTAAGCAAGCCTGTCTCTGCAGGGTGCCTTGTTTTATGCTCTAAAACTGCTTCAAAGCAAGGCAGCAAATCAATTCTCAGGTTGTTTTTAAATCAAGTTCTCACATTCAGACTTAACTTTCAACGGAAATCATGTTTCTCTAAACCATTTCTTTAACAACTACAATTACTTGATCTGATTTTAGTTACATGCATACAGGGCATAATGTATTGCTTCCGCTGTTGTTATACCTCAAGCATGTAAAATGAGTTAAAAAAATAACTGAAACACGCAAATAAATTTCTTGAAGTGCAAAATGATCAATTCTCTGATGCACAGGGGAAGCTAACAAAAGGCATCCAAACCTTCTCGAAAGACAAGTGTGATACTCTCAGCTTCAGTGAGGTTTAACAAGAGAACACATAACAAAAAAAGGGAGATGACTTTTTGATGTTATTTGGTTCCTGCCAGTCTTCATCGATACAAATTTAAAAAAAACTTTGTTAGTTGGTTTCTAAAAATTGTTATGGAGTGTCACATGTTACCTAATTAACAGGAAAGACAAATACATTGGAAACACTTAACATTCCATGAGATCACAAATAATAATAAAAAAGTATAAAAAATTGAAAACTACAAAAAGCCCCCATTTTTTCATCAAGAGATAATGGTATTGTTATTTGAGGACAGAAGTCTTCCTATCCCCATTCAATATATATCTAAAGTTGAGTTACGAAAACCTGACAGACCTACCTTTGCTTTTTTGAGCATATTCTATAAAGTATTTAGATCTGGATCCTGTATACAAGCAGATCTACTACTTTTAATAGGAGTGATCTGTCTACTCAGATTTTATTGAGGAGCTTCATTCATCACAAGCCTCCAACTGCTTAGACAGCTGTTAACTTCTAAAGAAAGAAGACCAAACCTGATTTTTTTCATATACTTAGAAACCACTAAAGACATCATGTCATTAGAAGATCATTGATATGAAATAAAAAGTTAAAAATAAATCCCACAAAGCCTCCTCAATTTCTTATTGTGCCAGTATGTGCCATAGCTATATAGCTTTTAAGACTATATTCGAGTCTACAAAGTTTTTTACAGAGCCAGTTACTCGAAAATAATTACAGAGACATTTAACACTGAAGTTTAATTCATACAGGTATGCTTTCACCCATCGCTAAGGTAACTTGTAAAGACTGCCAAGCATATGCTTTATATCTGACCCAAACGCCTTTAAAAAAAAAGGGGAGAAAAAAATAGAAAAAAAAAAAAAAAGCCCACGTTTCTGACAACACTCCCACTCCCTCTCTGTGCTACTGTGACACCCCAGCACCTGACACAGCTTTGCCGATAAACCTGAGCACCTGAAGCACAACAGTGGCACGCTTCAGGATTTGCAAATTCCTCCTTAAACTCCTACAGTTTTCTTCTCTAGGAAAAATGAAAAAAAAGTTAAAAAAAAATAGAAGTTGCCCGAACACGACGCAACAGGACGCAACCACTCTGAATGCGAGCATTTTTTTAAAATTCCCGCCTTAATGAGAACTGGAGATAATAAACCACCACGCAGCCCAAAGCAGGCGTTTCCCTGACACGCCATGAGACGAACCCCTTTTTGGAGAGCCCGCCCTGCCCGCTCCGGGGACTGCAGGCCTCTCGCCCCGCTCTCCCGCCGCGCTGCCCGCTGCCCCCTTCCCGCCCGCGAGCGGACGCCGGC
>NW_020799097.1:12023040-12044252 GCF_003259725.1 Athene cunicularia
GCTTTGCCTGGCTGCCCGGATTTGCCCGACGGCAGCCGGCGCGGCGGAGGCGGGAGGGAAGCGGGTCAGGACCGGGGAGCCGCGGCCGCCCGGGCTTCCCAGCGGCGAAGGGGGCGGTGTCGCCTCTCTGGGGGTTGAGGGGGAACCTTCCAGGTCGTCTGGAGGAAGTGTTGGCCCGAACCGTAGGGGAGAGTGGGCGGTTTCTGCTCTCTCTTCCCTTTGTTGCTCCCTGTAGAGGAGGAGGTGCGGCTGTCTGTCAGTGCATTTCCAGGGTCTGGGTGGGATGGGGTAGGTTTCTTATGCATTGGCTGTGAGAATATTTGGAGAGGAGTCGCGGACGTCAGAGTGCTCTGTAGTCGAATATGGGACTCTGGTTCGGATAGCCCCTGAAAATATACAGCACTCCACTGCTGCCTGTGAAGCTGGGCTTCTGACTTCTGTCCTCCGAAGCATGTGCAACAGATAGCGAATGTTCCCTTCCTTCATTATTACAAACTAGAGTTAATTTGTAGTTTATGTATCACTGGTTTTGTGTCTGTTTAAATAAGTGTAGTGTGCTGTACATCAGCAGAAGACCACAGCTCCTTCCTTCCTTTTCTCCCACCCTATGCTTCCTCCTATATCTTGCATTTATCCTGCAATAGGGCTGCTCTGATGTCTTTTCTCTACCTCTCTTTTACTAACTGGACGGAAGGCAGCCCGGGTTGTAGCCGCTCTGGGTGCAGAGTGCTTAAAGTGGATGCTTTTGAGTGGCAGCTGCTTCCCACCTTGCACAGACAGCAGACCAACACAAGGCTGCTAGAAAGCCAGTGGAGTGATTTTGGTGGCAGGAGGTTGGTTGTGTCTGCTCAGGATGAGGCCAGCTGTGACCAGCTAGGTAGGGAAAGGGCAAAACAGTTGTACGACTGTGTTGCAAGGGAAACTGTGGAAAGAGATGCTGCTGGTTAAGGTGGCACGTGGGTGGGCATCAGTAGGTGTTGCTTCTGGTGGATGCAGCCTGTTTTCCTGTACTTTGATGTTAACGGGTAAATGTTTCTCTACTACAACATGTAATAGTCCTAATAGTTTTATACAGCACACTTGGGAATTGTGTTATTCTTTCATGCTCTTGTTACTTATATACAATTACTTGTAATAATTTGTAGTGATCCTGTGCTGTTTTTATAATTAGTTCTGTCTTGCCCTTATTTGTTCCCAGTTTATAGCTCCAGTTGTTATTCCTAACTGTATGCTCTTACATTCCATGATAATAAAGTTATTTTTCTCTATTAAATCAGTACTTTTGTCTTTCTGAGTAACAACAGTTGGGTTTTCCTTTGAATTACTGATGTTGCTGACTGTCATCACAAGTTTCTGTTAACATAGTCCTGCTTTGTGTTGCAACGTAAATTTAGACTTACGTTTTTAAATACAATGCCTGATCCATTAAAAAACCCTTCTGCTAGCATTTGTCAGTAGTGTCTATTGTTGGCTTCACATGAGTCTATTAGATTATCTTAAAATACTTGTACTAATGTATGTTTTGCCACTTTGTTTCTGAAATAGTATTGCACATTTTAATAGCTTTCCTATAGGTCAGATCAGCTGCTTTTCCTTTACCTTGAATAGTTATTCCAAAACTGTTGTTGAAGTTATGGTAAGTGGGCTGAGACTTATTCAACTATTTTTCCCATTAAAAACTTAATGAAGAAAGTTAGGAGTGTCTTGGTACAAGAGTTGTGGGAGCAATTAATGTTAAAAAAGGAACTTTTTCTGTCAAAAAAGTCAAGATTATCTAAAAATAAAATTTAAATGTACATGTCATTTTCTGTGGGCTTTTTATTGTTTTAAATGTTGACTATTTCTTCCTTTAGCTTTTAAAGCTTTGTCTCATTTGAAGTCTTATTAGTGGATTCCTTGTTGCTGCAGTCAGTTTCTCTCTCCTTCCAGCTTTTTTGTACTCTGGTATTAAAACTGCTGGTACTTGTCATAATGATTTCTGAGGCTAGTTCAATGAAGTTTGTTTGCAGTTCCAGTTAAGTTTTGTTTGCAGTACTAGCTCTTTCAAGAGTTCTGGGATGCAGACTGTTCTGTCTTTACCTTCGGTATGGTTAGGTTACATGAGTGAGTCATCTTCTTTTTGTTGTGCTTTCCATTCTTATACTCTTCTTTTTAAATGTCCAAATGGTATAGTGATGGAACTCATAGCCCCGATCTTTAGTTTGGATGCTAATAATTACATTTAAATATTGTGTTTTCCCTTCTTTCTAGAGACTGATTTCAACAGAATAGCAGATTGAATGAAAGCTTATCTTCATATTCGTGTGGTGGATAAATTCCAAGAGCATACACGTGATTCTTTCCTGATCTGAGTAATTTAAGCATGAAGACATGTTTATGTAGGAAAGTGAAAGTAGCGTAGCAAAAGGTATGTAACTGAATCATAAAGTGTATTTGTTCCATGGTTGCTACATAACATAAAATGGAAATGACAGATTTCCTGTGAATACCTCATGGACATAATAACAATCCAGTATTTGATCTGAAATCCCTGCCGTACAAAATTACTGCAAGAATGTCAGATGGGAAGTTTATTGCATTTCTGCATTTGCTTTGAATTCTGATCATTGCACTTAATGGAAACAGATGCATATTATTTTTTCTTTATCATTTAGGTGCTCTGTCAAAGAAAATTAATGAGGGAGTTATTAGATGCTGTGTTTTCTAAAACAGTCAATGTATATCTAGAACAGAAATTAAATACTCTTTGTAACGGTGTAAAAAATTTTAATATCTGTGGTGTTTTAGTAAATAATAAATGCTATTGTCTGTGGTGTTTGGTGGTATGAGCTATCTGAGCAGTTGAAATCAGGCTATAGTTTGACCAGAAATTAACCTGACAAGTAGAAGTAGCTGCTCAAAGAAGTATCTCATTTCTTCACAGTGACCCCAGACATACAGATCTGCATGGTGAAATGGTTGGGGAACTTATTAAAAAGAAAAAAAATTTTTCCTGCATTAATTTTCAGTAGAATTAGTGCCTTAAGACAGTTTATTCTTCTGAGTGAAGACCTACATGAACTCAGGGGGTGAGACACAAACAGAAGAGGCAGAGGGAGGAAAGACTGCTCCTCTCTGTTGCAGCGCTAGTTATGTCTGTTGTAATTTAACAGTCTTTATTTCATTGAGTTCTCTGTCAATTCTCCAAGTTAACTAATCTTAAAACATTTAAAGAGAGAATGTGGAACAAGACCCCCAGAGAAGCTCTGGGGAAGCCCAAGGGCTTTGATGAGGGGACCCCATGGAGCCCTGAGGCTGCACATTGCACAGCTGGAACTGCTGTGCTGATCCACCTGGCTTTCTCACTGACGGTGTCCCCTCCCCTGCAGTGCACAGGGGATCATGTTAGGAGCTGTTAGGCTGAGCTGCCTGCCTTCTCTCCTGGATCTGTCCTGTGGAAGGAAGCGGTCACTGGTTACCGTTAAATGTATCCATGACTAGAAGTGTTCTGGTGTCCAAATCCTCAGTGTGTTTAGTGTCCATACAGTCAATTTGGTCTCAAACATGACACGAAGTATCAACTTTGCATATTCAGTGTTTCTAATGCTGGTCATTCTTTTCTGCACTCCACCCCATTTTTTCTTAAATTATTATTTTTATTTATTTTTATAAATAAACTCAGCCTACTTTTAGGCCATGTGTCATGCGGTGATTCTTCTATAGCAGTGGATATTAATTACATTTAATACCTCTGAATTTTGCTCAAACGGGTGAGATGTGTTTAAGTTGGTTGCCATATTTCCTAAAAGGGACCTCTAGAATAAGTTCTACTAAACAAAGTTGTGTAAGTAGGAGAACATACTCCATTTCACAGACTTTCTGATCTCAGAAAACTATGCAGCTGGCATCAGTTTTATCCTGTCTTGGATACTTGCCAATAGGTGACAACTACCGGCAAATAAAAAGATTGTTCATTGCCTTTGTATAAAGAGGACCTTCCTCTACTTCGGGCAAAAGTGTGTGAGCTTCCTTCAATGTTTTGCATAGTGCTTAGGGACTATAGGTATGAAGACAGTAGTATGTACTTCTGGGGAAATAAAAAGGTTATAGTTACAGAAAATGTGAGATGTTGACTAATCTTGATGCATGTTGTTTCTGTTTATATGATTTTAGTAGACCTTATTACTTTTTTAAAGTTTATTTTTTGACCAGTCATATTAGCGCAGGAAGTCTGTGAGTTATTAATTTGTAGAGGAAATATATACATACATTCTCTATACAGAAAATTGTTATCCTTCATTAGTAAAATAACAGCATTTTGTTTACTGTGATCATGTTACACTGCCTCACAAAAGCAGGGTAGCTGTGCGCAAGAAACCACACAGGTTTTTAAAGCTAAATTTTCCGTTGTTCTGCTTTTGTGTTCTGCATATTAACTTTCTAGGCATTTGCCAGCCACATATAATGAATGCATTTTCTTTTTTGCTGCGCAGCTCGCTTTAATTAAACCTGCATTGATACTTCTGGTCTTACTACGATAGTTATGAACTTTTTACAACTTAATCATCGGCTCGAGGGAGGCTCTGCAGAGAGACCTGGACAGGCTGGAGCCATGGGCTGAGGCCATCTGTAGGAGTTTCAAGAAGGCCAAATGCCAGGGGCTGCCCTTGGGCCACAACAACCCCCAGCAGCGCTACAGGCTTGGGGAGGAGTGGCTGGAGAGCTGCCAGTCAGAGAGGGACCTGGGCGGGTGATTGACAGCCGGCTGAACAGGAGCCAGCAGTGTGCCCAGGGGGCCAAGAAGGCCAATGGCATCCTGGCTTGTGTCAGCAGTAGCGTGGCCAGCAGGGACAGGGAAGGGATCTGACCCCTGTACTCGGCACTGGTGAGGCCGCCCCTCGATTCCTGTGTTCAGTTTTGGGCCCCTCACTACAAAAATGACATTGAATGACTCGAGTGTGTCCAGAGAAGGGCATCGGAGCTGGTGCAGGGTCTGGAGCACAGGTCGTACGGGGAGCAGCTGAGGGAACTGGGGGGGGTTTAGTCTGGAGAAGAAGAGGCTGAGGGGAGACCTCATCACCCTCTACAGCTACTTGAAAGGAGGGTGCAGAGAGCTGGGGATGAGTCTCTTTAGCCAAGTAATAAGCAATAGGATAAGAGGGAATGGCCTCAAGTTGTGTCAGGGAAGGTTTAGACTGGATATTAGGAAGTATTTCTTTATAGAACTGGTTGTTAGTCATTGGACTGGGCTGCCCAGGGAGGTGGTGCAGTCCCCATCCCTGGAGGTGTTTAAGAGTCGGGTTGACCCAGCGCTGAGGGATCTGGTGTAGTTGGGAACTGTCAGTGCTAGGTAAGTGGTTGGACTGGATGATCTTCAAGGACCTTTCCAACCTAGATGATTTTGTGATTCAATTCTATTACCAAAACCAGTTCTAGCAGATATTGCAAAGTCTAATATACCGAGGAAAACAGAATCAAGGTTGATGATGTTAATCGACAATCTCAGCTTGATTAGAATAATGCAGTTGTGTTTCTTTTTTTCTAATACATCTTCTTCATGTTTAGGCTTAATTTCACTGCATTTTCAGTTCTGAAAAAGTACTTTTTTGCAGTGTTTGCTATGATATTAATATTTCTTTTACCAAAGCAAATAAATTGGTATGTCTGTGCTATCATCTGTAGGTATGTTTTCATCTAGGAGACTGAAACATACAATCTTTTATTAATTTTTTCAGTACTCATGGGTAAGAGAAAGGACGAAAGTATTTCAAATCCTAGATCCCATAAAAGGCAGAAACAAGAATATGCAGATGAACATAGTGATGAGTCTAATGAAGATGATTTGCAGTTATCAGCTGATAGTTACTTACTCTCGGTAAGTTGTTTAAAAACGTCATGGGGAGGAAGATAGAAGAAAAAGTTGATATAGAAAAGTTCTGTGCCTTTGGTTGACATGGAAATAAATGTCTTGCATGTAAGCGTCAGTGAAACTAGAGGTAATGTCTGTGATGAGGACTTCTGCATGGTTCATTCTTCTTTTCTTTGGGTCGTGTAGATACAACAGCTGATCATAAAATAACAGTGTTCTGGTTTTATCAAATGAATATTGCCGAATTTTTCAAATAACCAAATAAAGGAAACAGATTTTGTTTCATAGAAATATGGTATATTTCATTTATGGTTGTAGTACAAGCAGAGAAAATACTTAGATTATTTCCAAAAAGAAGCACCAAATACTTGTTTGTTCTGCATAGTTGACACTTCCAAATGACTAAAAAAACCCCCTTATTTTGGAAATGAAACCTGAAAACTGGAATACTTTTTAATGCTTTTCTGTAATAATTTAATTTTAATTTGATGAAAAATTTTAAAAAGCCCCAATTTTTGAGATTGCAAATACAGTCTTGTGTTTTATACTGTCTTGAGTATTTAGACTGGACATTAGGAAGCATTTCTTTAACGAGAGGGTGGTCAAGCACAGCAACAGGCTTCCTACAGAGGTGGTCGATGCCCCAGGCTTGTCTGTGTTTGAGGCATTTGGACAATGCCCTTAATAACATGCTTTAACTTTTGGTCAGCCCTGAAGTGGTCAGGCAGTTGGACTAAATGATTGTTGTAGGTAGGTCCTTTCCAACTGAAATAGTCTATTCTATGAGACACCGTGGTTGATTTTTGGTATGCAGAAGCATTATTCCTCACTTCATTTTCTTGAACAGCAGCTGTTCTGTGTCATTGGTTTTATTTTTTCATGAGGATGCTGCTTTCTTAGAAAACATTGCTTTTATGAAGCACTGGCGATACAGCTGAAGTTTCCTGTCAAAACAACACTTCACCAGTTGAACAGCAGGCTGTTGCACTTTCAGTTTCATTTTCCCCTTCCTGATAGAAATTAATTTCCCTTATTGTAAGCTGTGCTAAGAATTCTCACAAACAGTATTATTCAAGTAACCAAAAAAGTCTATGATGCTCTTTACAGTTGCCTGAGCAGTATTATAGAATCTATTATCTTTTATATAGTATTAATTATAAGGTAGTTATGCAGAGAACTGAAAGTTACGATGGGTGAGTGATCAGCTTTGGTAACTGTTTTCCGTCTTATTGCATAACTGCTCTGTAGCAGGAAGTTTTTCATAGTGTCATGAAACCCTTCTGATTTCCTTGTAGCTTGTAACTACTGATTTATATCATACTGTTGTTCAGATTGATAGATATAAAAAAGATAAACTGTATCTCATTAAAATGCATAACACCAGTTTTAATTGTTAATTCCTTAGACTTCAGGGGAAGTTGGGATAATTGAAAGTATCCAGCTGAGGAACTTTATGTGCCATGCGATGTTGGGGCCTTTTCAGTTTGGATCAAATCTCAATTTCGTTGTTGGAAACAATGGAAGTAAGTATCAATTTCATTGTTTCTTTGTCAAAGAACACTTCTGTAAATTTTTACTTGAAAAAGAACTACTGGCCACCTTTTAGGAACAGAGACAGATTCACTTTTGGACTTGGGAACCACACAGGTCTATCCCAGTAGTTCAAGGCTGGTCAAAAAGTTAAGTTTTAAATTTGGAGATTTTTCAAAAGGTTATGTGAATATGAATCTTTTCATAGCTAAATGATATGTAAATTTATATTTAAACTAAAGGTACTTTTATGTTTGTTATTAAATGCACAGTAATTGTCCAGGTAATGTTACATAGAAACTGTTACAGGAGAAGGAAGTGATACTTAGTTATAGAAGTTCCCTTCTTTTGGAGAGAGAGTTTCAAAAATTAAACATAAATTTTGAAAGAGAGTTTAAGAGCTATCAGATACTTATATAAATGGTATTATGTGTTTGACTTCTGTTGTAGTATACATGTTTTCTATAAGCTTGTAAGGAAGGGGAGATTCTTTCCTCCTGAGACAGGGCATCTTGCTGAATGCAGATTGCTAAATAGAAGTAACAGAAGTTTGGCTCAGCATATTTTTTATTTTTAGGGAGAACCTTGGAAGTAGTGGATAGAGTTATTGCTATTTTATATGTTCAATAAAGACAGAATTTGGACTTTTAAGTGCACAAATATATAAGCAGACAAACAAAGAAATCTGTAATACTGGTGAACTGAATAAAGAGTTACAAGAACTTCTAAGAGCTTCTTTTTAAAAAGAGTCCAATGCTTCTATTACAGGTGGAAAAAGTTCTGTATTAACTGCTCTTATTGTTGGACTTGGTGGAAAAGCCACTGCAACTAACAGAGGTTCCTCATTAAAAATGTTTGTACGAGATGGAGAGACGTAAGTAAAACTTACTTAGTTTTAAGGTTGCATATGTTGTTTAGTGATTGTGATTCAGGTTAGCTGATGAGTTTTCTGTTCAGTTTTCTCTGTTCTCTTATTGGATCCACCTTATTTGAATAAAAAGCATAACACTGAAGAGATCAAAATTAAACAAGAAATCCCCCCAAATTACAAACAAAAACCATGTTAGAAATTTTACCAGTAATTTACCAGTAGTATACCATTCTCTGATCTAGTTAACATAGCAATATGTCCTCCGTATTGCCTAGCTCTTGTGTATTACTTCTATGATGTACTTGAATATCCTACAGCAGAATTGAGTTCATTAGAAAAAATTCATAGGAAGCTAGTTAGGATTGTTCTTCAAGCAGTGAGGTTAATTCTTTTTCTGTCTGTCTGGTAACATGAATAAATATACAATGTAAAGGTGTTGACATACAGATAGATTATTAAACTTGCATGAAGTGGATTCATGTCTGCTGCAAGAGTGGGGAATAAAATTTTTAGAGGAATCAATAAAAAGATAGGAGAGGAGGTTTAAGAGTTTAAACTCACATAAGCTCTAGGAGCCCCAGGTTTTTCCTTTCAGAGGTGCTCGGAGTAAAATTGTTGGCAGTACCTGCCTTACATATAAAAGCTTAATGTTTCAGTATTCACTTGAGAAACTGAAAATCTGAATTCAGAACTGAAAACATATCTCAACTTTTCTAGAAGAATGCCTTACGTATTCTGCTATAAATTACTCTGGTTAGGGATGGCTGTAGAAGCTAAGGAACTGTTTTCTACAGAAGCCAGTCTGGGGACAGGAGAACAACCAAAAAGCGACTTGATTCTGCAACAGAAAGGTGGGGGCACTCAGATGGGGAGGGAAGTTGAGGGAAATCTGCTCTCACAACTCTTTGCTTTTGGCTTGTGATTTATCTGAAACATAAAAGGTGCAAACAGGTCAGTGTATGTCGGCCTTTCTGGCCATGTGTCTCTGATGCTGTTTTGACTCAAAACAGCATAAATATATCTTTTTCCGATCGGTAACTATGACTGACTTCCAGTTGTGACCCGTGCAGGACATGACAATTTTTGTGGAAAATTAGAATGTTCTGATTTTTTTGTTATATTTGGAACTAATTTTAGTTATCTTTTATATTATTTTTATTTTTCAGTTCTGCAGATATTACCATAACATTGCGAAACCAAGGTAGAGATGCATTTAAACCAGAATTGTATGGTGGCTCTATTATTGTGAATCAGCACATTACTGTGGATGGAAATAGAAGTTACAGACTGAAAAGCAAATCTGGTTGGTGGTAGTTTGTTTTGTTCTCAGTCTTAGAAGCTCTTTAAATGTGATCATTGCTTTAAATGCCTTGATGTTAGTAAAGGATGATGTTTCTTACTTCATTCATCATTCGAGGATGTCCATTTTTTTGTGTTTATGTTAAACTAAGAATATTTTAGCATGTCAAAAGTACTTGTGTCAGGCTCTGTATGATGTGAGGTCATACAGTATTTGTCTATGAAAATCTGCTTGTGTTTTGAGGCTGAATGTAGTTCTTAATCTTTTTAAGGTTTTGTTGAATTTGCTGACTTACGTAGATTCTGTCACATTTTATGAAGCAAGGAGGGACTTTAATTAGAAGTCTTTCTGTACAAATTCAAATATATCAGAAAGATTTAAAAAACAGCCAGTGTTTCTCATTTAGGGCTAAATCTGTGTTACGAAAATACTGACCTAATTTTTTACATTTTCTAAGAACCACTAGACTGAACAAAAGGCTAGGGCATTGTATGTTTCTACTTTGGACCTATTGGTATTTTTCCTTTCTTTTTTTACTATTAGGGACCTTAATTTCTTCAAAGAAGGAGGAACTCATAGGAATACTGGATCACTTTAATATACAGGTAATTGTTACAGTGTTTAAACTCTGTTCAATTTAAGACATCAACATGTGATGCTACAGTTCTTCAAATAAAAAAGTGTTCCATTTTGTTAAATTAGAGATGCAGCTCTTCTGTGTTCTTTCAGAATCAAACACAGTGGCAAAATAAAATTGAAATTTATACCTCATACAATGCAGAATAAGATTCTGTCCCAGACAGATAAGTATTTGCTATTAGCCATGAGCCATGAGTTGTGGATCCTTTAATGAAAAGCTTGGCATATGTAGGTTTCTTTCATACCTGGAGTGCTTTTTTTCTGCTCGTTATTTCAGTTTCTGCTGTTGCAGAAATTTGCATGTTTTTTTGCTGCTTAAGTGATTAAGGGAAGATCAGGTATTGCACATGAGGTTTAAAATACTTGGCATGTTCAGCCTTATTCAGCCTTTCAAATAGTATAAACTTCTGTGGGTATGTATTGATTTCGTTTTGTGGAAACTTCTATAAGAATATATGAGGCAGTTAATTGCATTTAATGCACAACTTTGATCAATTAAGTAATGAGAAATTAAACAGTGTTGGATAAAATTCAAAATGCTGATCTTGTTAAATAGAAAAAAACAGTGTCTTTCTGCAAGTCTTTCTAATTTTTGCTGGATGGCATTGGATTTTTAAAATTGTTTGTTTGGGAGGTTTTGTTGTTTTTTTTTTTTTAAAAAAAGTGAGAGGAATAGAAATCTGTATTTCTGGATCTGCTTCTCTCGGCTTATTACTGAATTGCTGGGCATGGTATGGGAGATGGTTTGCTTACTTTCATGGATATGCAGTTATGTGAAAACATTTTTACTTAAAATGAAAAGAAGGTAATTTATTTTTACAGGTAGATAATCCTGTGTCTGTTTTAACCCAAGAGATGAGTAAGCACTTTTTACAGTCTAAAAATGAAGGTGACAAGTACAAGGTAAGAAAAAACATTCAACATTTTGATTAAACATTAAAATACTGATTTCAAATTTTTTGAGGGGAAAAAATATCAGAATTCTTAATGTTGTGATTTAATTCAGGTAAGTAGCTAAGCACTACACAGCCACTCTCTCACTTCCCTTGACTTTCCTCCCACCTTGGCTTGTGATGGGAGAGGAGGAAAGGAAGAGTAAAAGAAAAAAAAAATTGTGGGTTGAGATAAAAATTATTTAAAAAGTGTAGGAAAAGCTGGAAGAAGGGAGAAAGAAAGCAAAACAAGAGATTTAAGGGCAATCACTCGCCACCTCCTGTGGGTAGACTGATGCTCAGTCAGTTCCCAAGCAAAAGATGACTTACCCCCCTAAACCCTCTCCTGTCCCTTTTTATTGCTGAGCATGACTGTGCTGGTTTTGTCTGGGATAGAGTTAATTTTCTTCACAGTATCTTGTATGGGACTGTAGTTTGGATTTGTGCTGAAAACAGGGATGTTTTCATACTGTTGAGCAGTGCCTACAGAGAGTCAAGGCCTTTTCTGCTTCTCATCCCCACCCCATCAGTGAGTAGCCTGAGGATGCATAAGAAGTTGGGAGGGGGAGCAGCTGGGACAGCTGACCCCAACTGACCCAAGGGATATCCCAGACCGTATGATGTTATGCTCAGCATATAAAGTTGGGGGAAGAAGGAAGGGGAGACATCCAGAGTGTTTTGTCTTCCCAAGTAACTGTTACATGTAATGGAGCCCTGCTTTTCTGGAGATGGCTGAGCACCTGCATGATGATGGAAAGTAGTGAATGAATACCTTATTTTGTTTTGCTTGCATACATGGTTTTGCTTTATTAAACTGGTTTTATATCAACTCATGAATTTTCTCACTTTTAGTTCACTTCCAATCTCACTTCCAATTCTCTGCCCCATCCGACCAGGGACGGGGTGTGAGCGAGCAGATGTGTGGTGCTTAGTTGCTGGCTGGGGTTAAACCATGACAATGATGTTTTATAGAATGGGTTATCTCTTTGATTAGGCGTCATCTGCCTGGTTGTATCCCCTCCCAAACTGCTGCATACCCTGACAATGTATTCACTTAAAGGGCAAAGTGAGAAGCAGAGCCTTGATGCTACACAAACGCTGTTCAGGGACAGCTAAAACATGAATGTGTTATCAGCTTTGTTTTGGTCACACCTCTAAAATGCATCACAGTTGCTGTGGAGACGCTTAACTCCATCCCAGCCAGACTCAGTACACTATATGATTGTAGCAGTCATTCACTTGCAAAAACAATTTTTTAAAAGTTTTTTTTCTCTAAAGACATTGATAAATTGAAAACACAAACGAAATAGGACACTGCTTAGTTAGTACATTATTCAGAAATACCCATTAGTTATTTTACCTCATATCATTCAGCATGAGTAGTGGATGAGTGGTCTTTCTGTTGGAATTACTTTAAGATTACTTAGACAAGCTGCTCAATCTGACATCTACATCTTTTTATTCCGGTTTAGTTTTTTATGAAGGCAACTCAGCTGGAACAAATGAAAGAAGATTATTCATCTATTATGAAAACTAAAGAAAATACATGTATTCAGATAGAACAAGGAGTAGAGGTATGTAAAAGTTTAATTATTAGTACAGATCTGAGCACTGAAAAAACTGTAGGCGTTAAACTACATAAATTTATAAATTAAAAAAAAAACTTTTCCAAGTTTTTGTATTATATCACAGCTTTTTGCACTCACGATTGAACCTCTCTTTTTTTTTTTAAGCGTCTTCAAGAACTTAAGCAGCTTTATTGTGAAAAAAAGGAACGTTACAAAAGCATTGCGTTTGTCAATGACATGCGAAAACATCTTGAAGATTTGAAACATAAAATGGCATGGGCAGTGGTAAGTGCCTTGTTAAAATATGTGTCCTCATATGAAATATACTTTAAATTATTCCCAACCTGCTGTGGACTTGCTGATATATACTGATATATGCTTCTGTTTAGGTAGGTGAGATGGAAAAAGAAATACAGCCAATCAAAGAAGGGATCAGAGCTGAAGAAGAAAATACAGAGAAGTTTGTTCAGAAGCTTAAAGAATGCCAGGTACATACATACATGTGTCACTCTAGTTTTGGCTTCTTGACTACTCAAGAATAAAAATACTGAAACTATGTCGTTTAGCTTGTGAGCTACTGAAACTGGCCATCTTAGCTTTTCAAAAGCAGCTAAGAACATTCCCATTTATACACCTTTTTAGCCATCTAAAACTTGAAGTAACATTTCCATTTCACATTTCATTGGATAATGTTAGGACATTTTGTGTTCTTTTGTTTAGTAGGGGTATGTGTATGTGGGTTTTATGCTGATACTTTTGATTCAGGTTAAGGGTTGTGTTTTCATAGAATTTGAGATGACTATCATATAGCAGTGAACAGTAATTTAAACTGTTTTATTGTTGAGTACTTACTTGATGCCAATTCCTGTAACACTGGAGCATCTTTGAGATCTGTCATGCAGGTTTCCTTGGGTATCATTGCCTGTGGAAAAGATCAGTGTGATTTCAGGAGCCATCTGGAAACTTAACAGACTCTTTGATTGGTACTTAGCATTCTGTAGGTAGCAAGAAGGAATAATTTTGCAAGACATTCAGATTCAGATATGAGATGTATCTTTTGCAGAGAAACACCAGGCATCATTATTTTAAACTTTTCAGTCTATTAAATCTCCTTTTCCAAAGTTTCTGAATTAGCATTAATTTTTCATTGATTTTTTTTTTTTAATATTTAACAAAAAGAAGTGTGTGCTTGTTTTACAGTTGAGACATTCTTAGTTTACAACTGTATGTCTCTGTGTAGTGTTGGAGGAGCATTGTCCAGATACTGGTTTTACTTCTTTTCCATATCATGGTACTTGACTTTATTGTATTAAGAGTCCTGTATTTGAGTAAGCCATGAGTTAGAAAAGAAAGTTGCTGTTTACCTCACAGATTTCGTAGTTCATTGGTTTCCTGAGCATGTTCCTTTATTAATTTTATCTTAAAATCTATCTATAGGGGCAATGACTTGCTTTATTTAAAAAAGGCAAATGAGACATGCTAGATGGATTCTTTTGAGAGATACTTCTTTTGTAGTATTGAGAGGTTTTGAAGAAAATTTTGCTTCATTAGTAACTTGTGTATCATTCTCTTTTTGCACCAAAGGTAAAGGTAAATGAAGCAGAAGAAAAGTACAAAGAAATACAAGAGAAATTGTTAACAATAAATGAAGAAGCACAAGCCCTGCATCCTCAGTGTATTTCTTTGAAGGCTGATGTTCAGACAAGAAGAAAAGCAGTAAATGAAGCTGAGGTAGAGAAAAAGAACTTTCAAAGTTCATAGTAATTTAAAGCTTGTCCATGCTCTACCCTATGTACTTCTCCATCTGTATGTAGGTTTCCTGAACCTATACTACAATTCAAAATAGGTGCAATTTCCTGCCTCACTTGAAAATAGTTTCTGTTGGGGGACTGTGGGATTTATATCTTTACAAAGGTGTTAAGCAGTGTTAAGCTTAGGTCAAAAAAATATTATTCAAGTCAACTGTTATTTTTTTGTCACATTCTTGAAATTCAAATTATGTTTGTCTGTTCTGATGTAGATTAGTGTTTATTTACTCAAAACTATATTTCTTTTTGAAATTATTTCTTGCTTCTGTTTATTAAACTACTGTATCCTATTTCCTTCATAGGTACTTTTTAATCGTTTCAGAAATGAGTTAAAACATCTGGGAAAAGATGATGAGCAGCTACGTACACAAATTGAAGAACTGAAAAGCAGGTAAATACAGATACAGTGGTTACAGTGTGTTTCTTAGTTTAAGTATGCAGGGAGTGAGCTCTTCTGATTAATGTGAAAATAAGCAGTGACAGAAAATATGTCATTAAACTTTATCAGGGTCCAGTTAAATATTTAAATATTTTTGATCCTACTTCTTTGCATACCAAGATTTTGACTAGAATGTGATGAGGTAATTGGGCAGAAGAAAAGCTTTTCTTTTTTGTTGGTGATAATACACAATTTCTAGCTTTCATGGTGTTGCAAAACAAATATACCTTAATTTAAATGCAATAGGAACGTAATTGGGGAGAGTTAAGTGTGATTGCAAATAAAAAACACATTAGTATATATGCTTTGTAGATCTTGTAAATGCACAAAATCTTAAATATAACTTTCGCATGCATAAATCTTTTGTATATACAGGTAATAAAGTTTGTGTCAGTGTGGTTTTAAGTATTAAGGTATGATCTTTTCTAGAGCTAATCAGGTTTCGGAGACTGAAAAATTGGAAAGACAAGGGAAAATCTCATGCTTAAGGGGACAGTTAAAGGCATTCCATGATGAAGAAATAATGATTGGTCAACAGGTGGATCAGTTTCATGAGGCTATATCTAAGTGTAAGGAAGAACATACTAGACTTAGGTAAGTTATGCTTTTTGAATGTAACTATTTTGCTTTGTTTCAAGTTATAAGAGGTCCCTTCTGATGTACCTCCAGTCCCTGAGGTATTAGGCTTCAGTTTGGGTTTTTTTTCATAGTTTGTCTTAGGACTTGCTAAACTTCTGTCTTTAGCACAACATGACTTAATTTAGAAACTTTTGGAAAATTAAGAAAACCAGTTTATTTTTAAAGAGGAAGATATAACTAATTTAAAGCCTGATATAAATCCATACTGTTGGTTTAATGCCCTTTTTTCTTACTCTCACCATTTGTCCCTTATTTTCATATCATCCAGTAGGCAGACTGATTTAAATTTTTTCATGTTGTCTAATACACTACTACATCCTGATATTATGTCACAAGCTATATAACACCATATAAGGAAATAGATACACTTAGGGTTAATTATTGTATCTATAGTTAAAGGCAAATTTATAGAGACTTTGAAGCAAGTACTTCAAATATCAATTTAGCCCATACCTGGCTAGAAAAACAAAGGCAGTGTTTGGCTTTGATTTGTAAACTGAATGTGAACAATGATTACCAGAGGGTGTTGTGGTAATGATGTCATTTATTGCGTTAAGAGATGTGAGAATTGTTGGTTATTGTACTTGATTTGTTAGTTTAAAAATCTTTTATCAATTATTGTAGCCAACAGTTACTTTGTGTTCTGTTGAAGACCTTTGTAGAAGACAGTGAAATTGAATCATATAATTAGGTATAAAATAAAATTGTTATAAATTACTGGAAACAAAGTCTTGTAAAACTCTTGCAAAGCAGTAATTTTCTTGCTTTTTTGGTCTCATTTCTTAAAACTATAAAAATATTGTTGCGTGTGTGTAGCTAGTTGTGCATTGAAGTATTGAGGTCTTGATACACTGTCCTATTAGTACTTGAAAACTGAGACTTTATAATTACTTTAATCAAATCAAAGCTTCATAAGCTGTTGCTACTAAAAGTTGTGTTCTTTTAGGAGAGAAGACTGCGATACAAAACAAACATTGAATGCAAAGGAGAAACAGCTGAGAGACCTGAAAGATAGTAGAACAAATACCTTGAAAAGATTTGGGTCATACATACCAGCATTCCTTGAAGCAGTTGAAACAGCCTATAGGCAAGGGCGCTTTAAACACAAACCTATTGGTCCTTTAGGTAAGAATGACTGCTGAAAAAGATGTATTTCCTTATGGGATTTATTACATAGCTGCTAATATAAACAGTGATCTCTTAGAAAAACTATTTGTTCTTTAAGGAGCTTCAGATATATCTTTCTTCTATACTTCCAGGACTAAAGGTTTTAACCTGGTAGGTTATCTTTTGCTTCTGTCCTTTTTTATCACATGAACTATTTAACATCTACTGTTTTTTATAATTTTCCAACTGTTTTTGCTAAGATATTTTATGTAGTTAAAACAGTTAACTTTCAACGTAACCCTCTGATTCCTCCAAAGACTACTGTGCTTTTGCTGCTTGTCCCTTGGTGGATAGCATGTTCCAGCTCTTGATCAAACTTTGTTCAAAATGTCCAGTGGATCACTTGTGGGTTTGTCAAACTTGAGGTGTTTCACCATGGAGCAACTCTAGACTGATTGAGATTTTCTTGTAAAATTTGGTTTCATTAGTTTTTTGACTGGCTCTGACAGTGACTGCTATTTTCAGGTTGTGAATAGGACTAGTGGCTTCAGCATACTCTGCATCTAAGTGTAAAGGCCACATACTTCAGTACTTGGCATTTACTGCAGAGTAGGAACTTGTAACATACGTACTACTGAAGACAGGTGATAAAACGGAAAAATCATAAATGGTTTGGGTTGGGAGGGACCTTAAAGATCATCTAGTTCCAACCCGCCTGCCATGGGCAGGGACACCTTCCACTAGACCATTTTACTCAAAGCCCCGTCCAACCTGGCCTGGAACACTGCCAGGGAGGGGGCAGCCACAGATTCTCTGGGCAACCTGTTCCAGTGTCTCACCACCCTCACAGTACAGAATTTCTTCCTTATATCTAATCTAAATCGACTCTCAGTTTAAAACTGTTACCCCTTGCCTACTCTACTTGCTGATAAAGAGTCCCTCCCCATCTTTCCTATAGCCCCCTTCAAGTACTGGAATGCTACTGTAAGGTCTCCCCAGAACCTTCTTTTCTCTAGGCTGAACAACCCCAACTCTCTCAGCCTCTCCTCATACAGGAGGTGCTCCAGCTCTCTGATCATCCTCGTGGCCTCCTCTGGACTTGTTCCAACAGGCCTATGTCCATTTTATGTTGGGAGTCCAAAAGCTGGACACAGTATTCCAAGTTGGGTCTCATGAGAGTGGAGTAGTGGGGCAGAACCACCTTCCTTGACCTGCTGGCCATGCTTCTCTTGATGCAGCCCAGGATACAGTTTGCTTTCTGGGCCGCAAGCACACATTGCTGGCTCATAGTCAGGTTTCCATCCCCTACTACCTCCTAGTTCTTTGCCACAGAGCTGCTCTCAATCCACTCATCACCCAGACTGTATTTGTGCTTGGGATTGCTTGACTCATGTGCAGGACCTTGCACTGTGCCATGCTGAACTTCCTGAGGTTTGCACAGGCCCACCTCTCCAGCCTGTCAAGGTTTCTCTGGGTGGCACATCCTTTCCCTCCCGCATGTTGACTACACCACACAACTTGGTGTCGTTGGCAACTTGCTGGGGGTGCGCTTGATCCCACTGTCCATGTCACCAACAAACATGTTAAACAGCGCTGGTCCCAACACCAGCCCCTGAGGAATGGCACTCGTCACTGCTCTGCATATAAGGAGACTGGTCTCCATATGGCCGCCATATTTGTCAGGGATGATTTGCCCTTAGTGAAGCCATGCCGGGTGTCACCAGTCACCTCCTTATTTTCCATGTGCCCTAGCATAGTTTCCAGGAGGATCTGCTCCATGATCTTGCCAGGCACAGAGCTGAGTGACTGACCTGTAGTTCCCCAGGTTGTCCTTTTTTCCAGTTTCAAAAGGGGGTTATGTGTCCCTTCTTCTAGTCAGCGGGAACTTTGCCTGACTGCTATGACTTTTCAAATATGATGGATAGTGGCTTAGCCACCTCATCTGCCAGTTCCTTCAGGATTCCTGCATGCATCTCTTTGGGTTCCATGGACTTGTGCACCTTTAGATTCCTTAGATGTTCTCGAACCTGATCTTCTCTTACAGTGGGTGGTTCTTCATTATCTGAGACTTGGCCTTTGTCTTCTGTTGCTTGGTATGCTTGCTGGTGAAGACTGAGGCAAAAAAGTCATTGAGCACCTCAGCCTTCTCCATATCCTCGGTTACCAGGTCTCCCATATCCTTCTGGGAGGGCCTATTTTTTCCCTAGTCTTCCTTTTTTCATTAATGTACCTATAGAAGATTTTCTTGTTGCCCTTGACATCCTTGTCTGGATTTAATTCTATCAGAGCTTCGGCCTTCCTAACCTGATCCCTGGCTGCTTGGACAGTTTCTCTGTATTTCTCCTCAGATCTTCATGTTTGTTTAACTTGCAGCATATATGTTCCTCTGCCTTCACCCTTAAAGCATTAAATCTTGGCCTCGGTATACTCCTGCTAAGCTGCCAAGAAATTGTTACCTTAATGGTAGTAGTGACCTCTCAAATATCTTAAAAGAAAATGTAGGCCTCCAAATGTGTATAGGTGTGTCTGTAGGAAGAGAAATTGTATGTCTTTTTTCTCAGGCTAGTTTGTTGTGGAGTTTTTCATCTTTTAGTTAACTACTTTTTTCCTTATTGTAAGAAAGATTTATTTTAGACTCGTAAAAACTCTCATAACACAGGAAAACAAAAACCTTGAGTGGTAGAAATGCACTACTGGATGTTTTGTTATGGAACACAGCTCCTAAAGCCTTGTTTCTTGTGTTTATTTAGGTGCTTTCATTCATCCAAAAGATGCTGAACTGACTTTGGCTGTTGAATGTTGTTTAAAGAACCTAGTCCAGGCATTTTGCTGTGATAATCATAGTGATGAAAGAACCCTTCAGCTGATGATGTCAAAATATTATCCACGTGAATATAGACCTCAAGTAATAGTAAATAAATTTCAGAAAGATGTTTATGATGTTAGACACAGGTAAGTTATATCGTGAATTTTATTCTTTTAACCTTGATGGTTCGAAGTATTATCAGTTGAAAAGAACTATTTGTCTTTTTTTTAAAAAAAAAAAAAATATCCTGTGAGGTTTATGAATGGTGTTTTTTCTTGTTTTCTTCAGAGGAGTTCATCATCCAGAATTCCCGTCAGTTCTCACAGCACTGGAAATAGATCATGCAGTGGTTGCCAATTGTTTGATCGATGTGAGGGGTATAGAAAAAATCCTGCTGATTAAAGTAAGTCTTTACAATCCTTGTTCCTCAAAGAAAAGTGTTTTCTCTTTGTATGGAACATATATGATACCTTCACTGATAGTGTCTGTGATGGACAGAAGAGATATTTTGGGGGGTTTTATATTGCTCCTCTGAGAAAAGGTGAGCACCCTGATGGCTCAGTAGACACCGACTGTATCAATTATCAGTACACACGCACATACTTAGCCACTGGAGGGCTCCCACTAAAGCCATTGTGGCATTCAGTAAAACGTCAGTATCCCACTTCACATGCTATTTTCTATCATGGGCAAGACAGAGTGGATTTAGGTACTGGGATTTATTTAAGAATTGGCAAGATTAGAGCTTTTATTTGCACATGCTTGTTTCCCTGTGTACCCCCCTGCTCACCCCCCCAACACTACCTTCAGAGGTCTCAACTTCTGTCCCCATCAGGGAGATCACTGCTAGTCAGGGAAGGTCAGGCAGGAAATCTTAACAGTTCCTGCTGTGCAGCTGCTCACAGATACCTGTTTGGGTTGTTACTAGGCAAGGTACCTGGGTGTTTCCTGGGATTTGTCACTACAGATCTCTCCCCATGTGTTTCCAGGATCTTCCCTATTTGTTTCTGAGATGTTCACCAGCACCTTTATGGGCCTCCACATGAACTTCTTTCTCAGTCTAAATAGTCCATGTGCATGTAACCAACCTCATAACTGCTGTCTCTGTCTCATGTCTCTTAATTAATGGGTTCAGGTTGTGTCAGTTTTGTGTAGTCCAGGTATTACCAAAATGTGCAACTAGCCCCTATCAGTTGTACCTAGTAGCTGGTAGCTAGGTACCTGTTGTAGTTGTAGCAGGCTTGTGATTGAGAGTTCAAAAGTTCCCCTTTGGATATTCAGCCATCCATTCTTACATTAAATTTTCAGTCACTTACTAGCATTTACAGCCTAATTTATCTTTCATCTACCACAACAAGCAGAGCCCCCTTGGACTCTGCAGTGTTAAAGCACTTGAGATGGACGAGTGCAAAGAAATGTGGTTGTGGGTAGAGTCTAGTAAAATAAAAAAATAGCAATAATCAGTTAAGTAGGATTTAGTTGAGGGGACTAGCAACTGGTGTTGAATTAAGTTTATGTATTAGTTTGATAATTTAGCTTTTGATCACCATAACATGTTAATGAACTGTTTTCTGCCACTATATGATTTTTGATCTTAATTGATTTTAGATTTTTCTGTTAACTATTGAAGATACCAGCTCTGGCATGTAAGATTACAGGTAGAATGTTCAAAGATAAAAATAAGATATATATATTTTTATTTAAAGAAAGTATTCTATAAGTAGC
>NW_020799097.1:12044302-12060979 GCF_003259725.1 Athene cunicularia
ACCCCCACCCCCAGCAAATTATAAGGGGCTAATTAGCCTGTGGAATTTGCAACGTGGATAAATTTGTAATAGATTAAAAAAAATGGACAGCTAAACCATGTGGGTGGCTTTTTAGAACATAAATGTCTTATTCAACTAAGAAAAGCAGATTCTTCATATTACAGATTTTTTTTTTTCACATTCTTTCATTACCATATCTCTTTTTTGCATTAGAAATTGAAATAATTTATAGGGGAGATCTTCTAGACAAGTTTTAAATTGCTGTGTTTATGGTTGCTTTTCTATTGGTGTGATTAGGATATTGTATTTTTCAGAGCAGCCATAAAGCTCGTGAAGTAATGCAGCTTAATCGGCCACCCCAAAATTGTAGAGAAGCCTTCACTGCTGAAGGGGATCAAGTATTTGAAAGACGGTATTACTCTTCTAATTACTTCAGACCCAAGTTCCTAAGCAAAGACATTGAAGCAGAAATAAGGTTAGAATCTTGTGATGTTGTATTTGTAAAAATTGCACTTGGACATGAAGAGTGGAACTGCCTATTTGTCTATTTGCGTGTACACTACTCTCCAGTCTCCATTTTCTTTTTGAGATTTATGCTTCCTGTCAGAGAATTCTGGAAAACCTCTTTATGTCCATGCCTTTCTATGATAGGTACAAACCTGAGTTGTACCTAGATATTTTTCAGCTTGTGGCATGTAAATCTTGCCCAGCAGGTAGGGATTTCTGGGCTGAATACTCCAGGAAATCTGGCTACCTTCCATTATATTTTCTGCTTGCTGAACAGCATGGAGTCAAAGCTATTTCTTTAAAAATCTAATACCTGAATAGTGGTATTGTAGTTTACTGTAAATGAAGCCTGATTATTCAAACAAAAGTTATATTGGCACATATAGTCCTACTGGTTTCAAATTGGTTTCAAACACTTCATCTGTGTTTTCTCAGGCTTTTGACTTCACTTATGGTAGGTCTCTCTGGTTAAATTTGGCCTTCCCCCACCTCCATTTTTTCGTATCAAAATGATATTTTAAAAAGCTAAATATATTTGAAAGTTTACAAACCTGAACTGTCACCAAGCAAATTGGTGACAGTAGAACATTTTTATTTTGAGGCTCAGATTATATTGCAGACAGTAAAAATTTTAATTTTGATATTAATAGCTGATAGTGTAGACTGAATTGAATGTTAAAAAATTATTTTTGTAAAGTCAAAAGTTTTAAATATGTTAGTTAATGGTACATTGTTCATGTCAGTATATAATGAACTTCACTCAAAGATTATCTTAACTTTCAAAGTGTTAAAGGCATTTCATTACCAATATTGCAATGCGGACATGATGTAGGCCAGTTAAAACAGAAAGATGTCTCTTTCCACCACCCCCACCCCCCCCTTCAGAACTTATCCTAAAGCAATAACATATTTATCTCGAATAGTCTATTCAATTTATTAAACACTGATTCTGGGATCAGACTTAATTAGTCCATTTCATGTATCTATTACAAAAGTTGGATTAGACACTTGTATTAAGGTTATAGTTTTTTTACTGGAACATTAGTAAAGCTTCCCCTTTCTTTTCAGGTGTGAAAGATTCTATCAAAGTTCTTGCATCTATAAATAATAACAAAAAAAGCATTGTTTTGCATTTCAAATAGTTTTACCACAAACTGAAAGAGTTAATTATGGAAGTCTCTGGACATGATCTCCTTTGTAGAAGGAAAAGTATAAGACTATATAAAATATTTTTTCCCATCTCTGTTAATGTATTTTCTCTCTAAGTAGAATTGTGTTGTCCTAGTCAAAGTATTTGTTTTCTTTCAAGACTCAGTAGTATTTTTAGAAGTAACGCCACTGTTTAGTTCAAACATTTGGCCTGTTTGCGAAAATTGTTAACAGAGGTTACAGATGGTTCAAGTTACATGAATGGTTTATCTGCTAGGCATTGAAGTAGGACCATCAAGCCACTATCTGCTGGTTATTAACTGTGAGTTTTGCTGTTGAGCTTTGGTGCTTCTATTGATCGTTAAAACTATCCAGTGCATAACAAATGTAAGATTTTATTTTTTATGCAAGTGCATTTTTATTCTTTGCCTTGTCATACATTGAATTTTTATTTGTGTATTTCTGTGTGTGTGTAATTATATATATGTAATATATGATATCTCAATATCACTTCGTCTATAAAGTCACTTGGAGAAAGAAGTTGAAAACCAAAAGGCAAAGTTAACAGCATCTCAGCAACGTTTATATTCCATTCAAAATGAGATTAAGCAGAACGAAGGTCATCTCCATGGTCATCAACAACGCCAAAAAGAACTACAGGTAAAAATAGGTACAGTATTAGTTACTAGACCCTGGTCAGTCATTCCCTATTTAATTTTGACTTCTGCAGTATATTTTCAGTGGATGATATTTTGTTTTTTACTTCTGTAGTATGCTTTCGTTATTTAGGACAGAATGATAGAGGCCACATCAATCCTAGCATATGCTGTTGTTTCTGTATGGTTTTTTTTTTTCCCCTCTTGTGCTAAATCTCACAAATTTCTACTGCTTTTTTTGACATAAATAGGAACTTGTTGCAATACTTGATGCAAGTTTCTTTTCCCTGCTTCCCCCTCCTTTATTTCTCAAGACTTGCCTCTTCATTCCCAGAATCTTGTTTCTCTTCATGTTCTTTGTTTATATTCTTAACCCATCTTAATATGCTGAATATTTCACCTTTAAGTTTTCTTAATGTTAGTTTATTTATAAGCTATTTTACATCTATTAGTTGTCTCTTTTTTTTTTTTTTTTTTTTTTTTTTCCCCCCCCCAGTACTTCCAGGCAGGGTATCTATTTATGGTAGCCAATGATGTTAGTTAAGCAGTATAAGGTAATATTCAGTAAGCTACAAATAAGAACCAGCAAAAAACTTGGCATTTAGACGCAAATTGCTGAAGATAAATATTTGAAGGAAGAGGAAAATATATTTTAGTTGTCATGTTATGATTTAAAGTGCATGTGACTTTCAGAACAAGTTATATCTTATAAAAATGGATCCCATAGGTAAGTGGGAAGCGTTCTGTCTTTTGTAGGCACTAGTGAAACTAAAAGACCGAGTATCTTGCTTTCTATGTTGACTTACATGAACAAATGTGAGCTCTTATCTAAAGAGAAGCTTAAGAATATTTCTTTTCTTTTTCTTTTCAGATAAAAATACGAGCAATAAGTGCAGAAATAGCAGATCTTGAAAATGTGGAAGAACACAATTCAGTAGACATCCATGCATTAGTAAGAATAGATTAATAAATTATGTCTAATAAGGATATGAAATAATGTATTTTAATGTTGACAGTGTTTTGAAATAAGCAAATACTGTAGATTTTCAACTAGTGTATAAGTTGGACACATAGTGAAGAATGTAGTTCTTTACAGAATGTCTACTTTTTTGATAAGTTTTTGTTTGGCTCTCTTAAATTTTTTTCTTTTTTCTTTTGTTTTTCATCCTTTGATTTTTCTTTCTTGTTTTTCTGCCCTTTTTCAAATCAATAGCACTGTAGGCTGATGGAAGGCAGGGTGCTGTTGTAAAGGGATATTACATGCATCTTGTTTCCTCATTCCACACTTGCAGTACTGTAAAACTCTCATTAAGGAGAAGCAGCAGTGTAGGTTGGAGGTCAGAAGTGGCATCATTGAAACGTAGGTAAACGCCACTCTGGAGCATAATTAATGTCACAGCACTGCTGCTCTGAACCCACAGTTTCTTGTTTTGATGTAGCTTCACTGTGCAGAAGTTCTAAAGTTTATATATCGCCCTAAGGAAGTGTCATGGTAGTATGATGGTTTCTTCGAAGTTCTTATTCTTATCCATGTGATCTTAGAATATGCACATAGTAGTTTAAGAACAGAATAAAATGTTTGATAATCTATTGAGATTTGTGTGTTGGTGGCTATGAATTTTCAGCTGTTATTCTGTAATAAGTTAATGTATAGATGGCCAAGATTTCAATTCTGAGAATTGTTCTGATAGATGTAATAATAATCCTTACTATCCTTGTTTCAGTTAAATTCCATGCTATTTTTTCCACTATTTTATATGGGAACAACAAGAGGCTAAGTTACCCAGAATTTTTTTCTTTTTGTCATTTCTGATGTCAGCACAAGCTTGCACTGTTTCAGTAGTCTGACTTTCTGTGTGTTTGCATATATGCATGCATGTAAGTAAACATTTCAAAATTTACTCAAAAAGGGATCAGTACAAATTCTGTAAGCTCTTGTACAGTTTCTCTTTGCCAGACAATCCAGTTCTGCTGGTTTAAAAAAAAAGTATATTCTTTGTCTTCTTGGTGAAATGGAAAAATAGTCTATTACCTTTTTGTAGAATATCTTCTTGTTTGAAAGTTATTGGACACCTGTTTTTTCAACATTTTTACCATTGCCTTCTGATAGTGGTCTTATGCAGCTGGTACACTGATCTATTTGCTTCTCCTTATTCCTTTCTTGGATTTTTGTTGTTCTGTTTTCTGTACTTTGACTACTGCTATGGATTAACTGTTGTTCTTTCACATGGTATTTGTCTTTTATTGCTACTGTGACTTCACAATTGTTTGATCATGAAAAAGAATCTTAGCAATGCAAGGTTTCATTTATATGTTTTTCTCAGGTTTTGGAATACTTGTTGAATCAGAAAGTATGTTTGATGATAATTCATTACAAATAGTATAATTTTCTAGGAAACAGTGATGATTCACTCTTCCTGTATCCTATTGTATACTGGTTGTATATGGTCTGTGACAGGGACTGATGTAACTTACCCCAGAGGGAAATTTTCTTGTTCTTTTGTTCAAAAAAAATTACTGTAGTAAAATATTAGTATGGCTAAGTCGTCACAAAATTCTAGCCCTTTTCATCTTTTCATCACAATTCCAAAATAAAGTCCTCTTAATTTTCAGTCAGATAATTAGGAAATTCCACTTCTTATTTTGCAGTTTGATTTAGTGGTGTCCTACAAGATCTGTCAGTCTCTTTTTTTGGGCTTTAGTGACAACTACATTGAGCTGCTCATATTCTTATTAGCATTATAGTGTTGAATATAATCTTCTACCCTGACAGTGATAATAAAATAAAAATCTTGAACAGTAATTTGCAAATGTAGGTCTCCTTTTATTCTTTTTATTCATTTTAATATAATTTGTCAGGAAGAGGAAGTAGAAGAAAATAAGAGTAAAATGGAATCTGTAAAAAAAGACATGCAGCAACAAAGCAGAAAAATGGAAGAACTGAAAAATACTCTCCAGCTAACTGAAAAAAAACTTGAAGAAACCAAAGAAAAAATTCATCAAGTAGAAGAAATTGCTGGTCCAATTAAGGTGACAATTTCATATTGTATTTTTAATTCATTCCCTATGTGGGGCAAGAGGAATGAGGTTAAAAGGGCACAGGAACAGTAAGTATGCTCTTTCCTGATACATTTAAGGTCTACCTATGGGAATGGAAATAGAGCATTCCATCTAGAGCATGTCAAGAAATAAACTTGGCAATATTTTGAAGATTATATTGATTAAGTGTAGTCGCTACAGTGTCTTTTGTTGAAAGAGAGTTTGTTTCAGGTATTTCTAGTCATGGACTGAAATGGGAGGAAAAAAGTTTCCTTGACTTTCCCTTTTTGTGCATCACTTTTGTTGTTTTGGCTTATTTATTTCTGATAAGGCCTGGCTAAGAGCATTCATAACTGTTCAGTGTTCAAAATAGTGTTTGAAGTTGTCTGTGAAATGGTTGTTATTCTATAAAGCTGCATAATAATAGAAGGTGCTAATACATAGTTTTAATTATGCAAGACTACAGAAGACACCTGGAAATTGCAGAAAAGTAGCAAGACTTAAGGTAAACAGCAGAGTGATGATGTGCAAAATTTGATACAGGCAAATGGAAAGCAGTCTCATGTTGCCAAGAAGAGTGAATGGTTTGAAAATGGAAAATAGAAGTAAGAGTCCAGCATGTTTACAGTAGAAGGATGTCTACTTGTAGAAGGATGGAATGAGGGAAAAATTAGAAAGATCACTATAGGAATCTCATCTCATATATGCCTCACTTAAATTGTATATTTCTATGTAGCCAGACCAAATTAAAAAAGCAGGAGCAAACAGAAAGAGGAAGGAAACAGTTAAGGAAAACAACTGATAAATAAGTTAGCTATAATGTATCTAATATGGAAATTCTAAAGGTATGTTCTGTTTAGACAGAACTGTGTAAGGAAAGAGAATAGATTTATTCAGATTATTAGATCATTATTTCTGGTTATTAAGAATACTAAACACAGTAGGGAGAAACTTAAATTTCTGAAAGGATTTTAGGTTAGATATATTATGTGTTCTACAGTTGCTTAATGAACTGTTGATGTGGCAAGTTGTGGCTTTAGGACAAGATTAGAAAAAGGTGAGAGCATCCATTATTTTTGGTGATGGCTGGTGATCATATTATAGGTATAGCAAGACACTGAATTTTCACACAGAAATGCAGTTCTGGCTAATGTCACACAGGCATCAGAAGTTCTGATTAGAATATGTAAAAAAATATATGTCGTTTTTGGAGGGTTAGGAGAAAGGATTTATTTTATTTTTTTTTCAAAGCTTAAAACATCCCCTCAAGATATGATTCCTAAAAACATTGCAAGTATTTATTATGTTCTCGTCAGAATTTAATATAGACTTTTTTTGATAAGTTGCTGTTAAAGCTCCTGAACTTCAGAAGGAGTAGTCTTAGTGTAAGCAAAATAAATTCATGTTAAAACCAACATAATTAACCTGTGATAAGTCAGTGAGCATTAGAGAGATGCTTAGGAATCTACCCCAAACAGCTCACATCTTGATTTATTCCAAACAGGATGAATTAAACCAAGCTGACTCAGAAGTGGAAAACAGTAAACGTCGTTTTCAGCACTATGAAGAGAAACAGAAAGAACACCTGGCTTGCATAAAGAAACATAAAGAATTACTAGCTGCCAAAGAAAAAGAATTAGAGGTAGGTATGGGGTTTTTTTTCTGTATTGGAGTCAGATGGTCATGATCCTTCTAATATTTAATAAATCATGCCACTTGTACAACATACAGACCATAGTAATACGCAGCTACACTGAGTATTCTCTCAGCTGTGTCTTAAGCCGACTGTCTAAATCAAGTAAAAGTAACTTTGTATAAATGAAACAAGGCCTCTTTTTGTCTGGCAGAGCACTGTCTTGACAGTTAAGTTTGGGCTTATCCATCTAGGACTATTTCTTCTGTATTTTGCAATGAAAAGATTAAAATAACTCAAACTTAAAATTTGTGTTTTAAGTTAAATTGAATAACACTCTTTTGTTTTTTTGAATGCTAGTTTTGTCCTTGTACCTGATCTTTTGAAGACTTACCCTAATCAAGCATTATTAACAAACTCTGAAATAACATCCGCAAAGACTTTTGGAAGGCTGTCCTATTTAAATGTGGTGAATTTGGTTCCTTATTTATCTGTATTAGCTAAATAACTGTGAACATATTAAACATCTTGGATACAGTTCTTGGCACTGAAATAACTACATACCTATAAATGTTGTTAGTAACATTGTTCATAAGCTAGGTTTGCTGTGATAAGTACACAAAGAATGATACAAAAACATTGCTTTTGCTTGGAGACCTTGTTTTTCCATAGCACAAAGTATTTGTTGTGAAGACTAAACAGATTATTTTTTTTTTTAAATGTAACAATTGAGTTTCAAACATTACTTTAGGAAAAAATCACACAAGCTAGGCAAATCTACTCGGAGCGCATAGAGGTCAGCAGAACTGTTAAGAGTCTTGATGCAGAAATGAATCGCTTGAGAGAAAGGATAAATTCAGAAAATGATCGCCATGGAAACAGAGAAGAAATTGTACAGTAAGTCATCTTTAACATCTAAAGTAGTTTAGGTAAAATGGAAAAGATGGGGGAAAGAAGTTTTCTTATTGACTTACAATGTGTTTATGTATGTTTTTAGGACTTAAACCATGTACGAAGGTATGGAAGCATGCCATGCTGATTGATCAGTCAACCACTACTGAATAGGTTTAGGAGTGTTGAACTACTCTCTAGGGATTTAGACAGTGCCTGTACTACAGATGTGAAGTTACCAATAACCAGATACTTGCTTAGTGTTGAGAAGTATCCCAATAATGACTACATGATGCGAGCATAGCTTTGTTTTTCTGTGATGCAGAGAGCATTAAGCATACTTCTGGTGTGAATAACTAATGCAGAAGTTAGGCAATTACTTGAGGTTTTGTCTGCAGTGTCACCACTGTTAGTCTTGAGCATGCGGAGTCCAGCCATTCATTCTCCTTGGTATAAAAGTTTTCTTTCAAAAGAATTAAAAATACAAGTAAAATTTAGGTTTTGACCACTTTTTTTTTTTTTTTTTTTTTTTGACCACTCAAGTGTTTTTAACATAGATCCTCACAAGATGTTTTTTATTTAAATGTTTTGATTATTAAATTGATTTTTGGCATTTACAACAACAGCTTGGCTTTAGAGTGCAATACATGTTTATCTTAGACTTTCTGTTAATCAAAACAGGCAATTTCATGATGCAAAGGAAAGATATGAGGATGCAAACAGTAAAGTAAAGAATTTAAAGAAATTTATTAGGCTGTTGGAAGAAATAATGACACAGAGGTTCAAAATATATTGGCAGTTCTTAAGGTGAGTTAATTTTACTGTAATTTCAGGTTTCAGATAAATGAACATGTAGATGTAAGTATGTGCCCATATTCCAGGGTGAAAATTATAGAGTAGACCCATGAGAATGAGACACCTTTAAGGCAGTATTCATAGCAATCTTTCTAACCTAATCTTGCTCCCGGATACAATACTGTCATGCCTGACAGTTTAGGGGTGGCCTGGACTGACAGCTGAAAAAAAAAGAATGTGGTCAGTGGATGCTGCATTTTGATTCACACTGAAGGCCTCAGCTATGCTGACTTAATCCAAGGCAGTCTTGGTCCAGTCTTTCAGTGCTGGTTTTGGTCAGTAAAGTGTCAGCAACATCATCTGGACTGTCACTCATTTTCATCGAGTATGATTAGTGGTTCTGTGCTCATATAATTTTCTTGTGGGCAAACCACTCTTTCTCTGCCTTGTATTGAAAAAATTTCAAGATCTTTATTTAGATTCTGCCATTTGACAGCTTTTCTCTTGGAGTGTCCATATCGGGAGTGCACCTGTGATTTCTTGCTTCAGTCCCTTAGTATCCTATACGTATCAATGAGGGTGTTGTGGTGGCCTCCCTTTCAAAGGACTGATGGTCTGTTTTCCAGTGCAGTCCTTTATTTTTTATCATTCCCTTCAGCAGAAATTGAGGGATATCAGTGTAGGCTCTGCTTTTCCTACTTTTGATCTGGGATTTGGTGAGAGTGACAGTATGATCTTGACAAATAGTAACAATCAAGAGAATCCCAACCTTTGCAGGTGGAAGTATAGAAATAGTTGTGGGTAAGATTTACCTGCAGAATCTGGGGCTTGCCTTATGGTGCCTATATATGTCAAACTGAATCTTTTTCCTAGTGCCTAAATTTGAGTATGAATCCCACTTGGAGATATCTTTAAAGAATGATAGTTCTTTCTTGAAGGAACTGTGATGTATTGCATGTTGGGCAATTATATGGTAGAACTGGAGTGGAAGGGGGGAGAAATCAACACTAATTCATGGAGTCTAGCAGAGTCCACAAATTCTCTACTATCCTTACTGTGCAGTCCTAATACTTCATAGGAAAGAAGTGGAATATGGTAATTTTCTATTGAAGTTGTGGAAGAATGGTGTCAAAAGCTTTCAGTCTATTGAAACAGACTTCTAGAAAATACAAAGTCTGTACATCTGGATTTGTGTAATTGATTTGGGGAAATGTTATTAATGGAACAGGGCTTAATAGTTAAGATTATGGTGTAGAACTGTTGATAAAAAACTTGTCACTTTTTCATGTTTTTTAAAACTTCCTGACCTAATACTTGTTTGATTTAACTGATTTAAGGCTCCTTTCTTTACGATGCAAACTCTACTTTGACCATTTATTACGTATTCGAGCTTGCTCTGGAAAAATACTTTTTGATCACAAGAATGAGACACTTTCAATAACAGTAAGTTATTTTATATTACTTCAATTGTTATAATATGTAATTAATTTTTTCAGTATCAGCTTACTAGAACATACATTGCTAAGGATAGAAGAAATTGTTCTCCCTTCTCTAAAATGTGATATGCAAAATTGTAGGATGTTGAAAACAAGCAAGAACAAAAACCATATTGCCGTCTTATATGGGCAGGTTGTTAGATTACGTAGAATAAGTTTGGACTGTTATCTTATCCTGAGGATAAGAATTCACTAGTGAGTCATCCTAGTAAGTCTTTCAAAATTACTTGTTCCAATTTCATTCATAGGAATTTTGCCTTTATTTGTGTGATTGGCTCTAGTTGTTATTTAAACAACTTTCAATGGCTGAAAGCATTAATATTATGTTTTTTCTGTGTATCTTTTAACATACCTCCCAAAAAGTTTTAGTCATGGGGGTATTTACTTTTGTTTCTGTGGGAGACTTCAATCTTATGAATTGAGGGGAAAAATGTGACAACATAAATACATGTTGACACAGTCCTAATTAAACAGGACTGAAGAACTAATCTGAAGAACTCAAACTCGGTCCATAAAATGTCGTCATGACCAGAATACCTTTTTTTTAAATAGCTGATGTTTCATGTTTCTCGTGGAAGAGACTTACAGTTAAGGAAGGTAAATTGAAAAAAGAAAACAACTCTCACCCAAAAAAGCCCACCAAAATACCCCACTCTGAAATAATTGTTATTTTCCTGCTTAGCTTGTTAACATAATAAAAGGGACAAGAAAATACTTAAGTTTAATCTTAAAGGTGGAGTGCCACAAGGTGTCATCATAATCAATGGAACTGAAGGACTGTTCACAATGTTTCACATATTCTGTTAAAGAAACTGTTCCTCCTTTAAACTCTTGCTGGAAATCTATTACCTGTGTTTTTACTGTAGCTGGTAACCATTGGATTTTACTGTAATATAACTACACTGGTTGGTATTAATTAAGCATTGTTTAATCGCTGTTAAAATTGAGGATTGAATAAGAAGACACTAGCAGAGACATTCAATCTGTTCAATGTATTTTACTGTGATGGAGAAAGTTGCATTGAATCCTAGAAATGTGTTAGGAGCCATCCCATTCCAGAATGGCAGTGGCAGTGAAGTGCATAAAATTGTTCTCAAAGTGATCTCTGTCTGTTCATGTATAATGTGTTTGCTATTAAAATTACGATTCTGTTAGTAAGTCTTCATCTCAGGTTTAAAAATTGCTCTAATATTTTTATTTCAAGGTTCAGCCTCGTGAAGAAGACAAAGCTGACCATAATGATGTGAGGTCCTTGTCAGGAGGTGAACGTTCCTTCTCAACAGTTTGTTTCATTCTTTCTCTGTGGTCCATTACTGAATCTCCTTTCAGATGCTTGGATGAATTTGATGTCTACATGGTATAGTTTGAATTTAAGCTACATTTGACGTTCTGATGTGTATAAATGATTGAAATAGTTGGTGTACTTGGTTAGATTTTAAAACACTGTAGTTAACTGTAAATAATAAGTAAAACCCCACAAAACCAAATACTAAATCCCCCAAAACAAAACTTGTTAAGGATTGTGTTCACTTTGCTTAGTGACTTTTGAAGCTTATTCTGTTTCTGAAGTTGGTACCCAGCACTATAAGCATCTCTTGTTATTTTACATCTCTTTAAAAAGTAGACTTTAAGAATTTCCCAGACTGTAATTTGTAGCTTTTAGAATTTAACCCTAATGTTTTTCTAGCTTTTATTAGCCTTTTCTTTACATGCTTAAACCTTAGTTCAGCACAAAAATCATAAAATATAATTTCTTTAGTTCAACATGCAGTTGTTATTGTGTTTGTTACAAATTGCCTCTGCATATTGCTATGGCAGTTCTGGGATTAGCATGTGCTTTGGCTTCTACATTTTAATATCAATGTATTTTTTTCAGAGCATGTGTAGCAATTGAGTTCCCTGTTGCTACTCAGAAATTTGCTTTATACTTCACCTGGTAGCGTCTTTCCAAAAATGCAGAATAATGAACATAATTATGAACTAATGACAGTTGAAACTGATAAACGTCATCATTGTGTAGAGTTTGCCTAGATAGGCGATTAACCAATTTTTTCTTTATATATTGTATTTTATTTCCTCCTTATATGCAGTGTGGTATGGTTTGAGAAAATAATTCGTTCTGTGAGACAAATAGTTGATACTGGGTTATTTAATTTTTCTTTCAGTGTGCCTCCCCCATCAGTGATTTTTTTTACTGGGATTCACAGACTTAGAGGGGGAAAAAAGATAATATGCTTTGTATATAAAGAATTTAAAAAAGGAAAGTATGAATCTAAGGTGGTCAAGCAGCCATTTTTCAGATGACTTCCAAAGCTTAGGTCCACTTTAACAAGTTAGTTGTGCAGAAGTTTATCCATCAGTTCAGAAGAGAGTTGGATACTCAGAATCGTAGTCCCTGCAGAGAATTTTCATGTCATCTCTTCCATAAAAAATTCCACACAATTTGTCTTAGAACCTTACTGTCTCCAAATTGTGTAGTTACCTTTGGTGTAATCCTGGAGACCAACCACAAGAGGACCCCATCAGCATGGTTGCAAGGGAGATGCTGAGTTTTGTGTGTAACAATGTTTAACCCCTTTGTTTAACCCCTGCTAACGATAGCTTCCAGTTACACATCTTCTTCAGTAAGCCTAATGCATAAGATTGTGTTCAAAATAGTAATATTAATAACAAGAATAATCATAATAAAAGCAATTTACATAATATCTTAGGATTCATGCAGCCCTTTGAGGCTGAATTTTGTAGGAAACATTACTAAAATACAGTTCATTTCAGCATACCAATAAAGTAAGTAGTACTACGTGTATGTCAAAACTGATAGAAAAACATTGTGAGTATGAGTGTGATTGTTCCATAGAATCTTTCTATTGTCCATGTATACTAAAAGGTAGACTTTAAGAATTTCCCAGACTATAACTTGTAGCTCTTAGAATTTAACACCAATGTTTCTCTAGTTTTTATTAGCCTTTTCTTTAGCTAAGCTTTACTGTATAAGAATTAATCCTGGTAGGTTTTTCTATAAAGATATTTTCTAATTAATTTATTTATAAGCACTTTTCCTAATTTGTACAATAATAGACCAGTGAAGTATATGGTCTGTATTGCTACCTGATAAATCTTTTGTCTTTAGGACATGGTTAACAGAAGAATTGCAATGGATATGATTTTTAAGGTAGCTGACTCTCAGCATCATCGACAGTTCATTCTGCTCACCCCACAAAGTATGAGGTAATGCTGTTATGTTTTATTTCCTGGTAGAATTACAAGGAGGTTCTATTGCAAGGAGTTTTAACTTTAAAAAAGTAAATATGAGGAGAAAGAAATTTTGCTATTTGTAGCTGTAGAATATCAGCAACTAAGCAGTTCATTGCTGAGGGTTCTGGGAATTTAATGTTTTTTTCACTCTTTCTTACATAATGTGTCTTTATATGGTAGTTCAGTGGGACTTGAATCAGTTTGTCTGAAGTAGAACAGCCTTTTGAAATGTCTCATTGTGTAAACTAGGCTCCTGGTAACTTTTAGCCCTGTGTATCCCTCCCCTCCCAAAATTAACAGAAGACACTGCATTTGTTCCATTTTTCCTGTTAATACTACAGTACTTTCAAGATGCTTGTACTTTATTTTTTTAATATCACTGATCTAGAAATTGATATTTCTATTGAGTTTTCTTTTTTTGATCTAGTAGCCCAAAATTCTTTAAAAAACCTCCATATAAGTCCCTGGTAAAGTCATGGCCAAATTAAGGGGACAGTCACCGTCTAACCTTTGGCAGCCAGCTCTTCTCTCTATTAGCCAGGTGTAATTAGTGAAGCGTGCAGAGGATAATTAAGCAGTCTTCAAAATGAAGTTGATTTATTCTTAATTGTCTTCCCTTACTAAAATCTAGAATAAGTAGAATAATGGTATTCTGTTGTTACTTAAGTGGAAGTGCTTTGTGGGGAATTTCTGAAAGTGTATTCAATAAACATAGGAATTTTCTGTTTAAAAGTTTAATAATTCAAGTGCAGTTTGGTTTTGTTATATTTTGTTACATGTTGCATGTTCAGCAAACATTTATTTTAAAAGTACGCAGTCACCTTCAGAAAAGGTAATTGGTGGAGAAGCCTGTATAAATGTATGTTTAGTAACTTTGCTCATTCTTAAGTGTGATATGATTATACAGGTATACAGTGTGTGCCACTTCAGAATCTGTAAGGCAAATATGAACTGTATTCAACCATTATGTTGTTTGGAGTTTTCTTAAAAGTACCTTTCCTATAATGAAGGTAGTCTAATTGTTAGAAATCGCATGACTGAAATCAGTCAGTGCCTTTACCTCAAGTTCTTACTGAAGTCTGGCTCCAATAGCAGTTCAGTGAAGCCAGAACTTTACCCAATGTTACTTTTTAAAAAAAAAAAAAACTGTCAAAGAAAAAAGATGGAGTTCTTTAAAGGAAAGTAATTAAAAGAATCAAATAGAAATACTAAAATTTGTGGAGAAGCACTGTTTAAATGATGCATACTTTATTTTTAGTTGTTTGCCTATGGGTTCCCATATTCGAATCCTCCGAATGCAAGACCCTGAAAGAGGCCAAAGAACATTGAATTTCCAAAATAGGAATAACAAAGATGAAGATGAATAAGTATCTCTGTGTATGAATATGGCATACTGTTGAAGATGAAATACATAATGATGTGTGTAAAGTTATTACTTCCTGATGCTGAATAAGAGGATCTTTTGTTAGATACTCTGAGGAAGAGGTTCCTGTATTTTTTAATTTTTTTTTTTTGAAAGAATTACTGTGTGTGTACAGACCAAGAATAAGCACAGTTTTGAGACGAGAAAATCCTGAATGTTTACTTGATATTTTTAACTACCAACTTGTAGTAGAATTTTTTTATCAGTTTCTCTGTTTTTTGTTCTGGGAAAGATTAAATATATTTTGTATAACTATGGAGTAATATTTTAATAAACAGTGAGAACTGATACTTGTGGTAATGTTTCAGTGTCTCTGCACACTTAAAATCATCATCAAGTTAAAAATGTTGGTTTCTTCTATCTCTGCTTTATTTCTTAAACATGTGCTAATTAATACATGCAGTAAAACGTGTTTAATTTTTTTCCAGTAGAATCACAGCAGCTGAACATGGAGTTATTAGTATTAATTAGTGTATACTTTCATAATTAGAGAAGTGAAAAATTTATTTGTAATATATTCTCTGGGCAGTAAAAAGTGTTTATTTCTTCCTAAAGAGTTTATAGGGAAGAGTTTAAATTTTTCTGTATGTGAGCTTACAAAACCTGGCAAAATGTGGCTTTATAAATTTAGATTCTTATTTCCAATAAACTTAAGTTCTTGCACAGTCTGAGGTTGCAGGTATAGACTCAGTCTGCAGATACTCATTATATTCTAATAAACTGAAGTGATAGAAGTCCTTCCAATATAGAGGAATGAAATATCATAGGAATTATGGGAAATAACACGGCAACTTCTCCACAGCGTTGTAGGCCTGCGTTTTGTTGGGTGTCACTGTCCCTGCCCATCTCCCCTCCCATGCTCCCCTGAGACTGTATGAGAGCCATTAAAATAAACTTGCTTTAGTTAAATAATGTAAGCATCTACTGGGGATAAGAGAAAGAAGAACCAGATTTTTCAAACTGCCCAGACTACTTTTTTTCCTCTTCTGTTCTCCTTTTTTCAGGAACATTAAATTGTTGGGAGCTCTTCAGAAATAATCACTTAGAGCTCAGCCATTAGACATACTTCTTTTTTTTTTTTTTTTAAATCTTATGGGGATACAAAAGCCATTGAGACTATTCAGAAACAGTTCTGCAGTTACTTACCAAATAAAAATTCCTCAGTAAAACCTCACTGCAGTGTAAGTTTTAACTTGACTTTGTAGCCAATTTTGGCTTTAGCTGCTGCATGGTATTTTGTGTTCTTTAATGTTACGTTTTTATTCAAGGATGTATTGAACTTGTAGATATCTCTAAAATACGGAAGCTAGATAAGAATTGAAGGAAAATACACTGAGAAAGCTATTTGCAGTTCTAGTGCATTCTAACTGTAGGAATTAAGTCTTTTAAATGCTTCAGATATTTACATTTTAAAGCCTGTAGTAATGGGCCAACAGACTCATAGCAGCAGCCTTGAGGAGATTACTTACAAAAACAGGGCCAGGCTTTTTGTTGAAGTGCATAGCAGCAGACAGACAGACAGCAGTCATAGACTGAAGTGTGGAGGTTCTGGCTGGATAAACCGGGAGGGGAGGACTGTTCATGACAAAGATATGATGCAGTTGAGCATATTGTCCTGACAGGCTGTAGAATCTCTGTGCTTGGAGGTTTGTCAGGGTCTGAATAGACTGTTGTACCTCCTTCTCAAGCAGGTAGTTGGACAAGAGACCTTTGGAGGTCCATATCAAACAAAATGATTCCATAATCCTGTGATTTGATGTAATCGGTATGAAAGATATTTACAACTTCATGATTATGTGAAAATAATGGGGGGCCTCACATTTGTTAGCAAAA
>NW_020799097.1:12061029-12100294 GCF_003259725.1 Athene cunicularia
GGGGGGGGGGGGGGGAGGGGAACCATACCAAGTACATACTTGGCAAAACCTGTCAAACTCAAGCCTGGTTCATTTGTATTGGGAGTCCTTGATATTATTACATAGTCATGACCCATGTGTTTAATTTGACTTGATTTTATGATGAAACTATAAAGTATGTTCCAGATCCTTTTACAGTATGGAAGGATAGAATGGCATAGAGTTAGTTCCTCCTGATTTCCTTCAGCATTCAAAAAATAAAGAGTGCAGAGGCAAGGGAGAGAAAAGCATTTATCCTCATCAGTACTTCTATAGTGAATCGTGTGGAGAAAAGAGCCCAAGGAAAATTATCACATTCCTACTGAGCTAACACTTCAACTTTCTCCCAGGTTTTCTATAGACTTACTTGAAATATTGGAGCTGTTGGCAACAATTTTGGTCTTTGGTTCAAATCAACGTATTGTATTTATTCTAATCTACCATTGTACTTGATGGAAATGTGTGCCTGACTGTATAATTATTTTAAGTAACTGTTTTCATGGTAGAAGAATAATTCTGAATAAACAATTACTGAAGCACTTGCTTGGATGCACTTATTTTTGCAGTGATCCTACTAGGGTCTCAAAACCATCTTATTCTTGGTACTTTAAATACAGAGTTTACTATACCAGCTACCTAGAGAGAGAATGCAATGCTGATGATGTTTTGTGGCTGTGTTTGAGTTGGCCATTTTGGATGGCAATGTGGTTGCTTAATGCTGCATTAAAGTAAATGGAGCCTGTCCAGCTACAAAAATTCGAGGTGCAGGAAAATGTAGAATGAAGTACTGCTTCTCTACTAAGTATATGTAAACCAAAGAGGCATAAATTCCCAGGAATATTAAACATCCTTTCTACAGCTAGCAATTTCAGCCTAAGTGGAAGCAATGGACATATACATATATATATATATATATAAAAATAATTCCCAGAAGTATGTAACATTTTCAGAATGCGTTTTAAGTTACAGCCAAACGTACAAAGTATACCACTTTCTAATTTGCTAAGACTATATCTGTGCAGTCTAAAAATTGTGGTATTAAACAAGTTGAAATTTCTGCATTTTGCTCTTTGGAATATGAAGAAACTTAAATATGAGAGGATGGATGTGGTTGTGGCAACAACTGATGGATTCTGTGTTCCCCTCACATTTGTTAGCAAAATGTGTAAAACTTCGTTTTTGTTGCTTTTTGGCTTTTTTTCCTCTCAGTTTCAAGATGAGCTTTACCTTTTAGATTTGAAAATACAGCAAATAATTTGGTTTGTGATGTTTTATTGTTTGATTTTTAGCTATTAAAGAGTACCATCTTTCTTTGTAAGGTAAAGAAGAAAGATCAAACATGCAATTGTAAGATGTTCAAACTTTTTTTTTTGGTAATCCTTCAAGCAACCAACTGTTTAAAGCAACTGGGAAATGTGGTGTAGGGAAGATTTTTACGTGCAATTTTGGCACTCTGCAAGTTCTTGTTCCTTTCCCAGGGTTATGCAGAACTTGTACTTGCCACAGTATAGAGATAAACTTGATTGATGCACACAGAATTGAGGAGGAAGGTGGCTCTCTTCACTATCCCTTCTCAATCATCATATTTTATGGTTAATTTATCAGTAATGATTTTTAAAAACGTGTCTGTTTAAACTACTCCAGGTTTAACATAATGTCATGTGGTAAGAGAAAAGACTTAAGGAGGGAAAAATATTAGAAGACCAGGTGTTTAGGCCAAGCAAATAAACTGTAGTTGACTTCCAGCTAGCTTAAAAAGCTCCATAGGAGGTATACTGTTAAATATTAGCATCTTGGAGGATAAACAGCTGCTCTGTTGGTAAATGTAAGCACTACAACTTTTGGTTTCATATGACTCTTTGAGTGAATGCAAAGTTTTCTTCATGTTTTCATAATGAAGTATGTATTTCCCAGTAGTACAGTGACATAATTAAAAAGATTGATTTTTTTTTTTTTTTCTATTACAGTGCTGAAGACATGAAATAAGAATTAGGGGAAAAGGTCAAATGTTATAAATTTATTTTGGGACATATATATTGCAACCTCTGTGGAAGCTTTTGAAAATTCAGGCAAAGATCAATACACTTCCAATAAAACCTTTAAACTTCCAATAAAACAATATTTTAAACATATTATATATATATATATTTATATATATTTTTAATTAAAGGGATAATTTTAGCAGGATTTTATTTTTTTAATACTGCATTCCTCTGACATAGCTCTTTCCAGATTGAAGGGATGCAAATGAGGTAAGAATTAAGGCAAACCTAAAAGGCATGCAAATGAAGTACATTTATATCCACTGACAATACAAGCACACGTGTGGATCAGACTTAAGAGCTGAGGAACTCTTCCCCTCTGTCTGTCCAGTACTACTTTACAGCAGAATGGTGACATGATTTATAATAAACAGTTAACATTACCATGGGAATTCAGTGTCACTAACATTACTCAGTCTAGGAGACACAGAGCTAGCATCAGTAAAACATGAACAATAAATAATATAATTCACTGCAGCACAGGACTGCTGCACAGGCTTCAGAGGAATAGGGCTGTTATGAAATGACATTGCACACATCACGTTGTGGCAGTTTATTTTTATAATATATACTTTTAAAATTCTTTAGCAAATGACATTCTCATGCACACAAGTGTTTCAAACACAAGAAGCAAGTCCATTTATAGGTAGTCCAAGCAAATTTTTGTGTGTGTGGAAATAGCTGCAAACTGAATGGAACATTAAACTTCTGTGCAGTCTATGACGCATTGTACACAAGCTCATTTTTGAATGTCACACTGCAGGAGTAATACAATGGAAGGATCACTCTTTGCAGCTTCTTTGAATTCATCCAGTGTGATCTGGTCGTCTTTGTTCTTATCCATCTTACTGAAGATCTTGTCTACCCGTTGCTCAGGCGTCAGACCATCCTCATTCATTTTCATCATTATCACAGTGCCCACCATTTTGTAGATGGCCTTTGGAAAGAAACCAAATGGAAAATTCAACATACAAAATAACCTGATTTTTTGATGCGATCAAATTCTGGAAAGATATTCCAACAATAAAATGCCCATTTACCTAAAGATTTCTTTTTTTTTTTTTCTTAGAAGCTGATGTCTATATACGTAAAACAAGGAAGAATGTGGTTTACTTTCTTTAGATGTAGATTTAATTTGGTGGATGCATTTGGCATCCTGGAATGAATTTCTTTAACTTTCTGTTTCACAGTGCAAAACTGTTTTAACCTATTCTCTGGATCAACTTGTTTATTTTGGCTTTTAGTCACTCAACTGAAATATTTTACATAAATTCTGAATAATCAGTTTTAGAAGTCATCACCTTTCAACAGCTTTCTATGTGTACATGTGAGTAAACTATGTTATAAACTACTGCAGCAAGTAGCCAGCAGATGATGAGATGGTAAACTTTATCCTTCTTGTTATATGTTGTGGTCATCTTAAAGCCCATCTGTGAGAGCTCACTTAAAATAGTGTGTTGTTATCCCTGTAAGTTTCTGTAATCATCTAAAGTTAATCTCCAGTCAGGTTTCAGCTACTTGAGCTACAAACCAGTAATTTCATGCGTGTCAAGTGATTTTGAGATGATGGGCTTTGTAAATCCTTTGCTATTCTGATCTTATGGTTAATCTGTTCATCAGCAAAAAAAAAAAAACAAACAAACCTCAGCTTATTTAAAAGCTTATATGCACATATGTACTCTGCAATTTTGAAAGATTACATCTATTAAGATGTTAGTGTGCTTCTACCACTTAGGCATGAGTCAGTAAAGGATGAATGTACGTAATACACACTTTTAAGCCTACAGTACGACTTCTTAAGTGCTTAAAATCTAAAGGGGATGTGAACAAGTAAATATATATGAACATTAATAAAATTTTATATTTCTGAGTGTCATATTGATCTCACCTCTATAATTTCCAGCATTTCCACTCTTGTAATTTTACCATCACCATCCAAATCATACATGTTGAAGGCCCAGTTTAACTTTTGCTCAAAACTGCCTCGTGAGGTGATGGACAGTGCACAAATGAACTCTCTGAAGTCGATGGTCCCATCTCCATTTTTATCAAAGGTTCGGAAGGCGTGCTGGGCAAACTTTGAAGCATCTCCATATGGAAAGAACTGCAAAATAATAAACAGAACTGTTGGCAACGTAAGAAAACAAACTATGTACCTGCCATTCTTAAGTGAGGCATTTATGAAGAGTTGCTGGTGAGCTTTGTGTGGAACTGAAGAAGGCAATGTAAGTTTCTGTAACAGTTACACTGTAATGATCATTAAAAACTTATTTCTACAATCTCTTAGCTTAACAAACTATATTGCAGATATATTTAATGCTAATTTAAAGTCAAATTAACTAGGTGAACCTTAAGATGAAGTTGAGTGCAAATGGGAGATTGTATATAATATTCTCTGGCTGTGAAATACAGCAACCAAGGTGCATTTTAACAGTATTTTTTCTGCCTGGGAGTAACCAGTCCTTGACATGTTGCAATCAAATAGATGTGTGGGCTTCTTATATAATTACATTTATTTTAAAAAAATAATCCACAGATAGCATAAAAAAAACAGGCACGTATGTTCCCTTCTGCCAATCAACATTAATACAAGTACATAAACGAGAACAGAGATTCAGCTAAACAATACAGATTAATGCTTTTCATGTTTAGTATCCATTATCAGTGAACACTGCAACTAACTGTATCTTAACAAAATATTTTAAATGGCTGTGACATGTAGGTTTTCAACTGATATTTTCTCCCTTGGGAAATGTACAATTTGAGACAGTAGTTGTTCTTTCTGTGGCTCAGACTCAAGAAAAAATACCTCTTAAGAAAGGGAGTTTTAAACCAGCCCTGAAGTCCCACTGCAGTGCAGGGACTGTACCCAAATAATGTTTGTTTCTATCTTCCCAGCACAATCTTATGCAGGCTTTTATGATCCTAAATTATAAACATACGTTACTCCCAATTTGAGAGCCATTTCATTTTGGGCTTTTTAAAATTCCAGTTCTTAGTAAGTATTGCATTTAATAATTTAAGTTTGAAGGAAATACTTCAGTGGCAGCTGAGGAGGTGGATCTATGTTTTACAATTTTCCATTTCCCTGTCCAGAGGTTTTGCTGCAGGCTGATGGTTGCTGTGGTCAGCTGTGAAAGCTTTTGAGCAATAAACACAAATTTCATGGGGAATCTCGGCATCTCACAGCTTGTACAGAAATGGGCACTACTAATTTTCTGACTAAATACAGATTTAGAACATGGCAAGCCTTTGCTGCTTTTCCTTTGTGGAGGCCAAATGACCATTTAGATACTGTGTCTTGCCCTAAAAACGCAAAACTTGGTGTGCAGCCAGCTGCTTGCACTGTGTGGCCATGCAGGTCATGTCAGAAGCCACTGCTGTGTTGCTGAAGGGGTCCTAACCTAAAAGGTTCTTTTAAACTTACTGTTTTCTCTGTTACCAAGTTCAGACACAATTCTGGATAACCTCTGCATTGCTGAAGAGGTATGATACAATAGTTTCTATAGCTCAGTTACATTACTGTCATTATAAAATCTTCCTCTTCGCCTCAAAAGAGAGATTAGGGTTAAATTTTGCCTACCTCCAACCATTCAGAATATTGCCCTGCAGTGAATGAGATGCAAATTGCTCTATTATCCCAGAAGAGGTATCAAATGTGCCCATCTCATTTCCCAAGTATCTTTTGGGGAAGATATTTGAACATGGTGTGGAAGCATCAAGAGAGAGGGACACTGTACCCATTCCAGTGGTGTTTTGTCCAGTTTAACATTGCTGTTAAAGTTGTGACTTTTCTCATTTGACTTTGTATGGGTCAGCATCCACCCACTGCTTCTACACCCCTTCTCCAGTAGCAGAGAGGCATTTGCTATCATCTCCCCCTGACAATACAACTTATGTGCCTGTACTCATCTGGTTTCTGTTTTGATAATCCAAATTGATGGAGCTGTAAATACCTCAAGGTGCTGCTGCAGCTCTTTATGTACTTTCTAGCTTTTGACCTTTAAAAATGTTTGGACTCCAGTGTGGTAAGCATGACTGGGCTTGTAACCACATAAAAAGACATGGATTCTCTGATACAATTCAGGAGTGCAGTGACAGCTACCAGACCTTGCTGAATTGCTCTTCTAGTGCAAACCTCAACCTTTTGTAAAGCAAATGTAGCTCCCCCCACAGGAAGGCTCTCTGGGCTCAGAGTCCTGTATTTGGCTGCGTCAGAACAAAGTTATGTGAATGTTATCCAAAACTGGAACGTTATTTGCAGGTTATTGAAAATCCCAATCACTGATTCTTCTTCCTCGTGATCCACCTGTCCCCCAATTTATGTACCAATTGCAGATGTTAACAGAGGTGATATTTAATTTTACGTGTGTTTAGCTAGATGTACATTCTGCAGACCACTGATGAGAAGTTAAGAAGTGGCTCGTGCCCTGCAGCTCCACCAGGACTCCACTGCTCCCCCGCTTCTATAATTGGAAGCTTCCTGGCTGTTCTAAGCTGAAAAGAGAAATCTTTTGCTTTTTAAATCTGTACTGACTGCTGTCCTGCGACGTATATGTTACAAAAAACCCCACTTCAAAATCTTACAGTCTTCCAAGTGTTCCTGTTAAGAGCTGACTATTGCTGAGGACACTGCCCAATCAAGTATTGCTCTGACTGTCACTCTGCAGTCTATAACAGAAAGACAAGTAGCTGGAGGGAAATGAGGTTGTCCTTTTCGCTGTCCAGAGAACCAAAATACACTGAGGTGACTTCTCCTGTGATCCACACTGAGAAATGGTACAAATGTACTGGTGGGATCAAAGAACTAAACTACAGTAAAGAAGCTCACCTACAAAAATGGTGAAGAAGTGGCAGACACCCAGAAATACTCAAGAGCCCAAGAACAAATTGGGGGATTAGGAGGAGGTCAGTGGCTGGAGAAGCCGAAGACCATTTCTAAATTATTCTTGGTGAACGTATCATTCAGTGTCCCATTAGAGGAGCATAAGCAAGCCGTGACTCCCTCTTGTGCCAGTCATACCATTAACCTTGTGTAGCAGGGAGAAGAGCATCCTTCTAATTTTTTCATCACAGACAAGATGAGTTTTTCTCTTCTTTGGTGAGGAAGGCAGTGGCACTGCTCAGTGCTAAGCCTTGGCACTTACAGCCTAGTAAGGTGAACAAATGGAACTGATGCCTTTTTCTTTTTTTTATTCTATTTGCCTCACTCTAGGGAGCAAATTCAGTAAAAGGTCCTATAGGGACTGCAGGCACTCTTCTTCAGTCTGTACCTGCTGGTTTGCATTATTTTTAGCTCAGAACAATAAAAAAACATTGTCAAAACTTGTTTAAAAATCTCCTTGAAGGCTTCCATTGGCCTGTTTTGAAATAATTCATAAATAAGAAATGGAGTAAAAGGAAACCAAAACAATTACAGAGCAAAAGAAGCCAGCTCTGGTAAAACGTTATTTGACTATTAAAATACAGTGAGGCCTTAGCAAGGCGTAAAAGCACAGACTTTAACTACATTAAGACTAGTCTGAGCCAAGTGGCAATCGGAGACAGGGATCTGTGAAAGACAAACACCCATTTTTGGCAGGGGAAATCTGAGGAGGGTGGTTTAGTCTGCCTCATATGGCACTCTGGCATGAACTCAGTTAATGCTTCAGACACAAGTAAAGAAACACAATTGGGATTTTCAGAAGCTACAGCGACTGGCCAAGTCAGTTCCTTCAGCTTCTTCTGCAAACCCTTGTCCGGGTGATCAGTCTACATACAAAAGCAACTAGTTCCCTTTTGCTGCAGTGGTATCACAGAAAACTGCAGGCTACACACCAGCATTGTTTCCTGCTTTACCCTTTTCATCCAAAAATCAAGACAAACTATACCTGCCTTTTACAGCAGTCAGTTCCACAGGTGACCAAACACTGGTCATTCCTTTGTTTCTGCTTCTTTAGTCTCATCTCTTGCTTGGCCTGTGCGTTTTCTGACCGGTTAGATCAACATGCTGATATGTGAAGAAAGAGTTATCTCTACAAACAACTACCAATTAGGAAAGAAAAAGGAAGAGGAAAAAAAAAATTCCCTCTTATTCTGCTTTTAAATTTCGGAGAAGATTGTCTTGTAGATTCTTACCTCCCAGAGTGTTTCTGGACACCTTTCTGGTATATGGGGGGGCTTTCAAAGGGTCCTGGAATATCTAGCAAATAGCATCTACAAATTATACATAACTTAAGTCTTGGGGGAACTGATCTAATACCTAGAAATACTTATCTGCTTGGCTACAGATGCTTTAGTGTCTTTGAAGTGAGGCTGTTCACAGACAACTCTGTGACCAACTCTACTCAGATCATCTTTGGGAGGGAGTTATTGAAAAAGCATAATTAGCATTATTGCAAAAGCATATGGCTAAAGCTTTAGAATATGGCTAAAACATGAAGGAAAAAAAAAAAAAAAAGCTGCAATACACTTCCCCAAATTCCCCAGGATCCACAAAAGAACAGCCTCTCCTTCATTATTAGGAGTGGAGGGAATCTATAGGCCAGCTTAAGTGGTGCTTTGATTTTCACGCAATGCTTTATCATGTTTCAGATGCATTTCTATTAAAAGGGAAATTCTGCTATAAAATGGAGAAAACCAGAACTGAGTAGTGTACGAAAAGCTGAACATGCCCAGGTGATGATTTGGTCTGATGTAAGGTCACAGCTTCCAGCACCAACGTGGGAGCTGGAGTGCAGAACCAGAGGCAGGCAAGCAGAAGGGGTATGGGACTTCTGTATCCCGGGCTTGGAGAAGATGGAAGAAGGAGCTGCCAATTCCCCCAGGAGATTAGAGTCCCTGTTCAGGGCTCAGCACTGCCATGCTCTGCGGAGGGCTGAAGCAGCAAAAGACGAGCAAGGCACAGCCAGTGCAAGAAGCAGTGCAAGCATCATCAGGGTCCAGCACATGGAAGCAAGCCTGGCAGTTGGCGCCCATGGGAAAAACCTTATACAATTGATGCTGTTATACTTTAGAAAGGAGTTACCCTTTTTATCTACTTTGTTAGGATTTTCTTTCCTCCCTTTAATAAGTTTGCTATGCACTGAGTTCACCTTTGTCAGTGGAGAACATGAGCGCTTTGAGAATCAGGAAGTTTGGCTGCTGGTAGAAGCTCAGATGGGTATTTTTTATAGCAAACCTCTTAAATTTGAACCCAGATGCTGAGAGCTGCTGGTCAAGCCCCATCTCACAGGTCCTCGAAGTGAGTTCACTGAGGGGCATGACTGTGATGACTGGGGAGCAAGTTGCTGTTCACTAGTTTTTCAAGAGGACAAAGCTCTGGGTTCCTGCCAGCAGTACCAGTGCAGGAGTTAGTCAAGGAGATAAGAAAAAGGATTAATTTTTAGTTCTTTCCTTTAGAAAAAATAATTGTAACTTACTATAACATACTGTACTCTTGCACTTCATGTATTAAGGCATGAGAAGGGGAAGAGATGTACAGGGTGTGACCTGTCTGGAAGGTTGTGCCCCTGGGGCACCAGGATGACCTGCAGGGCTGAGCCTGTGCCTGCCAGCACCTCTTTGTACATAACTGAAAACTAATGTAAGAAGAGCATAACCACAGCAGAACAAAACAGACACAGCCAGGACATCCTTCTGGAAAAGATTTGACTGCCCTGGGCATACATAGCTCAAGCGCAGGTCAGGACAGATACACCTTTAGACTAGACAGAGACACATTTTCAAGACTTCCTGAGGATGTGTGGATTAAGAATGCATAAGGCACGACGTAGTCCTCTCATTCATGTTATGTCTCACCCTTATTCTCCAGAGTAATGCCAGTGAAATTAATGTGGGATGTTGTGAGCTGCCTCCATGCCCAGCGCTGGAGTGGAGAGGGCTGGCAGAGAGCATCCCGCCAAGGGTGACCAGCGGGCAGGGCAGAGGCAAGCAGGATGGGGCTGTGAGCCCAGGAACGCCTGTGGGTGTGAGCCACAGCATCGCCCTGGGTCAGTGCTGTCATTGCTCCTCGGTCAGTGGACAGAGGCTTCTCCAAAGAGCCACCTGAAGCCATCACATCAGGTGTCAGAGATGTCTCCCTTGACTGGCTGTAGGGGGAGCAGAGGGATCATTAAGCTTAAACTACGTTTTTTACTGCGAAGTAAGTCTTCACAGTCCTAAGCAGGGAGACTTCTAGTCCTGGTAATTCTCAGACTAGGCTTCTTCTCAGCTACCCTCTACATACTTTTGGCTGAACGAGTGTTTGCAGTGCTTGCTTACAAACCAGACTTTCCAAAATCACAGCCGTGGGATGATGTAATACCCTTTCCCTGCTGAAAGGTCTCAGCTTGGACATGGAAAGCCCACACTTGCTTCCCTCCCCTATCTGAGACAAGCTGAATGGGCAGCTCAGGAGAAGGCACCAGCTACAGCACAGTACAGATCAGAGAACTATGAGCTGCCAAACTGGTAACAGCTTGTGTGAACTAATATTTGAGGGATCAGAAAAAGAGCAAACTTTTTTTTTAACAAATTAGTGGTTGAGGAATTGCTTTAGGGAGTCAGAAGATTTGGATTCTAGTATTTCCCCTACTAAATATATTTTAAAATCTTTAACTCAATTTTCAAAATTCTCCTTTCACTTCATCTGCACCATAACCGCTATGATACTAAGCAGAATCTATATTATTAGCAGTATGGTCCAATGCAAACAATCCAGTTACATCAATGGGTTTTAAATTGAGCCTATGATCATGCTAAATCTGAAACCATTTCCTTACCACTTTCTCGTTCTGTCAAAGGCTTTCCCTGAGTTATTATTCATTGGATGAGATATTTAATGAACTGAAACACATCCAAATGTTGTTATTCAAGTCCAGACCCCAAGGATATTTAGGCAACCAAGGCAAAACACATGAAGGGACACAAGCAGTGAAGGGTACTGAGCAACTGCCTCCATAGCCAGGTCTTCCCTCACTCTAAGGTGTCCAAATGTTTTTGCTGTGGATTGCCAAGGGCTTTTCTCACACAACTCTTCTGTTTAGACTTTGGAGATCCTGTTCCCAGAGGCAATTAACCACAACTTACTGTGCTGAAGTTCTTCTGTGGTTCCTATTCCCAACTGCCCTTTAAATGAAAAGCATTTAGATAATCACTGAGGATTTCAGTCTCAGAGCTCTCCAAGGCAGAAGTTTACTGCAGAGACAATACAGGCAATGAATGAGCACCCAAGAATTTGGCTCCATAGAAGCAGAAGTAATTTCAGCAACTATGCATGCTTCCATTAGATTTTAATCAAATGTTAAGGGATTTGGATCCCAGAGATACAAGTGTTCCTGTCACGTTCCCAGCTCTCAGCCACAGAGTAGCAGCACATCAGCACAGAAAGGCACATCACATGCCTCTGAAAGGTCTGGGGCTGTCTTGTTCATATGCATAGAAAATGAAGTGAGGGTTACAATGATTTAATTTCACTACTGAAATTCCAGGGGGTGGAATTGAATGATGTTTCTGCACTGTGCTAAAGATGAGATGCTGCAACAGATCCAGACATGGTATTCAGAATTGTGGTACAGATGGGGACCCTCTTCCCAACCTTCTTCTTATCCTCTGTTCCTCTCCACCCTGCATTATCACTCTGTTGTGAAGAGAAATCCTAGGAGAGGCCTAAAAGCTCTCACAATAGCTCATCCCCAGGTACAGCACTGATGCCACCCATCTCCACAAGCTGAAGCAAGTGCTGCATTAATGGGGTGATGGGAATCCCTGATCTCTGCTCCACCACAGATACATCCAGAGGAAAATGGGCAGGTTGGCGGCATCTTGTGGGTAAGTGATGCATATAAAACTTCCTGGAAGCAGGGTTTTGTGGAGCACATTTCAAAGCTGAGAGCCTTGCCCAACCACATCTTGTGTGTTAAAAGGTTAGTTAGCTTAAAAATTTCTTTTGTTAAGCTATTTTTACTTTGCAGATGAATCTGGAAAGAGCAAACATAGCTCTAACAAACTCTGTTCATGTTTAGTGAATTGTATTTCCTCTGCCTTCAAAACTACAAATAAATGGATAAAATGGTACTACTGTGTCAAGAGTGTGTACCTTTTGAAATCCAAGCTCAATGTATTACCTTAAGGCACAAATGTAACTCAAGAATCAGCGAGATTATCACAGTTGATGATATTTAGCCTGTCCACGTATAGGACTGCAGCTTCTTCTGATGGAATACACAGTGAAGTAACTGCATCAATGTATTTTTTTCTCTTGCATGTTAATATAGCTACAGCGCTTCAGAAGTGAGATTCATTTTGTGTTCCTCCTACATCTGCCTTTACTTGGAGCAAAACATTATCAGTTTTCGGTTTCTCCCTCTTCTCCCATTCAGCCTTTGAAGGTTTATTATCTCCTTCCAGCTTGTTATAGATGTACCAAAGCACTTCACACCAAAGCATGTGCTCAGTATCTGGGAGAAAAGCCATTTTCTGGCTCAACTCTAGCCTTTTTATTGTGTTTTACACAGTTAAAAGATCCACTGACCTGACTCACTGGGAAGATGAAGAACTGGAGCATGCCACTACCCTGTACTACAGGTCTGCACGGCTTTTACCAGCCAGATTCCTTCAGAGGAGTAAGCCAAAAAAATGAGTATGATTATGTTTTGCTGAATATCAGGGAAGAGGTTACCCCATAGGATTACAATGGATTGAACACATGAATCTGGGCTTCAGGCTACCCCAAATCTTTCAACACTGGCAAAATTCATTGCTGCAAAGCAGAAACCAGCATCGTATTTTCTGCAGCAAGGCAAATAAAAAAAAAAGGCATCAGAGATAAAGCATCATTTGTATAGCAGAAACAACACAGAAACAGGAGTTAAAAAACCCCAACTTAAGCATTGTCTCAGAGCTAATCTTCCTGGTAAAAGCCCTCCAGTCTTTCGGCCCCACAGATGCTGATTCTGGTATAGCTGCACTCTTAAGCAGATCTGCAGTGTACGGTAGAAAAATCCCACCCAGGAAAACTGCCTCCAGCCACCTGACTTTAGCTTGCTGGAGGGTCCCAAGGCAGCAGGCATTATCCACAGCTGTGGGTCTTTAGGTTGCAGCAGCAGCTGAGCCACAGGGCTGAGTCTCTGGAGTGGATCATCTCGAGGACCAGCAGAGAGCAGGGTCTAAACGACTATTTAGATGCAGGTCTCTGCTCTCCATGTGTAAATTCATGAGATGTCCCCACCTCAGAGGTGCTCTGTGAGGATAAACACAACAAAGAATTGCAACTATTTCAGATACTGCTGCAGTGGGAGTGATACAACTAGCAAGAACTGGGGAGAACTGCCAAACCTCATGGATATTTACTGCTTATGTCTCTGCTCAGTAGCTTTAACAGTGTGAACATGTATGCATGCATAGACACATGGGGAGGCTTTTAAGCAGCTGTTAGTTCTTCATATAAAGAAGAAATATTTAGAAGAGCCAAGAAATGTAATTTCTCCCCTTCGCGGAGAAAAATTCACAATTTGTACAGGCTGAAGTGGGATTAGAGCAAAGTCTGTCTTATCCAGACCTCTAAGGACTGAGACTAGCTCTTACATTATTTTTAAAGACTGTCATCCTGATTTGCAGATGTTTTTAGCCACTGCAGAAATGCTCACTTGAAGCTTATGGAGAAGTAATTTGAGAATTTAGGAGCTGATTTGGAATTATCAATACCAGTTCCTTGCAGTTGTGAGAGACACAGGTTAAGAGACCAGAGGATGAGCACACACCACAGGCTATGATAAAGCAAGACCCACAGTAAAAAATCAGCATATGCCAGGAGGTTGCAGGAAGATGGATAGGAAAAGAGAAGCCACACTTCGTCTTCTCAAACATCCATCTGGCAGGGTCTACCTCTAAAAAAAAAAACTTTCAACCTGAAAAGCTAATCTCTACATTCACATTTGTGGGGAATTAGTCATTAACTAGCAGGAAATGAATTGATTTTCAATCTTAGCTTTTCTCTGATTAGATTTGGACAATAAGAAATTTAATTGAGGTGGGGTAGTGCTATAGGTCAACACACTAGCAGATCAGTTATTACTCAGCGCTAACAAAAAAAAAAATCTTCAGGGAGAATTGTCATCAAAACAATTAGTATTGCTAGTGCATAACACCACGACTACTGCTGATTAAATGTTATTTCTCTTTGATCTTCTTTAACTGAACAGCAGCACCAGAACACTTTATTTATTTTAAGTTTGGCACAGTCTTCCACTGCCCCAAGGTCAGCGATAGCACAGGGCTATGACAATGTCTGGATCCTGCTGTGCTGTAGCTATGCCCAGGCCTAATTACAACATCCTTTTTCCTGACACCATGTTATCTCTTTCGGAATCTGGGAACATACCAGATGGAGAATACACTGATCTGGGACATTTCTTTTCTTTTTCCTCTCCTTTTTTTCTTTCCCTCCAGTAAAGATCATCTGACTCCTTTTCATTTCTGAAAAAGGCTTTATTTTCCCAATAAGTTTTGGCTCCAAAGGTTCAGAGCATTAACTTGAATGCTGTGCCTGCTGTGTTGTGAAGTCTTCAGTGAAAATTTCCCAAAAGAACAAGGCTATAGCAGCATCAGTTAAGTGCTATTTCTAGCCAAAAAAGGGATTTGAAACACGAGTCACTAAAGTCTGAGACAACCATCTTATGAATATACAGATGGAACTGCAGAAAAAATTCTCGTGCCTGAAATATCTGTCTCATATACTTACGTAATATGTCCTCCTAAAATTCTTATACATATGGAGTTGTTATAGCCCAGTACTGCAGAAAGGAAACTGCAGAAAGAGAAGGAAAATGACTGTAGCTGGGAGTATCAGAGAACTGAGGATTTGAATCTCAACATCTCAGTGAGTGCTAAACTACAAAATCCCTTTTCTTGATACTGAGTGCAAAGGAGTGGAAAAAGAGGAAAATTGTACAGTACCGTGAGCATCTTGAGAGAACTTGGTCTGCTGAGAAAAGCATGGATTATTCAAGGAGAGAAAATGGTAAGAGCTGACTGCCTCCCCAAATTGGTGTGCCCTGCTGCTAGAGACTAGAAAAGGGAACCCCAGCCTGCACCTCCAGGAAGCTTGGTCCCAACAGGCACACATGTAACAGGAGAAGTAACTGGCCCTACAGCCACAGTCAGTCAGCTTGCAGTGGTGTGCACTTCACCCCTCTGTGCCCAGCCAACCCCAGGCAATGGAATGGGAGGGGTTATTTTTTGTGTTGTACCAAAACCATCTAACAATGCCCAAGGGCTTGGCAGAGTTCATGACACAGAGTACTTGGGAACCCACCTGGGTAAATCCTGACATCTCTTAGCTTGGAGACCACACATATGTCCCTAAGCTCCTGCGGTCTTGTCACACAAAGAGGTATCTGATCTGAGATGGTGACATGATGTGTTACAGAATAAGGTTTCAATATTATACGCGGGACAAAAAGGGAGAGAGTTAAGGGAATGGGAAGGACTCCAAAGTTAGAGATAAGAGGCAAGAAGGATGGTGGCAATAGGCAGAATAGTTAGCATAATAGTTAAGAGGCAGGTGGACAATGATTTGGTATCATCCTTTTTTTCCTTGGTGTCCCTAGGCATACCCTATTGACTTTATTTTCAGTTCTGAGTTTCAAAGCAATTCCACAACTCACAGAGGAACAGTAGTAAATTGAAGTTTCTAATCCTTTGAAACTGGAAATGGGCCCGCATTTCTAACTGCTGCAAGGCCTGTCTCAAAGCTTTTGTTTTGAAATGCAGCTGTGAGAAGACAGGATTTCAGGTTTCCTTCTGAAAATTTTATACAGCTCCACCTTGGAGATCCATCTACCTGTAACCCTTTTAATTCTGCTTTTATGGAGAATAATAATAAAAAAAGGACTCTTAACACAGTGCAGTTTTTAAGATTCCAGCTTTGCAAGATAATGTACTTTCTTTTGTATCTAGGCTTTGTCTTATAACACAAACCTTTTGAAAGGTCAATGCCAAGACTTATAAGCCCAATAGTGTATAAAAACTTTGAAATAGCAGCACTCTGGTGCAAAGGATCATGCATATGTAACTATATATACATACCTAGATATATATCAAAGGAGTGGACTAAATCAATTCTTGCTTACAAAAAATGCCTTGGAAAATAACACTCTTGAGCTCACTGACATTTAAAAAAAAAATAGTTTAACGTATGATGTGAAGTGTTGTGCACATTTGTAGATCCATGTGAATAACAGGATTATTGTTGCTGTTACCGATAGTCACAATATCTAGGAATCCTGGTTCAGCAGCATTTGGATAAATCTAAAGCTCAATATGGAAGAAAAAGAGGAAAGGGGTAAATCAATGCAAGGAGCCTAGAAGACTCTTCTTTGTGACTTGATCCAATGGATTTTCTCAAGGGTGGGAAAGGAGAAGGGAATGACACAGCCCTTTACTTCACCTTCTGGGAATTAAGAAGTATGGGCAGGTCTAGAATAAACCACAGGTATTACAACAATGACAGCTCTTGTGTACACTATCTCCTTGTCTATTAGCTCCACAGATCAATTCCCCTAAGGGGAAGGGGTCTAAGGGGTCTTGAACAAAGACTTTCAAAGGATAAATGGAAGGACATAAAGGAGCATTACATTCTTGTTCTTTGTCTAAAATGGTGCAAGAAGGGAAAATCCTCATCATATACAAATTATTTTTTTCCATCAGTTATGTTTTGCCATCTGTAGAAAGAGATGTAGAAAAAGTCCCTGTGGGCCATATGGATCACTGGTTTCACACAGAGATGCCACCTCCCTGTATATGCTGTTGCTGTGCTAGTACTGACTGTACTCATGAGCCACTGCAGACAAAATGTGGATACTGATACCAGTGATACTTAGTACTAGATGCTTCCCAAAGGTGTCTCTTTTTTAGGCAACTGGCCAGCTAAAGAAGATAGTATCATCCCACAGAGCAAAACTTCTCCCCCATTTCATCCCTTCTGCTCCAATCAAATCTTGCGGCATGCAGACTTCTATGAGATTAACTTAAGTGAACTGGGTGTTTGGAGGGGGAGAATTACCTCACAGATTCTGTTTCCTCAGTACTGTAAATTTGTATTATCACCTTCCAGTGGGTTTCTGAGGTTTTATCCACTCTTTGAGGTATCAGACATGACCACAGGGGCCACGTCATTTTTAGAGGAATACATAAATATATTAGTAAAAAAACTAGAACATGCTGCTTGCTCATTTAAAGCACTTCAAGAGAGGGGCGGGGTTGCCTTCTCTCCGGCATTTGCCTGCTTAAGTAACTTAAATCCTTCAGCACATGGTACCTTTGAATTTCAGCTTTTTGCTATGAGAAATCCACCACTGAAGCAAAAAGCTATAATGGGTAGAGCAGCCTCTTCTGTTACAGATAAATCAACCAGTTAAGTGCTTACCTGTCACTTGGTTCCTTTAAGATCTTACGATTATTCATACACTTAGTCTATAAATGACTTAACACATGCAGCAAGACCATAAAAAGGTACTGTATCAAATAAACACTAAAATCTGCAGAGAATGAGTTACCTTTTAATTAAGAACTATCTTTATATAAAAAGGTGAACAAAAATATACTAATAAAAAGATGCATCAACATGAATGCTTAGAAGAAAGCTACTATGCTCATTGCATGCACTATTTGACACCATAACATCTTAAGTTTCCATAATATACTTAGGGGTCAGCTGAAAAGAAGACACAATAAAAGGCACTTAAGTAATACACATCTTTAATGCTGATTTCTTGCTGATTTATTTATCACACAAGCTTTGTGTAGTTACGTGTTCTCCTTCAGATTGTTACCCTCCATACACCAGACTAACTGAATATACCCATACCACTTTAACTGAGCATCAGATTCTGAGTGCTAAACGTAAAACTGATGCAATTTCGTTTCAAAATCATACCCATTTGAATTCTTCTCAGCTACAAAAAAAATCTCTAAAAACCTGAAAGCGCAACTAAATCCACCTTGCAAGAAGCAAAACATGAGGTATATTTACAGACACAGCAAAGCATAACTACAGGGATGCATCAAAATCAATGTTTCCCATTACCTCAAAAATAAGCTCAAAAATGTAGACTGATGCAATTTGAACTGCCCAGCAGTATAATTATCATAACTAGCTCACACTGGGGAACAAATGTTGCTTTTCCACACTGAGTAATGAATATGAGTAATAGATTTGACTTTTTCCCCCAAGTATTCTGGTAAACACGTTAAATAAATCAGTTGGTACGCTTTCATGAATACATAATAACAGCTACTCAGTCCTTAGCAAGAATGGAACAATACAATAACAGTAATAATGGCAAAAAAAATAGTTCAGTATTGGGGTAAGAGTTTGAAGGAGGATTAGTCATACATGCCTCTGGATAAGTTAGCTCTCTTACCTTATGAGATCAGCAGATTGCATAATCTTTAATATTCTTGTACCTCAGAGTCAATAAAGATGAATAAAAAGCATATAGACATTAATGTTTGAACAATAAACTGTGTAATCATGACCAAACTATTATGCTACCAACTGCTTTCCAGAAGGATGGTGGTTTACGCTTGCCAAGGAGAATCCTCCCGGGAACACTGTTCTTGGTGATGCCAGTTCCCAGAACATCCCTTTGAAGTTTGCAACTGGGAGACACAGCCCAGTTCCTGACATATCTCCTCTATGAGTTGACTGCATACAATGCTCTCTAGATATGACTTATTTCTAGAGGAACAGTAATGACATATATTTCATACGTATTTGATAGACTCACATTTCATACCAGATGTAATTAAGGATGAAACATAATGAGCTAATTTTAGTAAGTTAAATTCTCAAACAAAAATAGAAATCAAAACCAGAATTACAGGAAGTCAAGAATTAAACAAGAAAGCATTCTCTCAACTGGTTGCTTATTATCACAGAAGTAACAGGTAGGCATCTTCTCCAGCACTGCAGGAGCTTTTCTGAATTTGTCTTCCCATTGCATTCCTTTCTCAACACACTCATGGCTTATAGGGTCTTCTTGATTGTCAAAGGATTATCAAGCCTCTAAACACTTCATAAATCATCTGCAACAGGCATTCAGTGAACAACCACTCTCTTAAGGCAGCTGTCTATAATTAATGCAACTAGTTTCATAGAGACTCCATATGGCATCTTATTTGAAATATATGACAGAGTTGGCATTTCATCTGTTTTGGAGTTCATGCTCTCATAAAAATAGGACAAAGCCCCCCTTCTCATAGCGTGAGATCTTTATGGAGAGGTGACCGCACCTTCATAACTAAGGTTACAACCTGATTTCCTTGTAAAGAAGTCTCAAAATTCTTTGCATCTTTCCTCAATGACAGCCAAATACCTAAGGGTGATAATACTGCCCAGGCAAACAGACCTTCAACAAACCAGCCAGGGAACTCAGTCTCTGAGGATGTAACACATACTTTTTGAACAAGAAACACAGGACAATTGTATATAGTCCCTGTTAAACGATAGGAGAGAAGAAACTTGAAATATGCCTTAGACAGGACATGTCTAAAGAATAATAGCCTACCAAGCTAATGGGTGTCAGTGCTTTCTAGTGTTGACAAAATATGGAGAAGCTTGTCTTCCAAACGGGGGTCTAGGGTCCAGCTAGAAAACACAACACTGGCATTTCTTCCTGCACCTGGGAAGGATCCCAGAGATAACTAGTCCAGTTCCCAGGACAGATTTCACAGTATCATCTGCCATGACCCTGGGCAGAGATAACTCATAGGAAAGAAGGTAAAATCCTAAAACATGGAAACAGAGCTCTCAAACTGAACATTTAAGCACTCACCCAAGCAAACACCATTAGCAGCCAGCAGCAGTATTTTAAGCTGTCCAAGTACACTGTAGAGAGAATTCTGGAAGCACCAAAACCTATGAAGGTCAATCAGAAACTGCTTCCTGAGGTAGCTCTGTTCTTCCTTTCTTACACAAGTGTTGGAAATCATCTGTACCTCTGATAGCTCAGTCTCTTCTACTAGAGAGATCTCTTAGAAAGATGCCAGAGCTCAATAGTATTTTCACAGAAGTCTGCCAGTTGGAGACCCTCTGTGTCAAGGTTAGGGCTCTCTTCATTTAGGGCGCAATGAGAGCACACTCAAAGCAAGCACAGAAGATAGTAGATTTTTCTCAGCTGCCCAGGTTATTCATGAAGAAAACCATCTAAATTCAATCTAAATAAAGTTCTCCTGGCCGAGAAAGGTGGTCTTAAATTCAATAATTGCCACCTACTGTTAATATCAATACTTCTTCCAGCCCACTATAAAAAATGTTTATGTCTGGCTCTCTTATTCACTAGATTTCTGACTGCCACTCAGTTGTGGACAGTCCTGATATCTAATCGGTACCACAGTACCTACATTTGTCATCTGTGATTATACTAGCTCTATTCTGGTAACACTGTTTGCTGAAAAAATATTTTTGTAAGCCAATGTCTGTCACATTTAGTTTAACAGCCAGCCTGACAAACACCAGTTCAAAGCTCATCGCTTCATTCTTCTTCATCAATGGAAAGAGATGCTGCATCTTGATGGGGTGATATATCCCAAGACAGGTTATATATCCCAACAGCAAGACGTGACCTGAATCCCACTCTAGGTGAGCACTTTGTGATTTCTTGGGTTATGAAATATAAAGTGTTACTTCCTCATGCTGTCTTTAACAATGACGTACCTATAATCTTTCCAGATTTACTAATGAACTAGACAGCCCTGTTGCATTTCCAGTGAAATTCATAAATACTTGCAATCTACAACAAACTATTCTAACTGCTGATACAAAATGACAGGGAGAGAAAGGGATGGGGTGGCACTGAAGCTTGAACATGATGCAAATTTGAGGTCACAGTATCATGTGTTTGAGACCTGCCATGAAGCAGAAATACAAGTGAAGCTGTCACAGCGATAGTGACAATACAGTTCAGCATGCTGATGAAGTGACTAAAATCCAGAATGACTGCAGAGCCAAGGGAAAAAAAAAAAGTTGTTTTTTTTCCTACATGTGTACATAAATAGGAAAGATTCGGTTCTGTTGTCCTATAAGCACACTCTCTGAGATGTCAGTCTAAAGCAATGACTGACCTGTGCTATATTTATCGAGTGGCAGAATATGTTGACTTTTCAACTGAAATGCATCCTTGGATTTTTCTATTGCTGCAGTGGACCTGTGTTTTCACAAGAGGGCAATGTACATTTTTCAGTCACCGCAAACTAGTTTGTGCTTTTCCTTTGACAAATAGCAATGCTCCCATTGCCTCAGGAGAGGTAACAATCTGTAGATTTAGCTAGCTACACCAATTTGTAAGATGTGCGGTTAATAACAGGTTTTTGATTTTTAAAAGAGCTGTTTTCACACCTGAAGAAATCTGAGTGAACCCAAAGTACTTTGGTAGCATCAATCTAATCCCACAACCTCCCCACACAGATGGACACCAGAGTACCAGCAAAGCAAGGCAACAAAACAAATGGGCTTGCAAGATCATACATAAATAAGCCACCTACCAACTCTACCACTTTTATACCTGACCTAGCACCTTATTACTTTTTGGGTCCATCTGCTTGGGACTTTTGGGTGGAAAAGAGTGTGGAATATTTGCTTCCAGTAGCCTTTAGGAAAACTCAAGATTCCCAGATAAAGGCCCACCCAGAGTCAATCTGCACATGTACAACATGCCCAGGGCTGACACCAGAATATGCAAAGCTCATTGTTTCAGTGCAAATTAATTATAAAACATATAGACAAGTTATACAACACAGAGGCATTAGTTATACAACATACAGACATGAGGAGGTGCCAACCTGTTATTCACACTGCATGGTGTGGAAGCATGTAACTCTCCCCAGGAAGACTATCAAGAAGTCCAGACACAAGTATAAGAAACAGCTTTTTTTTTTTTTTTTTTTTTTTTTTTTTTTTTTTAAGAATTAGTATGGCTGAATCATCTACAGCTCTCCAGCCATGAGAGCAAACTGAGAGGGCAGGCAAATTTCTGGCTGCTCTGAAAAGCCCAGGAATTTGTTTCCATGTAAAGCAGGTGAGATCCTGGTTTCTAAATACCTTGGATCGTGAATCTGATCTTCCTCCAAATTCCTCATGGAAAGGTGAGGTTTTGGTTTTAAGCATTAGAAAAAAAAATGTTAAGGCCAACCAATGAGCAAAAATGAGGTTTTTATGTCTGTGTTATGTTTCTGAACAAGTCCCAGTGATTTACTCCGTCATCCACATTTGAATACTGCACCATTAACACCGCTTTACATTGCACTATATAAAGCCAGGTTTTCAGCTTTAAAGATTGTCCAAAGCTGAGTGAGAGTATGAAGCACAAAGTACCTAGTAGGAGCTTCCACAGTGGGAGGCCAGTTTCATATTGCCCCTGTGTCTAGCGCCGCTTAACGTTTCTGGGCTGCTAAAAGCTAGGCAGCATCCAAATAAGCTTCAGGGAATTGGCAGAGTTCTGGGCCCCTGGAAATAGTGACTGTTTTCTCTGGAAACATTTATGATACTGGAAGGAAGATTCCCCCACATTCTCAGCTTGCACCAAGATCCTGTAGGCTGGTCCCCCCTCTGCCTGGGGAGCAGATACAAAACGGCTACGGCACTGCTCTACCTCCAGAACCCTCTTCCACCAACATCTCTTTTCAGTTTAACTTGAAAAGATAAAAGCAATTTAATCTTTCTTGCCTTTGACTTGAAGGTTTTGTTCTAAATGCATTTTGACAGCAGAAATAAAGACAAAGTTTTATTAAAACTAACTGAACCACAAACTAAATTATGTATTTCCATTTCAGGAGACAATCTCACTGCTAATAACATCACTCTCCTTCCAAAAGCATGCATGACAGAACTCAAAGCATTTATCTGTTCCTTCACGGTAGTTTGTATATGGCAGTAGCTATGCAGTATACAGAGCTCCCTCTTACACGTGTATGTGTCATGTGTCTCACTTGCTTTGTCCAGGAGTAAGGGTGGGACCATGTGAATTGCGGAACCAGTCTGTCTGGAAAATTTGTATGCTAGTGGATTAAAATGCAGACTGAACCCTGGCAACATCCCTGCATTGGATCTCTGCCTAGAACCTTTATTTCTTCATATTCAGTGTTCTCTGGAAGCATGCAGCAGCTGCAGGCTTTCTGTAGGACCCCCACACCAACAATCTTCCCCCTGAATGGAAGCACATGGCTAAACTGTATTGATGGTCTGGAGCATCTTAATTTTCCAAGGCTGGTTCCCATCTTTCAAGAAACAACTGCAGTCACCAAGAAGCTTACTAAACCAAGGTCAAATCCTGAATAGACACTCTGCTCACAGATTTGTTCTTAATTTGCCAGACACCCACTGAAGTCACCAAAAGTGCCAATAAAACAAAGGCACCTATTAGTTTTTGACCACAAGGAAGGTGATTGAAAGATTTTCTATCAGCTCCTCAACATATGCTCTAATGACCACCACTGGATTATTAGTAGTGACCTAGATGTAAAAAACTTTGATCTTCTTACTTCTGGGTTATTATCTAGTTTCTAGATCTCTTAAGGTCAATCATAGTGAACAAAAATTAGCTTTAGTGAAGACTGTGTGTGATATGAGAAGAGAGAACCATGGAATATCAAGCCCCAGGCATTTCACTGAATAAAGCAGGAAGACACCAGCAAACATGATTAATAAGAACAAGCCAGAGAAGAGCATTACATTTCAAAGAAATTTAGGGGTGAATAGCTTGAGGTAATGAGATACAAAGTCTTTCACATGTAGGTCACCAGTTTTAATCCAGCTCTGGTCATAGCAAGCTCCGGTCATTAATATCTGACAGCAGTCTGGCAGTGATGTAGAATGAGAAGGTGGTCCTGGTTTAATTGCTAGTGGTATCTGCAAAATAAAGCATATCAACAGAACTGTAATGCTGTTAAAAGTCTAGGCAGGAAGGTCAAGGACTGACTGGGCATTGAGAGAGGACCTCTGCCCGCTACTGAAAAGCTTAATTTTCTATTACTGTCAACTTGAGATATCTCAAGGGCAATATCTCTTTGTGAGGAAAACAGAGGATAAAGAAAGGACAAAACGCTTCAAAGAAAGCTGTGGAAACTCTGCTGCCTTGAACCCAGATCAAGGGCTCGCTCCCCAGCTGGTACCTCCACTGAAGTGCTCACGCTACACCAGTTCATGTTGGCCTAGGGCCTCTCCCTGGTATTTTCAACAGGAGCAGCACAGAAGCCAGGACCAGCAGATGAGAGGGCAGACACATGGAGGTGTGAAGCTGGAAAAGGAAAGCAGAGCAGAACAAGGCCACTAAAAGAGACTGAGGGGGAAGAAGGAGCTCTGAACAGACTTAGAGCATGACAACACAGCTTAGCATGGGTCTTTCCCCACATGGAGGTCCCTGTTTTTCACATCCTGCTCCAGCGAAGAGTTTATTATTTATGCTGTTGGTCCCACTACTGTCGCTGAGCTGGGTCACTGCAGACACCACAGACTGCAGGAATAGCCCACGTGGCCGCATCTCAGTAACTCGCACTGCCCTCAGCCCAGGGTGCCCCTTAAGAGACACAGCAATACGCCAACTGAGAAGTAATGTGTGGGGAGAGGATGAAGTTGTAATTCACATCATCGTAATAAAGAGTCCACACAGAAATGATGAATAAGAACCCGAACTCCTTACTGCTGCCTTTTCAAAACCTTTTCTTTACAATAGGAAAAGGCCTGAATTTTCAAAGTCCATGTGAAATATCTAATATTCACATCAGGAAGTGAGAGAAGAGATTATTTTACAGCTTGGAATACAGATCCTCTCATCTGCAGATCAGAACATAGAGATCTCTGATTTCTATGTTTAACTAAAAATAATAATTTTTTTTTAGTAAAGGACAAGTTTAAAAAGTTACCTTTGATTCATAAGAGCAAATGGTGATTTTTTTCTTTTTCTCTAATAACTGTGACTTTATTTGTTTGGATGAGATTTATCTCACTTTATCTGTCCCAAATCCAGGTATTTCATCTAAGGTAAGTTACCAAGGTTCCCTCAACAGTGACTGAAGAGAAGCACCTCCAATAGAAGACTTGTCTGTCTTAAAATAGGAGGATGCCTAGAATCGGTTGGATGAATTCTACTCAGGAGGAGGTTGCTGGAGGTGCGAATGTATAACTAGCTTAGCCTCCAACATGTCAAAAGTTAAATAAGTGAGTTCAATACAATCTTTTGTAACCAGAGTGACTCTTCAAGCATTTTATGGACATTCTTCATGGATATTTTGGGTTCTGTCTTGAACAATGCACTCTTGATGCTATTACATAAAGCACAATATTTTTACATGTGAAATTATCTGAAAACACTTGTTTGCAAAAATGACAAATCAAATACATGCCTCAAAAGAATAGCTTAGCGTTAAAAATTATGGGTGTAAGTCCTCCTTCCTCAAAACTATCAGTGTTGTTATATCTACTCAGCATAAGAAACATGACAAAAAATATTTTTTTAAAGTATTTTCCTTTAAAACTCCTCCACTTGCTTTTGGAACTGTGTAAGTGACATGAAATAGTCACATTTCCAAGTATTTTGCGTTCAGCAATTTCTTATAAAAAACAGGGGTCTTTCATACTGCATTTAGAATTGTGATCATTCAAATAGCCTCTCCAGCTATTAAACAGGAACAGACTTATCAACAGAATTAATTTTTTAAATACTTTCCCTAAGAAAACAAATAAACGATACAGAAATGTACTGAGTTAGAAGAGCCCCAGGTGACAGTTTTCCCAGTTTCCAGGATAATTCTGCTTGGTACTTCCCAGCCAGCTCTCAATCAAGCGCTAAGGGAACCACTAGATGGTGGTGGTGTATACCACACACAGAGTACCTGACACTTTCTGCTTGCCTTCCTCAGAAACCTCTAGAGAGGAGAAACATCTCGGCACACTGTACAGACCTCCACTGTGGTGCAAGTCAAACAATATCCTTGATCCTTTTCAAGCAAGACACAAGTGCTTTAACTTGCTACAGGCTGTTGTGTCACAAAATCTGCAGAATAGAAAGTCTGAATACTTTGGAATAATATCATGCCCAGTGTGATACAATTGAGTGCTGCAGGACATGACAAAAACAAAAATGAGGCATTCAGGAGGTTCTCTAGACTTCATTTAAAATACTCACATTCTGCCCCATCATGCTACAGCTGCCTTTGTTGAATCTAGCTCCCTAATTGGCAGTGGAAACCTTTGCTTTCTCTCTTATGGAATTTACATGTTCTGCTGCTCTTCCTTCAAGCAATGTAATTGAAAGAACCTGCTTAGCATAATTAATTTGCAAACAGGTTGGATGAAATGGGATTGCATCCCAAAGGCTTTTTCAGCAGTAAGTGAAGCAGTACTTCTTGAGGCATACTGTAACCTAGAGTCTCCTGTATATCAATTTCTTGCATTTTGCATTTTAAACTCAGTTTTGAAAGGTGCTACAATTGGCAACCCAGCTCTGAGTTACGCTGCTGATGTAGACCTAGATTATACAGCTCATTCTGCAAACCATGTCCAGTATCCAGCCTCCGAGCAGAGGGAGGCTGTGTAGTCAAGAGTTCTTCCATGCTGAAGAGTTTTTGCTGAAATCGACTTACCTTCCTTAAAAGTCCTCATCCCAACCTTACCTGGAACAACAGAGCATTTTAGATGTTAAAGGGAATATTACAGTCAGTCCTGCACAACCAGCCAGAGGAAGGCTGAGGGCGAGAGGAACACCTTCCCACCAGGAGCAGCTGGGACCTCCGCTTTGGCGTGACCACTTGCACCAACACCTGGCCTTATTCCTCCCCCATGTTTAGGCTGTCCTTTAGTGCATCGCCCTCACTGGCACCTGCTTCACCTGAGCAGCTGAGACATCACCCACAACACCTGGCACAAAGCCCACCCACGGGACCCTCCTGCTCCCCACCCTGCCTGTGAGTGGTCTGCAAAGGCACACACAGAGCCCCAGCCCTTCCATATGCATCTGCGATGGAAAGATTTCAGATTTGTTGAGCTCCCTTCCATGACAAACTCGTTTCCAAAGAGTGATAATAAATCAGTTATTTATGGCATTAACAGCTTAGCTCTAGAGACTTTTAATTTCAATACAATCACCACTAGCTGGGAACAGCAGGCAAATGGAAAGCCCTACCCCCAAACCTCATTTAAAGCTGATCATCCCAGATTAGAAAAAAAAAGAAGATTATTTTAATGATCTAACCTGAGCAAAGATCATTTGCGTAGTTTTACAAAGGGAAGTACATTTATGACATGGCACTGATGGGACAAGTGATGCAGAAAACAGTCCAATGTCCTTTGGTGAAATCTTTCAACCATCTGAATTTACATGGGGACTAAGAGATTTGATGGCTGGTAGTGCAAGGCATAGGGATTATTCTCTACTAAAAGACTGATGTATTGTAGTGAAGCACCTATTAAACTCAGCTATCATGCAAACTAAAGTCATTTAGTAATGTCATAGTTTCTAATGATTATATGATACTGTATGCCAATATTATTTCTATTTAAGCCCTAGTGGTACTGCTTTTATAAGCAGTTGTTTCCTAATAAAAGTTACACAGTTCATCAGGTAATGAACTGGGTGATGCTGCTCAAGATATCACTGATGGGGAACACTTGTGAAGGAAGTCACTAGATTTCATCTGTTGACTCGTGACTGGAAGGAATTAACATACATGACGTTGTCTGAGGCACTGAACTGGTCATTTCTCAAAAATCAGATATGAAGCCCAGATAAACATCAGTCTAACAATGCTTCTAGAATGTGGGGGCATTTGAGTAAATTTAGGTATTAAGAGCTATTACCTTTATTAATGAAGTCCTCTTCCACCCACAGTGACTGTATCACATCACTGGAGCTTTAAGGGATATATCACAACTAAAAAGCCATGAAAATAGTCTGCAGTGCATACCTGAAGCCTTGATTTACAAACTTATAATAGACAGGAAGGTAAGGCTATTAAGTATGAACTACTAGGTTTTAAGCAATAAATTTAAAATCAGAGTGATAAGACAAAAAATAATGTAATACATTTTATCTTATTTTAAATTATTAAGAGAATAGGACAGACACAAGAGCTTTATTGCTTCCATAGGCTTCACAATCTTAATTGGTTAATATTAAATACTTTATTAAACTCTTTAATAATTGAATTTCATTATTAAGTACAGTATTGAACGAGCTATTAAACTTGTTAAACAGGGAACAGATAACCCCCTGAGCAGCCGACTTGGAGAAAGTCATCATTGCATCTCATAATCAAGGGCCCATGTGAATTCTCTGACACCTAAGGTTTCAGTGCATGTTGATTCTCTTCTCCTATGGCCTCATTGTTATATAAATCTTGTAGGATTTTTTTTCATTGAAACTTTTATTTGTCTGTCCAAATTGTATGAATCATGGACATAGATTCAAAAATCATTAGGGAAAATCATAAAGACGGATGCAAACATGCACGCAGCTCAATCAAATCATCTTTATTTGCTTGGAAAAGGAGACAGCAAATATTGTCCAGATATTAGATATGACAGACTGACTCTAGGACCAACTAGTGACCTCGGCCAGAAGCTCTGAACACAGGACAGAGCAGTGCTGTTCCCTTTCTTCAGCATAATATGGAAGAGGTTGAGGGAGACCAAGTGTCAAGGGGACCTTAATGGGAGATTGTCTCAAGCAGGGGCAAGATCACACCTCAAGCCCCAGTATACTTTAAAGCACTACGCTGGGGCTATAAAGGAGGCAGTAACACTACTTTTGTGGAAAGGCTTGAATTTGCTTTGGTGCCCTGCTCCAGGAAGGGCTTTCCACTCTGGGAATCAAGAACTGAGGGACACAGCCATCTTCAGCCCAGGTCACAGGATGTAATGTTTCCTGAGTAGGGCTTAACCTAAAACACCCTCCTGGACATTTCTCACCAGATAATCATCTCTCCTCTGAAAACATTGCCTCAGATGTCCCAGCTTGCCTTACCCATTGAGCAGGCACCTAGACATACACCTTGTGTGAAGAAAAAAAAGAAAAATTATTTCTTGTTGAATCTGTCCAGTTAGGTCAACTGTACATTTTTTGTTTCTTTAACATTTATACGATGCTGGTACACCCAGGATCTCTTGTGCGCGTGCCATCTGCACAAACTCTCCCCGATAGTACCGTCCTTCTGTGCAGACTGTTCATGTTACTTTTTCCAAATCAGACCACTCACAAGCAGCTGGTAGCTCTTGTTTGAGATGTGCTTCATCTCCTTTATTGTTAGCACATGGATTTCACTTCTGAAGTCAGAGTATAACACAGGGATGCTTAAGACACAGACCTTAGCACTGAATCATCCATCCCAGGTCACTCTTTCTTGGCAAAGGCGGATAAAATATGATCTTCTCTTACACTGACACGAAGAAAGAGATCAAACCTAAGCAAGTATGCTGTAGTAAATAAGACCCTGGCTTGTAAAAAATAAAGTTTGCCATGCGGAACAGCCACTGCTCACACTTTATTCATTACACCTATCGCATGTGGAGCCTTCTGCTAGCAACAGAAGGGAAAATATGTACCACATGTTCTCGGTTGCACCACATCATGGAGGGATAGATCACTGACATTAGTAAGCTTTCTTGCCGGAAAACTACTTCTACGTACAAAAGGAAGATGTATTTTAAAGATTAAGCCAATGAGACAATGCCCTTAACGAGTTCAACAATTGCCTCACAAGAACAGTTAATTATTTATTTCTTCTTACTTTAGTGAGAGGTGGTTCTCCAGAGGAATTAAAGATTGTTTTGAAAGCTGACTGAAACCACCACAGCTTTAGGGCTCCTTTTTTTTCCCCATCTGTCTGTTACCAGATCTGTCCATCTGACTCTGACTTCTCCCTCTATAGCAGTCTGTTCCTATTTTACCAGTAGACTATTTTAGCAGAAGACTGCTCCTATTTTATCTGTAAGTGAAACAGCATTGCCACCTTCACAGCACTGTTTCTTAATCTTTCAACACAGAACAACAATTTGCAACGACACTTTGGGGTGATGGTTTGAAGAGGACAGGAATAAAGACTACCTGCTTTTTCTGGATCTGCCCTATAGTCCCATCTTCAAAAGCTACTGTTTCAGGAGTGATAACACAATCCTTGTCCCCAAGGGAGTCCCAGCTGGGGTCACTGCGAGCACAGCTGCCAACACAACCACTGGCAAACACAACTCCCGTTGTCAGAGCAGATGCAATACAGGCTCTGCTCTCATCCAAAATCAGGAGGATTAAGGGATTCATCCTCTTGACTAGTTAACCCAGGGATACATTTCCTCCACTCTCAACAGTGCTACTGAACAGAACGGTAAGTGGTTGCCTTGACTGATGTAATACAGATATGTTTTTTATAAAATCATAGAATCACGTAGGTTGGAAAAGACTCTTAAAATCATCAAGTCCAACACCAAATCTAATACTACCAAGTCCACCACTAAACCATGTCCCTAAGCATCATGTCTACACATCTTTTTTGGCTGTTTTGTTTTTGGTTTGCTTACAAGTCTTTTATTTGTGGCCCATGATGCTATTTAGTCATAGTCTTATATTGCATTTCAACTTCTCCCTGGGTATGTTAGCTTAAATTCTTTCAGTTAAAACACAGAGCCCAGGTGAGACCTTTAATGGAAGTGCTGGCATGAGAAGTATAATGAAATTATTTAGAGCTTTTTCTTCCCATGGATTTTCTCTACTGGTCCCAATGACACAACCTCTTTATTCCAAACACTTCACGTTAGCACCTTCAGGCACTGCTATTCAAGAAGTAATAAGATCCCCCTTTATGAATCATAATACACATGAGAAAAGAAAAAGGTAGCCATACTCTGTGAGATATCAATTACCTCTCTGAGAACATCAGTAATATTTTCAAATGAGATAACCACTGCCTCTCCTTACAGCTTCAAATTTATCCCCAGAAGACAGTTAAGGCTGAGAATACATTGCCCTTTAAAACAGCATTAACATATTATATTCACAAAAAATAAGAAAGCATTGTGAGACACAGGAATACAAAAAATCCAGTTAAAGACCCAGCATGGGTATTAAAGGGAGCAGTTGCAAAGGCTGGGGGTTATCTGTGGGGTGCTTGTTTTCCAAAGGTCCTCTGTAGTCAACAGAGGACCTCTCGACTACAGAGGACCTTTGGAACAGGTTTCACATGGGGTCAAAACAGAGAGTTTAAATGAGATCCTTGTTCTGGGTGATCATAGGGAGATGCCTAACTCTTTTCTGTAACTTGAAGAAATCTAGGAGACACTAATTTCTCATTTGGTGAAGGACTTTGTCAAATTCTTTGGGAAATCAAGTAAACAGTATCAACCAGATTATCTTCACACACATGCCAACCTACCCCTTCACAGGTCTGTAAGAGGTGAAGAAGGAATACAGGGTGTTGACTGCAGACTGTAAATTATAAATCCCAACGGAGAAATTGCAGACTTCACACTAATGATGCTAACAGGGGTAATATAGCTAAATTGGACATAGTTAACCTGAGTACTGAGGAAAAAAAAAAACCTGCATTCAGTTAGACTCAACCATTGATTTAATCTGATCTCTTGTATATATTACTTTTTCCATGCCACCTACCAATTTCTTCCTCTAAAAAATAGAGTGCAGTTTTATTACAGAAAGATAAACTAGTCCTAAATTTTTAAAAATATGCTACAAAATCAGTTGTTCTATTCCTGTTTTCCACTGCCATAAATGTGCAACATTTTTCTGCATAGTATGTTTCATTTTTTTTCCCAGCCTGATTATTTTGTCCCAAATGTCACAATAGTTTTTTTCATAAAACAGTGTGTACCAAAGTACAAGCAATACATATGAAAATGCTTTGTTTCTTACAATTCTAGTGTTAAGGGATTATATGTACACACATCATTTCCAAGCAAACCAAGGGAACTAAAGAACGTATTAGGAATTTATTGCATAAACTGCCTGTCTAAAATGACATTTTATGTTGTTATATTCTCATCAGACTGTGTCTTGAAGTGCTGGAAAGAGAAACCATTTTGTAGGAAAATGCTCTTAAATGCTTTAACAAAGTTAAATGTGTTACTTGGCTTGTAGTGTTACTCTAATGGAGGGAATGACTTAAAAAATTATAAAATGCCTTCAAAAACAAGGAAAAATATGAACAAACTTCAGAGAAGAATAAAGAACTTTTGCTTCTGTTGTATGTGATGAAAGTCGGACATTTTCTCTGTCCAAATAGTTTGAAGTTGCTCACTGACAATGTTCTCTCTCCTACAAAAATTCATCTTCCCACTGTTAACACCATGCCAACACTGCTGCAAAATTCATGTACCTGTCCTGCCACTTCAGCCTGCTGCTTTCATGGTAATTCTGTCTTCATTGTAGCAAGGCATAAACATAGACCAGCTCTTCACTTCAAGCAGTGATGTTGCCTGTAACTACAGTTTCAGGGCAAGCAGCATTACGCATTCTTCCAGTGCATGCCCACTGCAGGGTGTTCCCTCGTCTTCAAAATGTCTTCCTAAAATCTGTCTGTGGCTACCCAATGCTTGACAGTGGTCAGCTGGCATTTTGGTTGTGACTTCTGCGGCTCTTGGTATTGGTTATTCTTGTGGTCCATTTTGCACCATCTACCACCTCCTCCTTAAAAGCACGCTACATGCTCTGCTGGTTAAAGACCATCTTTATGCCGTGTGTTAGTACAACACCACTCATCATGTACCCTTAGACTTAAATGCTAATGCTATTAACTGCCACAGAATTTCTAACATCCAAACCATTTCTAAGAAACAGTCCCATCCTGTCAAGCCAAAGGCATGAGACCAAAACACCAATAGAAAAGCATGTCAATCAAGTCTTTGAAAAGCACTTGAGACTGACTCATTTCTTATCCAAATACAAATACATCTGTCTTTAAAGGAAGAAGCAAAACTACTATACAAAATACTACAAATTGAACTTGGTCTACTTAGGAATACTATATGTATTCAATTAAATTTTCTTCTTGATGTTCTTCCTACTCCTTGCTCTCCATTATCTAACATTGCAGGTAGACCTAACACTTTGTGGTAAGATTTGGCAAAGCAATACTAAATTGATATCAGTTTATTTTTAAGAAAAAAATCACCTAAATATAATGATTGACTCTCTAGATTTTTTTCTAACACATTATATTACCCTTATCTACACGTTTCTACAATGGAACTGTATTCCTCTCATACCTACACATTTCTATATATTCCAAAAACACATTCCTCATTTGTTTTTTTAAGTATATTACACATCTATATTTCTATCCATCCTTTTTGCAGACCTGGGATTTAAATCTAAGCTTTGGCAGGTAACTCAGCCCTGTTGCTTAGCAGCAGCCGAGACACATGTAAATGCAATAATGGAAATTCTCGTGGTTATAAAAGTGGAAAGCTCTTGCCTGCTAAAAGCGGATGTTTATAAATCGGCTGGAAGCAGAGTAAGTGGCAATATTAGATTAGAAAAATTCTTTCCAAACAAAATACAATCTTGAATACAAAGCCAACTAGCCCAACACAACCTAAATAATAGAGAGACTTAAGTTAAAAAAGCAAGAGTCAATATTTAATTGTGATTGTTTTTATGTATTGATTACTGTAGTATTTTAACCATTATATGATTACTAATAAAAGAGACCACACTCCATTTCATTTAATGGGTGAAATAATGGATTCATGCAAGTCAACTGCAAAACTTTTGCTGCATTTATGGAACTGGAATTTCATATTATCTCCAATTTTCTAATCTAAACTTATTTTTAAAAGCACTGATCCAAGTGTCCATGGGAATCCAAAGCCAACTGCTTAGAACTCCATCTCATCTTAAAAAACCCCCCTGTTTTAATCCAAATTTGACAGGTCCATATGCTCACAGAAACAAGTGGATTACAACCAAAGCTTTTTCATTCTATGGTACCATCAGCAAAAAGGAATCTAAAATCTCCAAACTGAAACAAATGGACTTGAGAATGACCCTGGTCAGTAATGAGGACTGTCCCCTCCTACACATGCTTAATTATCTTATGCATTGCTGGCGTGGAGCATGCTGGAGGGTTGTGCCCATGCTGATCATCACACACTTGAGGCTTAATACTTTGCACATGTAAGGTGCAATTTATCTTGGGCATCTAAACTGTCTAAGTCTAAAAGAGAGCGATGAAACTTGAGAATCCTTTTATAGTGAATGGAGAAGAGCATTTCCATAGCATCATTAATTTCTTCTTCAAAAAAAAGTTTTAGATCAGATTAGTTCCTTCAAGAACTCTCCTTCAGTCTATTAGCTATTAAAAAAACAAAGGTGGCTTTCTATAAAATTATATGAATAATCCTCTGGAAATGCCTTTCTCTTTACATTGACTAGTGCAGCCTAAATGACAAACTAGCCTTCAGATGGCAGAAGTAATCCCAACCCTTACACCTGTGCTGAAGCTCAGTGGCAGGGATGAGAGTGACTAAATAAGCAAGGATCTAGTGGAGAACATCCTGGATTTTAACTCACAGGATCTGAGTACTATCCCCAAAGGTGGATTTTTTTTATCCTAAAAATTAACTTAAATCCAATTCCACCTCTAACCCAGACTGATTCTTACAGTCTGTAAAGCAGGTATTTTGATACCCAGATCTTGTTTGATACTCTTTCAATTTAAAGATAATTTAAACCATCATACTTTAGTCTACAGTGCCATGTTCCCTGAGCTCTAACTCCATTTGTTGTTTATACACAGATTTGCAGATTTATACATTGCACAAGGTTTCTTTCTTCAGTGAAATCTGTACAGCAGAAAGGAAGAAAACAGATTTTCCTATTCTGAATATTTGACAAAAGGTTTTATTTATTCCAACCAAGTACCATTTATTTGTGATTTTTTTTCTCCCTTCTAAATATGATGGTTTGTCAGATTATGTCACTCATTCTCTATTAATTTCCATCAGCTGTGTCTCTGGCTCCCAGGAGAACACTTCAGTTTTGTTGCAAGGCCCAGAAATATGATAATCAACAAATATTTCTAGGTCAAAGTCATTGTCACAATGTCAGCATGTTCATGAGAACTACTGATGCAATTAAACACTGATTTCCCACTCCAACTATCAGCAAGACAGATAAAAAATAGAATTAGGTTTATATAGATATTTTGAAATTATTGCTTTTAAGAACCTTCACAAAGATAATCAGTTATACTGAAGAATTGAAACAGGAAAAATGCTTAATACTTTTATGGTGTTTTGCATTTTACTGTTCTACAAACATTAACTAATTAAGCCTCACAATACCCAAGTGAGGAATGGAAGGAAGCATTATTACAGTTATATATTATAATTATACTGTCTCATTTAGAATTTCCTGGCTTGTGACTTTTAAAGTAATTATCATAATTATCATAAAACTAATAAAAAGTCAGAAACAACCTTTTTTTTTTTCCCCCCGGTATGAATGTGTTCTAAACTAAGCAAAGACAGAGTTTACAGATTCCTAAAAGCACACTTTTTCTTCATGTTTCTCAGCTTCTCTTTTCCCTTATGTCCATCTGAGTCCACAGGACTTGATCTTTCTTTCACCAAAGGGGAAGAAAATCTTGCCAATGACTGCAATGGGTCCTTGATTTTAACAAGAAATTTTTAAAAAGAATGGGTGAAGTGAGTTTATCTCTGTAATTTTACTATTTGCCAAGAAAACATTATGAGATCTTGATATAAAACACTTGTATGTTCCAAATAACATTATAAAGTCTCTATGATATCTTGTACTTAGGTTTAATTTTTGATTTATTATGTAAAATTGTTTTTCTCTGAAATACCTCTCACCAGCATCTGGATTTCTCTCCCCAATTCTAGCCTTCTAACAACTCACTGGCACCCTTTAGATACAGGTAGATAGGTTCCTTCAAAGAATAGTTTCTGCCATCAGTCCATTCCTCTATCTTGTGACAAGATGATTTTTCCACTGAAGATGCCTTTGCTTTTCAGTGGTATCATAGTCCAATACATTACTCCTGGAATACTAGAATTTTAAACATCTATGGGGACAAAATCCATTTTATTAACTATACAAAATGTCATGCAACGTTTGAACTTTCAGCTAGCTCCATCATAATAGCAAATCACTGCAAATTCTTGGACTTGCTGAAGGAGCTGGCTGGGGTGCTCACCAAGCCGCTTTCCATCATTTACCAGCAGTCCTGGATGACTGGGGAGGTGCCGACAGATTGGAAATTGGCCAGTGTGACACCCATCTATAAGAAGGGTTGGAAGAATGATCCAGGAAATAACAGACCTGTCAGCTTGACGTCTGTGCCCAGGAAGCTGATGGAGCAGCTCATCCTGAGTACCATCACACAACACATGAGGAACAACCAGATGCTCAGGCCCAGTCAGCATGGGTTTATGAAAGGCAGGTCCTGCCTGACAAACCTGATCTCCTTCTACGACAGGGCGACCTGCTTATTGAATGAGGGAAAGGTTGTGGATGTTGTTTTCCTTGACTTCAGTAAGGCCTTTGGCACCATTTCCCACAGCATTCTCCTGGTGAAATGGGCTGCTCATGGCTTGGATGGGCACACGCTTTGCTGGGTAAAAAACTGTCTGGATGGCCGGGCCCAGAGAGTTGTGGTGAACGGAGTTAAATCCAGTTGGTGGCCGGTCATGAGTGGTGTTCCCAGGGCTCGGTTTTGGGGCCACTCCTGTTTAACATCTTTACTGATGATCTAGACGAGGGGATAGAGTGCACCCTCAGTCAGTTTGCAGGTGACACCCAGTTGGGTGGGAGTGTTGATCTGCTCGAGGGCAGGGAGGCTCTGCAGAGAGACCTGGACAGGCTGGAGCCATGGGCTGAGGCCAACTGGAGGAGTTTCAGTGAGGCCAAATGCCGGGGGCCGCCCTTGGGCCACAACAACCCCCAGCAGCGCTACAGGCGTGGGGAGGAGTGGCTGGAGAGCTGCCAGTCAGAGAGGGACCTGGGGGGGTGATTGACAGCCCGATGAACAGGGGCCAGCAGTGTGCCCAGGGGGCCAAGAAGGCCAATGGCATCCTGGCTTGTGTCAGCAATAGCGTGGCCAGCAGGGACAGGGAAGGGATCTGACCCCTGTACTCGGCACTGGTGAGGCCGCCCCTCGATTCCTGTGTTCAGTTTTGGGCCCCTCACTCCAAAAAGGACATTGAATGACTCGAGCGTGTCCAGAGAAGGGCAACGGAGCTGGTGCAGGGTCTGGAGCACAGGTCGTACGGGGAGCGGCTGAGGGAACTGGGGGGGTTTAGTCTGGAGAAGAGGAGGCTGAGGGGAGACCTCATCGCCCTCTACAGCTCCCTGAAAGGAGGGTGCAGAGAGCTGGGGATGAGTCTCTTTAACCAAGTAACAAGCAATAGGACAAGAGGGAATGGCTTCAAGTTGCTCCAGGGAAGGTTTACATTGGATATTAGGAAGCATTTCTTTCCAGAATGGGTTGCTGGGCATTGGAATGGGCTACCCAGGGAGGTGGTGGAGTCCCCATCCCTGGAGGTGTTTATGAGTCAGGTCAACATAGCGCTGAGGAATCTGGTGTAGTTGGGAACTGTCAGTGTTAGGTTAATGGTTGGGCTGGATGATCTTCAAGGTCCTTTCCAACATAGTTGATTCTGTGAGTTAACCACAGCTGCATCAGCCTCTGGGAGAAATTTCCTCATAAGGCCATAATCAACTGAATAATAATTTGGAAAAGGATCTCAATGTAGTTTCTTTTAGCTGGAAGCACAGCAGTTGTGACAATTTCTTTCTTCTTCATTTTCCATAATGTAACGCCTTTTCTGCAGCAAGTTGCCAATACAATCCTTGTGCTAGTTGTAGATAGTATTTTGACTGTACTTGCCTCATGACAGTAGAAAGGCCATCTGGCTAAACAGATGTGGTAATCTGATTTGTTTGGCCAATGAACTGAAAAACCCACAATGGCTTGAATGGGAGTTCCCAGGAGTGCCCAGTCCAGCATCTTCTCTTGTGAGCTTCTGGAAACTGTATTTGTCATTTCAGGATGAGCTTGGTAACAGATTATTTGCTTGTGGAAGATACCAAGAGAGAAGGAATTTCCATATAAAACACAAAAAGAGGTGAACATATTCTCATCAGAAAAAAATTAGTTGTAAGGCCATCTGTCATTCCTTTGCAGAGTATATCATATTATAAACCAAGAAACTGATAAAATGCAAGCCAAGTCCTGGTCCTACAGAATGTGTCAAATCTCCCATGGATTTGAACAGGACCACTGGCTATTCAATCTATTAATTTATATTATTTAAAGACTGAAGTACAGGTCTTCTCCGAACCATGCATTTTATTAGAGATGTATAACCTTAAACATGGAATAGACTGTCTATATAACGTCCCCATGACAATATTCTCTTCATCACCTGTCTTAAATTTTAAAACCTGTAGTTTTATAAGAATATATATAATTTTAAATCTTCCAAGTTCTAGCAAGTTTACAGTTATCCAGCCTCAATTTCTTCTTTTTAATTTCCTTTCATTCCTCAAACCTGTACTGTTTGACACCACCACCATTCATATAACTGGCATTACTGCCAAAATAATTTGAAAAATTAAAAAAAAAATACAAAGAAAAAAATGCAAAACCCATGACATAGTAAATTAGAAATGTATACATTTGAAGATTAAAAGGAAAGCATTTCAAAGATCTTCCTGAAGACATTTCATTTTGGTTCAAGTAAAAGATTCTGGATAGTTCCATTTCTTAAAGTGTTTCTCAGCTCCATTAACAATGAATAACAAACACTCAGCTGTGCCCATTCATTTTGCTTTGCTATGCAGAATCTTTCCAGAGCTTGTAGACTTGTATTTTAGAAGTTTTCAGCAGTAACGTCCTCCTTTGCATAAAGGATCGGGCTAGCTTTCTGATGTAGGACTGCTCTTTTCTTAAGGTAAATAGAGAGACCAATTAAAATAAAATTACCAAGTCCGCATCATAGGGTGAAAGAGCACAACTAACAGCAAGCTTCTCATTATGTTGAAGTCACAGCATCCCTTGGCCAATGAGGTAGAAATTCAAAAGCAGGAGAAGGAGAAAGGTAGAGACATCACATCAGGCTTCATCACTCATCTAGCCAGCGGCCAAGGAAAGAAGATGAGGTAGCTGAGGGTAGAGGAGAGAGGAGCGTAGGGGAGGGGAAGAGAAGGGGAGGGGAGGAGAGG
>NW_020799097.1:12100344-12152930 GCF_003259725.1 Athene cunicularia
AAGGAAAGGAAAGGAAAGGAAAGGAAAGGAAAGGAAAGGAAAGGAAAGGAAAGGAAAGGAAAGGAAAGGAAAGGAAAGGAAAGGAAAGGAAAGGAAAGGAAAGGAAAGGAAAGGAAAGGAAAGGAAAGGAAAGGAAAGGAAAGGAAAGGAAAGGAAAGGAAAGGAAAGGAAAGGAAAGGAAAGGAAAGGAAAGGAAAGGAAAGGAAAGGAAAGGAAAGGAAAGGAAAGGAAAGGAAAGGAAAGGAAAGGAAAGGAAAGGAAAGGAAAGGAAAGGAAAGGAAAGGAAAGGAAAGGAAAGGAAAGGAAAGGAAAGGAAAGGAAAGGAAAGGAAAGGAAAGGAAAGGAAAGGAAAGGAAAGGAAAGGAAAGGAAAGGAAAGGAAAGGAAAGGAAAGGAAAGGAAAGGAAAGGAAAGGAAAGGAAAGGAAAGGAAAGGAAAGGAAAGGAAAGGAAAGGAAAGGAAAGGAAAGGAAAGGAAAGGAAAGGAAAGGAAAGGAAAGGAAAGGAAAGGAAAGGAAAGGAAAGGAAAGGAAAGGAAAGGAAAGGAAAGGAAAGGAAAGGAAAGGAAAGGAAAGGAAAGGAAAGGAAAGGAAAGGAAAGGAAAGGAAAGGAAAGGAAAGGAAAGGAAAGGAAAGGAAAGGAAAGGAAAGGAAAGGAAAGGAAAGGAAAGGAAAGGAAAGGAAAGGAAAGGAAAGGAAAGGAAAGGAAAGGAAAGGAAAGGAAAGGAAAGGAAAGGAAAGGAAAGGAAAGGAAAGGAAAGGAAAGGAAAGGAAAGGAAAGGAAAGGAAAGGAAAGGAAAGGAAAGGAAAGGAAAGGAAAGGAAAGGAAAGGAAAGGAAAGGAAAGGAAAGGAAAGGAAAGGAAAGGAAAGGAAAGGAAAGGAAAGGAAAGGAAAGGAAAGGAAAGGAAAGGAAAGGAAAGGAAAGGAAAGGAAAGGAAAGGAAAGGAAAGGAAAGGAAAGGAAAGGAAAGGAAAGGAAAGGAAAGGAAAGGAAAGGAAAGGAAAGGAAAGGAAAGGAAAGGAAAGGAAAGGAAAGGAAAGGAAAGGAAAGGAAAGGAAAGGAAAGGAAAGGAAAGGAAAGGAAAGGACATTGTGGTTGAGAAAAAGATGGGGATGTAGCTCAAGACGACATGCCTGACAGCCAGGATGGCACAGGAGTCTGGAGAAGCCAAGGCTGCATGTTCTGGCCCACTCCAAGAAGAAGGAGGGCACTTTGCTCCTCGCTAAAGTTTTCTCATTATATTGCATTCTGTGAATGTAGCCAGTGATAATAAAAATTGAGGCCCTAATACAATCAATGAGTTTTAAGAATTCAAAAAATGCATTTTAATCCATCATGGATTATACTAAAGAACTATTCTCACTTTGGTCAAACTCTTACCCTCCACCATAACACTTCCATTTCCTATACATGTGACTTGTGCAGTTACTGCTTCCTTTTGTTATACAGTAAGTGATCTAGGGGTCATTTTCTTCATCTTTTTATCTAGGGATTGCTTTTCTTGTAAAGAGGGTTTTTTTCTCCTTGTTCTTTTGTCTGCAAGACATCTTGTCTGCACAGTAACACCACTTCAGCTGTCCCCTGACTCAGCTATTACACCAATATGATGGCACTAAAACCTGGGAGAGACTTCTTCATCCAGTGAGCTATGTGAACTCACTCAGACCACACATGTACAGGACTTCCATGGAATTTTTATATCATTCCAGGCTTTTACTCTACATGAGAGAAGAATAAAAGGTAGAAAGTGTTCTTTGCCACTGGTGTACTTCACAGTGACATAGGCCATCCCACAGAAATCAGTGGTCGTCCTAGGACTACATTCTTGCTTTCATAGTATTATTTGTACAACATTATTTCTATGAATCTAGAAACTTAAATATAGCCCAAAGTATTCTGGCAATATGTAAAATGCATGTGCATGAGCCCAGAATAGATGAGAGCAAAGAAAACGACTGAGATGAACAATCACATAGAAATAAAGAACATTGCGTACATGTATAGAAAATGGAAACAAATAGCTGAAAACTGCCTGAAGGCAAGTACTATTGGCGATAATGCAGGGATAATGTTTTCACAGGGATTAACTGTTCTGGAGCACTTTTCCCACGTGTAAAGCACAACATACTTTTTATTCAGATAGGTTGATTTGGCAGCCTCTTTACTGCTAGCAAAAACTATTTATTGTGCCTGTGCAGGAAAAATTCCACCCTTGGATAGCCAGAATGCAGTTCTTTTATCTCATACTGACAATTGCCTGCTGGATAGAGCTCAGGAGCTAATTTCCCACTGATAGTCCACTTCTATAGGATGCTTGTTAGAATTTTGTGTGCCAAATTAATAATTTTCAAAAGTCTTTGATAAATTTGGGTATGTATTATAACTTTTATACTGAATGTGTTAAATTCAGACTTCAGAAACAGATGTGATTTCTTTGGCAAAATGTAATTCTTACAGAGGTAACAAAGAGGTACATCACTTTAAAAGAAACTGCTGAAAACAAAGACCAGGATTTACCGTTTGTTAGAATTATTTTTTTATGCAGTTTTATTATCGTGGACCTGCGGGTGATTTTCTGTATAAGCAACTTAATTTTCTGAGAGTGAAAAGAGGGTTTCCTTACATGCTGTTTCAGAGCATGTTTAGTGCTCTTTTTCATGATTTTTCATGCTTCAAAGATACCCCAGGGTAGTTGATACAGGAAGCAGAAACTGTCTTTATTCTCCCTACTCTTGGCTGTACTTTAGAATAACCCCAGAATTTAAGTCTCTGTGAAGATAACATCAGGACCATTAAACATCTTTTTTCCTGCTATACAGAAAAACTCCAGGGAAAAGAATCTTAAAAATAAATGAGCAGATAGTCTAATACACCATAGGGGCTAATTTGTGGCAGAGAGTTTGCAATTCTAACACAAGGCCACTGATTTGTTAGGTTTCCCTTGTCATATACTCTATTTAAGTGTAGCAAGAACTAATTGATAGATAAATAATTGCTTCTTCAAGCCAAGATTAACATAGCACCCTTACAATTAAATATGACTATTAGTATTATAACTCCTATTTTCAGAATCCTATTTTATATACCAGTATTTCTTCCAACTCAAAAAAATATAGAAGACACTAGATATGCTTTCAAGAGCTGTTCTAGACTTTAATGACAGTTTTCTGGATGGCTTTTTAAGAATCATCATACACTGGCACTCAGAAAATGTACCTTTCTCAAGCCAAGTGTTATGCGAAGTATACTTTCCTTTTAAAAACGCCCAAACCAAACAAATGCCATGTATGAACATTATATTTTCAAAAGTCAAACACTGAGAACTATGACTTTCTAAAGTAATAAACGGAGTGGTAAGGCATCCCTTATTTTGCACAAATGAGCAACAGCCGAGATAAAATGAAAATTATGTGTGCAGTACCATTACTATGAAGCTGATGCTCAGCTGTAACTTTCTGTGACTTCAGATTTCCATGAAATGGCATGACTGTATTCCTCTAAGAAAACTTTGGGATTCAGTCACCATTATGCAACTGTGAACTCAGAGTGGTGGACTGTCACCTAAATGACTTGTCCTAATCAAGCAATCAGAAGTTTAATGTGTGTATATAATGCTTGTAGCAAGTTTACCAACCCACATGTAATACAAGACTCAATTTGCTGAGGATGCTTTGTATTGAAATGTAGTAATTGGACCCTGAGGAAAGGAGATGTGTTTTACTCCTGAATGAAGTCAGGAGTGTTAATGGAGTACAAGGGACAGCACCTGACCTGCAAAGCATTTGTGAGAGGCAAAGAATCTGTGAGAGGGAAAGCACCTGTGAGAGGGAAAGTGGGATGCAGTGATTTAGTGGGAGGAACAACTGCATCCTCTCCCGTTGGGGCTAAGGCATGTGTGTGGGGGTAGGGAGACTGTGAAGGGAACTAAGGACATCTGCATTTCACTGGGACCACGTCCAAAGAGCATCACCTTCCAGCTACCCGTGTTTAGCAGCTGGCTGAAAAGCAGTTGGCTGGAGTTTATTCTGGTGAAAACACATCCATGCTAGGAGGGAGGACATCTCCTGAAGTCATCTGCAGGTTTTACCTGTGGAGTCCTGTAAGGCTTTCACAGCACAATTTCTTGTTTTAATTGGTCCATTCTTAGACAACTCCATCATTTCAGATACACAGTTTAATTACATAATTATCTGCACTGACACATATTATAAAACAGACACTGTAATTGCTACATTAATAAACACCAACATAATTAAACGTGTTTCCATTACCAAAAAGGTATTTATAGCAGAGGGACACAGATCTAGTCAACATAGTCACAAGAAGTAGTGGTAGCTGCCTGCTTGTTTTAATCAGTTCTTTTGTATTTGGTATTAGCACTAGGGACAGCAATCACATAGCCAAACCCCGTGTATCTTGGAATAGGGCTTTAACCATCTCCTAACCTGATCAGTTTGACAGGGAGGAGCAAATTAGTGAATATCTGTCAAAGAAAGCTGTGAAGAGTCATGAGTATGCATACAGGCGTGTAATTTCCTAGTAAGGGACAACAGCAATTCTGGGGCATATCCTTCCAAATGAAAGTGGACACGCATCTAGAAATAACTGCAACTGAATATACTTCTGTTGAAAGCTGCTGAAAAGGTCCATACAAAATCTTATTTAAATTAATGACCTAAGAATTTTTTTTTTTTTTTAAATAGCTTTGTTAACATCGAAAGAATCCCCAATTGACTTTAATATTCACTTTGAGGTGAACTGTAGTGTTGATTTACACTTCTGCTTACACTGCTGTTTCTCTGGACTACGGGGAGATTCTATTTAAAGCTGCATATTCAGTTCTGGGCTATCCATGCAACCAGACAGCCAAACTTCGCAACTTCTTACACAAGTGGATTTTACACCAACGTCTTCTGAGAATGTTTCATATGTATTTCAGCAAAATGGCAAAATCTCCTCTAGTCTGAATTTCCTTGTGTTGATTACTTTATCTTCCAAACCATATGTTTTTCTCATTTTGATTTGTTTGTGATTGAATATAAAATTATGATAGCTAGCTAATTCTCGTGCCAAGTCGTGGTAAGTCATCTCAATTCAGCAATCAATAGGTTTGTCAGTGCAAATAGTCTATTCCTATGAGCCTTAATTAAACATGAAAAGATGGAAATTTACTCTCATTGAAGAGAAAGAAAGTTGATATCCCAAGGTACTGGAAATGTTCAGACTATGATTACTAGAAACCTGACTGGAATCTCAACTAAATAACTACATAACAAACCCCACATTTAACTTGGTAACTAAGCGAGCTCCCAAATGTCTCTCCATACCACAGAACCCTATACAAATCTGATGTTTCATTACCTGCATATAGCTACCCACAGCAGCATGTGATGCAGTGGTAGTAGTGATGTGCCATATCAAAGTACCACAAGCAGATGGAGCAGGCTGAGATGCAATGCATGGCTGTGAGAGACATAGTCCAGACTAATCAGACCCCTTTAGTTTTTGCAGTATTCATACCCAGGTACAGCGACAGTTACAGCTGTCCATCTGGGAAGCTCTGGAAGTACTTATCACTAAAGTAATTTAATTTTCTGAAGAACTGATGAGTTCCCTGGGAGGAAAGGTGAAGGTGAACCTGAGACATGGAGTCACAGATGTCACATCAGGGTGAAGGGACTCGGTTCAGAGCACCAAGTTCTCATCCATGCCTTACAAAACAAGAATGCTGTTTTCAGCCCCAGGCCTTGTGTACAAGTGAGATACTGGAAGCAGGCTTTGATACTAGAGGAAAACATTTCAATGATTTAAACCAAAATACTTTAAATCATATTAGTTTGTTCCAGTGCTAAAATGAAGTGCCCTACTTTCAAAGTCTTCTTCAGGAACCCTGTAATACCAAACAGGTTTTTTTATATTTTAAAAGACCAGAAATGTTTATAGTTCAAGAAATGTGACAAGCTGAAGTCCCCAAAAGACCTTAGTTCACTTTGTCTCAAGTAACAAAAACACATGCTTACTAGCTGTCAGAACTAGGATGATCCAGTTTTCCAAATCAGAGCTACTGAAGACCTAAAATACAGGTTTCTCCTAAGACATGGTCACAGTTTAACTGTAGAGTGCAGATCATGGTGTAAATCTAAAGCAGACATTTGATTAAAGTCTGGCCAGAATTGCCATACTATAATGTGCATGTATGACCTCAGGAAGTCATTTCCAAGCCATTCAGTAGGAAATAAAAACCCTCACTCCAAAGAAATAAAATAAGGGCCATTTATATTTTGACCCCTGAAGTAATTTCAACCCTGACCTTGCCAAAGACATTGAACAAGTGGTTTAACTTCTTTGTATCTCAACTCTCCATACATAATATAGAGACTTTATATGCTCCACTCATAGTTATTTTGTTTAGATTGCAAGAAAAGGGAATATCTCTGAAAAAAGTACAGTCAGTATTACCACTCCCTCTCTCCACTGTACATCCTCAAGGGTTTTCACTGGATTTGTGAAGACTTTTCCTTGTGATGAGAAGGAAAGCACTGAGATGGTATGAATGGAGCTAAGAAATAGGAATTTTCAGGACGAAAAAAGTCCAAAACACTTGACTTTTGCAACAGTGAACCACTGAGCAGCCTTGACAACAGCTCTGAGGACTCCTTAACAACGGTAAAATAAGCACTGTTACAACAAATAGTGGACCTGAATGCTGTAACAGCTATGGGACTTGGGTGCTGACCTGTTGGGTTTTGTTTCTTTGAGGTCTTTGATACTTTGTGTTAACAATGGCACTCTCCCCCCAAGCTGCACCACTCCTGTATTACCCTTCAGGGAAATCCTAATGAATTCAGTATTTTGCTACAGAAATAATTGCAGTACCCTAAATTCATCGGTTTGATTTCTCTGAGGAATCCAACACAGAGCAAAAGTAAGCTGTAAAAGAACAAGGTCTCTTATAAAAATACAAGACAGTTTTTGGAACTGGTGAACTTCCTTAAAAATAAAAGATGAAGTACATGTAACCTGCATGTTATTGTTGGAAAATTTACCCAGACTGGATTCTTTTACTGGGCCATATTGGAAACTAGGGCATGCATGTACATGGCAAGATTTTTTAAGCATTCCAGGCTGGATCGTCTTGCCCTGGCTGGACATCCTCTCTTCAGTAGTTTGGATTTGATGTTAGTTTAGAGTTGCCTCCAGGAGCCACATAGAACCACAGAATTACAGAACTATTCAATACTTAGTAATAATCAAAGGTTTGGACTAAACCTTCACATACCCACACATCTGCTGACTCTGTAAGCCCTGGAGATGCCTTTGGACAGTTGGACTGCTTTATGGATTCCTGTAACCATCATTCCTGCCTCTCACAAAGAGGATATCAGCATATGTTACTGAATTGTTCACGCATCAGGAAGATTCATTCCACTAGCCTGGACACTCCACAAGCTGCTATTTGGAGCAATTAAGATGTAGCTATTTAGATTTAATCTTTTAGAATTGTCTGACTTCCTCATTTTCTAGATTTAGAGTCTCCAGAGATCATCTGGAGGATATGGGCCATTATGTGCTCTGCAACAGAAGCAAAGAAAAATATGTTTTAGCCTTTAAAATTAGCCACTAGCCATAATGCTGGAAACAAAAAAAAAAACAAAACCCAAACCAAGACGTCCTTCTTTGCCTCTGAAATTGTTTTTTACTAACTTCAGGATGCTTATTCTCACCACTCATCCATACAGACTTAGTTTCTTAGTTTTTAAGTAACTGCTGCCTTCAAATGGCAACTCGCAATGCATACATTCTGCACACATGACAAGAGAAGCTATCCAGACTCTAGATCCAGCTTGTAGAACTAGACATTAATAGGTTTGCACCAGACTTCCAGGACTTGGGTCTCATGATGATAAACAATTCTAAGAGCTCAGTGCAGTCCTAAGCACTTAAATAAGGATCAGGAATGAGAACTCCCATTAGCTTCAGCGAGATTAGGATTTCAATCTAAACTGACTCCATTTTACATTGTTAAAGGCTCTTAGTGTCCCGTGTTGTGATTTACAGCCATATTTTCAGAACAGTTCACTACTCAGCATGCTGGTCCTCTTCTGAAAATTACTGTTTCCATTTTACTTTGCAGCCTAAATGAGAATCCATGTTTATTTATTGTATTTTATTTTTCAGTATGGTTGCTGATCTTTAAAACTCTGTTTACTAAAACCAGATCTTATAAGATGTTCTGTAAAATGATATAAAATCCAGCCATTAATTTTCATGGGATTAGAGCAGAGACTGAAATGCAGCAGAAGAGCCTGTTACCAGTATCCTCCCCTTCCCCAGATCATTCAAAGTTAGCTTCAAACAACCTTTGGGGTTTGTTTGATTTTGGTTTTGTATGTAAGAAGCATTCTGGCCCTTTGTTTTAAAATTCATGCAGCACAATCTCAGCTTCTGTTTGAAACATATAATAAGCCTCTTATGTGGTTTTCTAGTAGACCTGTACTTTGGCACAGCACCTGCCTATTCATCTTTAGAAGGAGCAGGAGGAGGAGGAATAATGGCAAAAGCATTTTTGCATGGAAAACATCTACGCAACAAGACCATGTCTTTTTTTTTTTTTTTTACCAAGTCCTGTATGAAAAGCAATTGCAATCTCTTTTGTTTTAAAAGTTATCAGAACCCAATTTTAATACAGCTTTGGAGCACTAAACATATACTTCATCCTGAAAAGCATTCCCCTGTGATAATACTGGACCACAAACACATTTGCTTTTCAGAATACTGCCTCTTGGATTATGCTATATTAATTTTCCTTTCACAGGAACTTTCACTGCACTTCTGGTGAAAGTTTTTTTACTCTTTAGGAGTATTTGTTTCTAATGATTTTACTGCAATTGTCTCAAATGTGCAGATTTGTATTAAGTGCTTAAGAATGCATTAACAATCTTTACCTCATGGATTGTTCTACAAATGTGCCTAAAGCAAAACTTCCACTGATGCCAATAATGTTACTGTTATTTCTGTCTAGCCTCTATTTGCCTGTTTCAATATTTGCTGTTTCTTATAGAGCCACCTTGTAATGTCCTGGATCAGAGCTATTCATTGCTTTACTTGTTTGTATCCGATGCTATTTCTCATTGTCTCAAACATAACAACAATAGTTTTATTAATCTGCATCGGTTTTAAAAATTCAGTTACACAACAGTACTATTAAACTGTTTAAAGAATTTTTCGAATCATGTTTATAAATAAATACGTATGATGTTTTCTGTGTTGCGGTTAAATTTAGGTGATCCATCCAACAAACATACCGTCATATTATCCAGGAAGACTGCTAGCATCCCAGATGTGCTCTTTGGGACGGTAGAAACAGCATGGGCTAAAATAATTGATAATCTGCATGATTTCAAAACATGCTGTAGTTCTTTAGCAGTACAGGATTGGTGTAATATACCTACTAAATATACTATAGGTATAATATACCTAACATTGGTATAATATACCCCAAAAGCACTCCTATTATAGGGAGAACTTAAGTGGTCAAACCACACTCGTAAAAGCAGCACAGCTCCTCCAGTTAAAAGTGATGATACCAGGAAAATCAGTTTCTGTCAGTGCAACATCTCCGTTAGGGGCATCTGTAAGCACAGCTGTGCTGTTCTGGAATCCCATTTCTTCACAGCCACTGAAAGCCTGAAACGCAGCTCTAACCTAACATTTTGAGGAGCTCTGTGCCATCTTTAGAAAGATGCAAGTCTGTCTTGAAAATCTGGATAGAGAAAAAGAGGCTGCAAATATATCCACTTAAATTTCAATAGATTTTTGAGATTCTTTTGTTCTACACATAAAAATGGAGGACTAGAAATCAATTCCCTTCAAGGCAGGAAATGTGAGATAGAAGCCAAAAATATGACAAACCATTTGACTGTAATTAATCAAATAGCGTTACCATTTTTTTCATTTAAACATTATCTATAAAACCCCAAAACATACTAAATAATATATGTGCAATACATTCACAAAGTAAATTATTTAATGTTAGCATTATATCATGATCACTCCCAACCCCACCCTTTCAGTTAAAGGACCATCAGTGCTTGTTATTAATCCAGAGGATATGCTTCTCATGTTCAGTGACCCAGTTCCAAGAAGTATCACAATATAGAAGCCTATTTTCCACTTAATAAACATGCATAATTCCTGTGAACATTAGCACTGATTATGCACACTTACACACTCTAGGGCATATTCATCTAAACCCAGTGAATTCAAAAGATCTAAAGGAAAATGTATTTGGCCCTCTAGACTGCAAGAAACCCTAAAGAATGACAGGAACAGTCCAGAATGTTTTATTGGTTTATTCAGTTTTAACAACAATTTTGTATATTAATTTCTTCAGCTCTCTGCCCACAATGCTAATGATGTTTTATGTAAGGTAAAAGAATGAAGGACTTTTTAGGATAGAAAAAAGGAAAATGAAGAAAGCAAGCAAGGATTAAGCTTAATGGCTAGGATATTCTCTCTGAAGGTGGAAATTGTAGGTTTCAGCCTGTCTGATGGTACTTATCACTATTTCCTGCAGAAAAAAAGAGATTATTTGGGATATTGCCAGCAGTCCAGAAGGTCATATTCCATCACAGGTATAGCAATGAGAGGGTGTGCAGTGCAGATTCAAAATTTTTACAGGGACATCATAATTGATTCAGTTTCCTACAGTTTGATGAGTACTTAAACTACTACGGTAAAGATAAGGCATTCACATTATCTTAATTACTTATGAGAGAAAGAAAAAGGAGTCCAGTCATTGATTTTGCTTTGACTTCTAATGTCCTAGATAGTTCTCTGCAGGAGAGGTCATTTAGATCTCTGTGGCTCTGGGCCTACAGTATATGAACAATTCTTCAATAAACTATTTTAAAAGCTTCTGGAACATTCACCTCACTCAGGACCATGGAGGAAAACAGGAGGCCTAATAACTTTCTACAGACTCTGGATCCTGTGAAGAAACTATCCACCCAAAAATGTACCAACGTCTTTAATGAACCTGTTGGATGGCATACAATGCTAATATGCAACCTGCTTATTTCAAAAAGGTGTTCTGGATTAATTATTTTTATAGACACTTCCACTAAAAGGCTGCTAATAATTTTTCTGTAGAGTCTGTTTGTATAACTGCTATTTATTTTAAGCACTGCATGATTTGTATTCATAATGGAAACTTCAATAGCAAAAGCTTCCAAGCCAAGCTAGAGTAATTTCCCCTTTAGTCAATACAGTCTTCATCTACAACAGTACAAATGATGCAAATGTGTAGAGTGGAAGAGTTAGTGTTGAGGACCTGACATCCACATCACACGTGTTCTGGATGTTTTATTTCAGGCCAACTCTAGTTTATTAGTAGGCATTAGATAAAGAAATAAATTGTGATCCCAGGACACATATTCTAGTTACATTTAATCTGAAAAGACGCAGTTTCTGTGCCCCAAGATTGCAGTTTCTGTGCCCCTCCTGTAATTATAATGGAAGAGAAGTAAGTGGACATAACCACGAAAATCACCTCAAAATATTGCCCCTGATATAATCTAAAATGTTTTTGCTCTTTAAGATGAGGATATTTTCTACAGTGTGTGTGTAAAAGAAGAGTTTTCTTTGCATCTTAGATGACCAACACCCTTTTATCAATAACACATGGAAGTGCACTGAACAACTCTCATGAACATAGCAACAAAGTCATTTTAAGAAAACGTAAACCTGAACTGAAGGTAAGTCTTGTATTTCTTTTCCAAATACACTGATTTATGGAAATCTTCTTCAATAAAATCCAGTTCAGTCCAATAGATAAATGTCATCCCTCCCAACTATAAGTTCACGCAGAGGAATTACTAATCGATACAAGCTTCATGTATTTTCACCCTGAATATGCATTAAAGGAACTGAAATGCTGTAAATGTAACCATAATGATCTGGGTCTCCTGCTGGTGGCTCCTCCTGAAAAGATCAAATCTCACATGTGGGGTTTTGTCTGCAGCCAGCAGCAGGGTCAGGCATAGAAGATGCCACCATAGCCAACATTCCTCAGGGAGCCCAGGGTTGTGATTTTACAAGAATTTCTATGGCAGAAGGAGAAGTAAAGGTCTGGATTTACTACAGTTAATTGTATTTCTTCTCTGAAAAAGTAGTATTTCACCCTGTACATGGATAGACATTATATGCAGAATGACAATAAACTGGACTAAATATACGAGAGTACCATTACAGAGCAGATTTCAAAACCTGTAACTACCAAAGAGTCTGGAACTTCTGCGTCAGCACCAAAGCAAGGGAGGCAATCTTATTTGATGTGCATATATAAAAATATGAGGCTATAAACTAAAAGTCAGATATTGCAGCTTAGTAAGACTATAGAGCGGTTTCCAAATTTCAAGAGCAAAATACTGCTGTGCTCTTCGTGTTATTTTTTGCACTACCATTTTTGTAAACATGATATTGAATTTACTCCCTGATATTTCTTCATGAGTAAAGTATCTTGTGAAGTATCTGTGAACACTTCAAACACCCCTTTGAAGGCAGGAAGTTCTAACAGTTGAGAGCTATTTTCAGAAGATATCTTTCCCCACAACATATAAAATCATAAAAGAAAACAAAATTTAATCCCTTTACTGCAATTTACCAAAAAGAAAATAATGATGTTAAGCATGTGACATACTTTATTAGGAAATCATATTTTGTAAAGACCATTTACTTTCCTCAGAAACATGTATGAGAAATGATTAGACGTCTGGTCTTGCTGGATGTGCACTGCATACTGTTTAAAATGGAAGCTATAAATTATCAGTCAATAACAAGCACAAGACCTGAGGCAGTAAAAATTCTTTCATCTGAAAATAACAGTTATTACAAAGTCAGTTGTTTCTTAAAATAAGGATGAAGCCATAAATATTAAAATACGAGGACAGAAGCTTATTTATGTAAGCTGGAGTTAGCAGTTTTGTTAGACCATTCATTAGAAGGAAAAAGGGGGTAGGTAATAATTTACAGACTGATCTGGTTCAAGGCTGAAGAAATTTAGGGAAGGACTGTAGCATGCATTTAAGGGAAAAGACAGTCCCACTTGTCTGCAGAAATTGTCAGTGTGCTCAATGTTAATTATTTACATTTGAAAGGCTTTTTAAATTTTTATTCAGCCTCACATTGTATTTATGAACTGTTCTGATCCTACCGTTCATCATCACCATCCAATATTTTTCCTAATTAAAATTACTTTGAAGACTCTGACCTTTAGGCAGACACTCAATTCTGAACTAAAATATAATTATCTTTGTAACATGAATACACTTCTTATACTGCCCCCATGTTCTTCTTGTTACAGAAAATATAATAATAAATATAAGGAAAAGACTACATTGAACTTGATAAAATAATGAAAAATAAGAAGAAAATAAACCAAGCAGACTGGTTTTCCTTTCCTATACAACAAGAGCAAAGAGACATCAAGGAAAAAATAAAGGCAATACTTAAAGTTTAAAGAAATCCTTTGTGCACAGTGCATAATTTTTCTGCAGGACATACTGTCATGAAACTTCACCACTTCTGAAACCAAAAGGAGGATGGAATTTTATATGAGTAGGTCCAGCACTCACATGGTTTATATTCCAGTGGTATTACACGGGTACAGCACCATTTATTGAACAGGAACACAACCACTCTTTGAAGGTGAAAGAGGCACATAAATTACAGAGTGCAATTTCTTGTGAATAAATCACAGCGTTTTTATTAAACTTTTGGTTCTGGTCACTGTAGCTATATAAATCGCCAGTGTGATGAGGGTGGCACTTCCTATTTATCTCATTGTCTTCACCGTTGCTTCTCATAGCAAAGGTATTTGTTAGTCTAAATGACTGACCATATGTTTCCTTTACATTACTTTGCAACCTTTTCTATGGTCAAATAATAGGAACTTAAGAAATAACTTACCTTTACGTAGAGCTGCTGAAACTCCTCAAGGTTCAGTCTACCACTTGGACAGTCCTTTAGAAATCCTTTGTACCACTGTTTCAGCTCGTGTTCATTGAACTCCGTGCTCTTCACCAGATCCTCCATCACCTCAGGGGCCAGCTTGCTATTCTGTTTCCCCATTCTGCCTTAAGAAGGAATAAATTAATACAATTAGCCAAATTGCTGTGAACATTTTAAATTCGAATTAGCGACAAAGCTTGAACACATCACTTGTTTTGTACACGCTGCTGCTTTTAGTCAAACTCATCTTCATGGATTCAGTTGTGAATCAGAACCTAAGCTATGCTTGAATATTATTAGATGCTTATAATGGTTAAAAAGAAAACATTCATTTGGGAGTCTTAAGGCCTGAAGAGAGACTGCTCCTTTGCCTTCAAATTAGGTAATTTCTAGCTTTTCTTTACACTAAGGCTGAAAAAACATGATTTTTGCTGTGAATTTAACAAAAATTTTCACAGATTTGGGGATGTTCACAGAATTCATCTTTGTCTTGAGAATCTTTTCTGATACCACACCCATGTTAGCAGCTACTCCTCACAGGTACAAGGCTGTGGACAGACAGGCTTGTAACATACAGCACTAGATGATCCACTGGGAGGAAGCAATACAAGAGAACACACTTGGTCTCAAGAAATGACGAAACCAAACTGGAAAAACAAATGTAATTCTTATACAATTGCACATATATGTGTATATATACACATATGTATACATATAAGTAGAATTATATGCATATAGTTACTGCATAGTTGATACACAATAGTTGATTTATAGTTCATCACTGTTAACTCTGGAGATATCCACTACATTTGTTATATACATTTTGTATCCACACCGATAAATATCAAATATAAACCATACAGAAATACAAAATATGCATGTGTAAATATAGTAATTTCAGTACTATTCATGTTGGCCCTTTGAGATATTTCCAGGTCCTTTGATGTGTAACCACAGATGACCTTCGAGAGAAATTTTGAGAAATCTTTAACTTTTTCCAATTCTACTACAGTTTGTTTAATGACAGATATCTTTCAGTTATTTTTTAATCAGATGACAGACAGCACTTAACTTGTCCTGTACAAAACTGCAAAGTGATGAATAATTTCTTTCCTGAGCCTAGCTTAGCATTTCCATTTTTATCTCCCAGTATAGCATCTGTCTCTAATGACAGCACCACAGTGAATGCAGTGATTTCTAGTCCATATCACCACCCATTCCTGATATTAATCTATTGCTTTTGGCATTTCCCCCCATTTTGAAGGGGAAGTTTCTTTCTCCTCGGAAGGACACACTTTGCTCTGCTCCAATGAATCAAAATATTTATATAAGTTCCTTTATGGGAATCTTCCTTGAGCCAGCACAAAATTAACCATTCCTCCTGGTCTGTGTGGCAAAAACATCCCCTAGTGCCATACCACCAGTGGCACCAGGTCTCTTCCTGAAACACCTCATGGCCCCCCTTCTCTTTGGTCATAGTCCTCCCCAGCCTGTCCCCATCTTCTTCCCCATCCCAAGCCCAGCAAGATAACCAGGGCTGATAGCAAACCTCTTTGCCAAGACAGCACATGGCTTAGCCACACAAACATCCCTGACACCGAGAAGGAAGATGTCTTTTGTCAAAGCATTCAGCAGGTATAAAGTTAGGAAATTTGGTCATCGGAAGATACAAAATGCCACAACCCATCAGGCTAGAAACTCCATCCAGAAATGTCTCAACACCTTGGTGACACGGCTGTTAGACAAGTGCACTGTGCTGTGCACAGATATAACTGGAGGTGGAAGTGGGCCACCATTTTCTTGGGATGCTTCCAGAAAGCAGATCCCCCTTCCCCAGGCTCTGCACATCTTTCCTCTACCAACACTGCAAGATGCCGCAGTGCTTTCTTGCTCGAGGCCCTGCATCTCCTCTGAACTACAAGAACCTGCTGCAAGAACTCACACAGCTGTTCGTTAATTAAGGGCAGTACACTGCTTTCTCTAAATTTACTTACTTTGATGCTCTGCCAAGCTCCCATCCACACGTTTTAGTAAATTTAGCACAAATATGGGAGAGTTCAACCTTTCAGTTAATTGCCACAGGCGTAATTGTACACGCAGATGTCCAGAAATTAGCCATTTTGACTAAACGATGGGTTTGCAATTTATAGTATTTAGAACAATTGTCCCAGCCTTATCTTTGAAGTCCCCATCTTCTCATGTATGACACAGACCTAATTTGGCATAATCTCAATTTAAATCCCATGGAGACTAAAGTAAACTAATAAAGTTATTTCTCTAGCTTCCTCCAATGGCTTTTAAGTGAAACAATAGACTGTTTGGGGTTTTTTTTAATCTTTAAGGGGCTTATTTATTCCCCCTTTTTTCTCCTTTAAACTGTGTTACCATTTGCAGTCATAAGATGCTTTGCTTAGGACCCAGAGGACCCTTAAAGATTCTCAGCAATTATAGTAACTACTTTAGGTAAATTCATAAGGCATCTTCTGGCTCTCTTAATTTAGCCAAGTGTGCTTTTACATGACTCTTTTCACCTGGATTCTTGACACCATCAATATTTAACTCAACAACACTTACACATGAAAAAAAAGCATCTTCAATGGGCAAAAATCGGGTGGTCTTGACCAACAAATTTTCTGTAATAGCTATTTTTCTGTATTTATCGTGCTTGTACCTGGCACTACACATAGGTGGAAGCAGACAGAACTGTGAATCTCAGCACTATCTTCCAAAGTTAGCTATGTTGTTTTCAGTAACATGGACATAAAACACTATGGAAAATGGAGCGGGTCTTCACGTATGTAAAAATACACGAATAAAGAGCTGGGTAAACATATCCACACATAACCTTTTCTATCATCAGATTCAGAGAAATAAGACACCAGTTTTCTGCTTGTATGGCACAGGCTCTTAGTTTTGGTCAGCTGCTTGTTCTGCCATACATTGTGCAGTAAGTTCCAAACACCTTCCAGCCATCCCTGATGTACCTCACCATATAATAGCCGTTAGTAAATGAAAACCACAGCTGGCATCTTGATAAACACTTTCAGAAACTACTTTTTCAACAGAACCAAACCACTATTTGAGGAAGGTATAATGTGGGACTGCTGGGTTCTGTACTCTTATTTGCTGCTCCAGAACAGTACAGTGCATAATCCCCCAGGCTCTCTTTGAGACAAGGGCCTGAACAAGCTGACCGAGCTGGTCACAATGCCTTCCTGGAATAAGAGGCATTCATTCCTTCTTCTTGTTTTAAAGTTCTTTTCTTATGGAATTGAATTACAATATGCAAGAAAGCTCAAGAGTCTCATATAATTATCAAATATAAACTCACACTTCTGGCTCAGGGAGATCCAACTTATTTGGGAATAAAAACTCAAATACATAGATTATCTAGTTAATCATATTCTAACATTTCTAGAGTTTCATTGAATCTCTTATTATTATTGAAAAAGTACAATCACCCATTAGCAACGAGTATGCCACTGCCAACACATTTAATTTTCTAAAATGAAAACTATTTTTAATTAACTTATAATCATGGTTTCCCAAACATGTTTTTTCCTTGTGAAAATCTATGAATATGCATTAGGAAAATGCAGGAGAGAACAGCTGCACATTCACTAAGTTTTCATGAGGAGGAAAGGTCACTTTGCAAGCATTTCTTTGTTTAGTAAATGTTATTCTTTTAAACTATAAATTTGCTTCCAACTTCCATGCTTTCAACCATGCAGTGCAGCAATCTAAGGACCGTTATTCATCTTCTGTTGCGTCTTCTGATTGACAAAAGTCATGAAAGGGGGAAAAAAAACAAAACAAAACAAAACCCACCAAACAAACAATAAAACCCACACTAAAAAAAGCTCAACATGCTTCAATTCCAAACCATCATAGGGGAATGATTCAAAATAAACAAGGAATCAGGTACATGGGTGGCACTTAGCATCAGCAAATGTGTCAAGACTATTCCCAATGAGATTAGTCTGTCAGGAGAATGCTTCTTAACATTAGCAAAGGCAACACAATCCAAATTAGAGACCAAGAAAAACACTAAAACTCTACTGTTGTGTCAAAGTAGCAACAGCAATGAAGGTTGAGTTTAGAAAGACATCCTCTTGGCTGAAATGCTGCAAAGACGCCATCATCTACCCTCAGAAACAAACTCTTCAGAAATGCTTAGTATAGTAGTACTTCAGTACTTCATTAAGTAACACCTTAATTGATGCTTTTACAGGTCCACAGGAGGGTCACATTTAAAAGATGGAATTTTTTCAACCAACCAATCCCCAACCTGAAGTAATCCAGGCTGTGCCAGCAGCAGGCAGGGACAATATGAGGATGTACTCGCCTGCTCCTTGCCCCGCTGGACCTCCGGAGGTCCACACGAGCCAGCCTGGGAAGCAGGAAAGGGCTGCAGCAGCAGCTGGAAGTTACTCTAACATGACTCAGCAACATGGCTTAGCAAACTGATTTTGTGATTTACTAGGGGCTTTGGAGGTAACAGTCACATGCAGGAAGAGGAAATCAGTTCCTCCCATTTTTCTCTGTATCATGAGATGAGTATGCATGAAACACACATGCTTGTGCTGTTTCAAAAGCTCCCTGCTCTCCACATGAGCATCATCCAAACCTCCTGGCCAATGGCAAGCTTTTTTCCCCTGGAATATTTTATATCAATTCCTGCACAGGTTTATCAGATCTGCCTCTCCCACTTGGCTTGCTAGTGTGAGCACAGTTTTACGAACCAAAATTTTATTAAAGACCTAAGGAAAAAAAAAGTTCAATAGCAAAACATGAGTTATGGAACATTGTTTAATTTCAAAACAGCTCCAAACTGTGGCTAACACAGCTTCATTCCCATTTGCTCCCTCTTTCCCCTCCTCTCCATTCCTCTTTGGCCTCCTCGGCAAGTGTTCAATATTCAAAGGGACCAAGTGCAAACAAATACAACTCTGGCTGTTCCTAAGGAAAAGTAAACTGAGTGCTGCCGAAGATCTCATATTTATCCTGAAAAAGGACCTGAATTCCTTTGCGAAGACAGCACCAACAATGTCAAACCATGTTCCTAAAAACCCAGTTCTGTGTCGTTTTGCTTGCTTTCCTTAAACACATTTATATAAAACCATTTTATTTTCAAGTTGCATTAGGAAAAGTGTTGCCAGCAGGTTGAGGGAGCTGATGCTTCCCCTCAGCGCTGGTGAGACACAGATGGAGTGCTGGGTCCAGTCCTGGGCTCCCCATACCAGACAGACATGGCATTACTGGACTGAGACCAGGGAAGGGCCACGAAGGCAATGAAGGGATTGGAGCATGTCATACAAGGAAAGGCTGAGAGAGCTGGGGCTGTTCAGCCTGGAGAAGAAAAGTCTCAGGAGGTCTTATCAATGTCTGTCTAAATACCCAATGGGAGGAACAAAGATGGCAGAGCCAGCCCCCTCTCAAGGGTGTCCAGAGAGACAAGAGGCAACGGGGTGGGCACATACTGAAATTCAGGGAATTGTCTGAATGTAAGAAAATGCATTTTTACTGTGCACGGGATCAAACACTGGAACAGGTTACCCAGAAAAGTTGTGGAGTCTCCATCCTTGAAAATACTCAAAACCCAACTGGACACAGCTCTGAGCAGTTGTCTGTAGCTGACCCTGCTTGAGCAGGGGGTTGGACAAGAGCATCTCCAGAGGCACCCTCCAATCTCAGTGACTGTGATTCTGTCAAACAGCTAGGGGTAAATGGGGTAGTCATACTGCTTAACTTCTCGTATCCACAGTAGCTGCCTTGATTCACTGAATTCCCTCCATGGGTAGCTGAGAGAAAAAGGGCTCATCCAAAGGATCATTTGGAGAAGACGTGCTGGTGACTGCAGTCACCTCCCTCTCCTCACTGACTCCAGGAGTGCAGGGACATCTGCCTTATGTCCCTGGGCACACACACCTAACTAAATGGGGCTACCCCAACTTATCTCTGTATATTTTGGCTGCTTTGACACCTGACCATATTCATGCTCTTGTTTTCCCAGTAATCCTGTATGAGCTGAAGGGGGTAGTCAACCAACATCTCTGCAGCCTCATGAGGTCTGTGCATTAAATGAGTTCCCTTGTATGAAGCATGTTTTTCTTGCTCTTTCCTGGCTCTGAGAAATGGAAATGAGTCGTGTGGACTATGCCAGAAGCAAATGACAACACTCACTTTGCCAGCTCAGCTGTGCTGGCAGGCACTCATTAGGTTGGAAGGAAAGCTGTGGTTCATCCCCACCCCTCTGCCCACTCCCAGCCCACAAGCTCCCACAGGAACGTGCTGACTCCTGGGGACTACATGTGAAATCCAGGCACTGAGCAGGCAAGTGTGGTGGGTGTCTTTGAAATTTTTGACACAATACAAATCTATAAACGGTACATTAAACCCTGTAGAGACTCCAACATACATACATATATAGGGGTAACAAACCCCCAAACAATTAAATGCTGGGGAAAGCAGAGAACTATGTCTATAATCTACAATAACAGCATAATTTCTTGTTATTTTTGAGCAGGCTGTTTGTCAAGTTTCCAGCTGTGTGCTGATAATAACTCCTGACACCTCCCAGCATTGTTCCTTTCTCCTCAGGCTACTTCTGACACTGCCTTTTCTCTACTAATGTCAGCATGAGGGATAGATAGAAGCAGGCTATCAAACCACACAGATGCCTCATTCCTTCAAACACACTGTTTCACAGAAGAAGAAATCTGGAGCCATAGCCTGCCTTTCACACACAGAAAAACTCCAACAATCTCATACCCAAAGCCCTATGGAAATAATACCGAATGAACTGTATGTGTGGAAAAAAAAAAAAGGAATTTTCCCATCCCAACCATGAACAAAGGCTACACTAAGATGACCCTGTCTAATGGCAGTGCTTCAATGGTGGATGACACCAAGCTGAGTGATGCAGCTGATATGCTTGAGGGAAGGGATGCCATCCAGAGGGACACTGACAGGCTTGAGGAGTGGGCCTCATGATTTCAACAAGGGCAAGTGCAAGGTCCTGCATCTGGGTCAGAGAAATCCCCAATATTAATACATATTGGGGGATGAATGGATTGAGAGCAGCCCTATGGAGATGGACTTGGGAGTACTGATGGATGAAAAACTGGACATGAGCTGGCAAGGCATGCTTGCATCCCGAAAAGCCAACTGTATCTTGGGCTGCATCATAAGAAGCATGACGATCAGATCGACGAGGTGATTCTCCCCCTCTACTCTGCCCTCAAGATACCCCACCTGGAGTACTGCATCCAGCTCTGTGGAGTCCTCAGCACAGGAGAGACACTGACCTGTTGGAGCAAGTCCAGAGGAGGGCCACAAAAATGATCAGAAGGCTGGAGCACCTCCTTTATGAGGACAGGCTGAGAGAGTTGGGGTTGTTCAGTCTGGATAAGAGAAGGCTCCAGGGAGACATTATTGCAGCCTTTCAATATATAAAGGGGGCTTATAAGAAAGATGGAGAAAGACTTTCAGTACTTAAAGAGCACTTACATGAAAGATGGATAGAGGCTTTTTACCAGGGGCTGGAGTGACAGGACAAGGGGCAATGGTTTTAAACTGAAAGAGGTCAGTTACACTGGACATAACAAAGAAATTTTTTACAATAAGGACGGTGAAACTGCAACAAGTTGCCCAGAGAAGTTGTGGATGTCCTACCATTGGAAGTATTCAAGGTCAGACTGGGGCTTTGAGCAACCTGATCTAGTGAAAGAAGTCCCTGCCCTGACAGGGGGATTGGACTAGATGATTTCTAAAGGTCCCTTCCAACCCAAACCATTCAATGATTCTGTTTCCTAGGCAACTTGTGAAGCAACTCCTCACTTCAGTTCACACAATTTCTAAGCTTTCATGAAACAGGGATGACCCCAAGCCCTGTCCTATACCTTGCATAGTGAAACCACACTGGACAGGGAAGGGCTTTTTTTCTGCCAATACGTGCAAAAGTTTAAGGTGTTTTACAGGAGAAGGTTCTGGTACTGTTGCATGATATCAGATCTTAATATGCTGACACCATGTAACTATTACACCTTTGAACCCTTTGAAAAAGGGGTCAGTCAGATTAGAAGGAACCAGTGGTGGCAGCAGTTGTCTTTCTCCCTTCACTGTCTCTCCTGTAAGCCAGCCAGCTGGATCCTCTTCAGAGACCAGGAGCCTTTACTTCATGACGGACATTGCATCCTATCGTGGCATCTGTGGCTCTCCAGGATCCCCATGGGTCAAAGACTCTCTCACTTGGCTTAGTCCAATCCTTCTGCTTCTCTCTCAAAACCCATGAATCCAAGCAGACAGCAGCTCCAGGCCTGCACTCTGACAGCAAGGAAAAGGCCTGCAACAACCTGTAGGAACAGAAGATGAAAGGAATCCACCTCCTGGTGTTTACTGTCAGAGCAAAAAAAACAGACAAGGAACATCACCCCAGACACTGGCAGAGGCACCAGGGGCAGAGAGTACCAGACATGGTGGGGACCCCCCAAATGGGGCTGGGCAATGCTGTGGACCTGCTCTAGCTGACCCTGCTCTGAGCTGGGTCACTATACATTTTTTGGATGTCCCTGCCAACCTCCGCAGTTCTGTGACTCAAGAACTGTGGACATCCTTTCAGTGGTAATCTTGGAAGAACATGATTATCAGGTATAGGTAGAGTTAATATACTTTCATATTGGTATACTGCCCATCAGTGACCTCAGGAACATGTTCTCTGTACTCATAAGCAAAACCCACCCTGAACTACCTGTTTTCTCCTTCACACAAAACTTAGGGCTCTATTCTGAATTTTTAACCAAACTTACACTTTTCATCCCAAAATGATATGAAGTTCATCAGTGAAAAATAAGAATAATTTGTGTGTGTTTGTGTAACACCATACTGAAGTTAGCAGCAGTCATAATTTACTGCTCCTAACATATACCTCAAAACTAAGGGTGAAACAAACAGGCTAGGTTCTGATTTATACTACACTACAGCAAAATCTGGAATAAATCCAGTGAGTTCAGATTACTTTACTGGCTTTACCAAAGATCAGATTCAGGCCTGCAATCTCTCTGTGTAAAAGAAATGGGGACAAACAGAGAGTAATGACATTAAGGAATACAATCATTCAACTGAATTGAATAATAAATGGAGAAAAGAGGTTTAAGCAAAAGAGAGAGATATTTTTAAATTTTATTTGAAATGAGATGGATATTCAATTAGATTCAAGCAATAAAAAACCCTTTGAAAGGGTAAAAGCTGTGCAGGAGGATGCTCTAACATAACAACGACTGGTATGTAGGGCTTGTTTTCTCTAGGTGACTAGGAAGCAAGAATCGGATTTATGTCATTAAAAGCATGGATTTGTTTTCTGTTGAGTCTGGAATAAAATTAAAAGGGAGTTCTCTACATTTCCAACATGAAAATCAAGGGCAATACCAGACTCACCAGTAACTCCACTGCTGATGCACCCCTGTGGGTCACAGTAGGGCCCCATTCAAAGCCCAATGCTGAAGCCAGCGGCTTGTGTATAAACTAACCTGCAGATACATGGTTTGAAGTACATCACAGGGTCTTATTTATGCCCCCTCTTCTCATTTGGATTGGGAAACTGCTTACAACATGCCACAGCTGGCTTTCCTACTTTGCAAGTGGACACAGGAGGAGGTACGTAGCATAAGGCAGAGACTTATCTGAGTTGTTCAACAAGACATAAGTGCTAAGAAGAGCTCTACCACTTAGCTTTAGACTTAGAGACAGAGACAAAACCCCTCTTTTGCTTGCTCTCTCATCTCAGTCTCTTTTTAGACCACAAGGAAGAGAGCATCAGTATTTCTAGAGAAATCTTGGGCTCTGGATGATCAGTGGTTCTTAGTAAAATTTGGGTTCCTCCTTAACTCTGTTATTTGGCTTTGTTGTATGCCATAACTCAAACTTGTCTGTTGTTTGGGGGTTTTTTTTGTTGTTTTTTTTTTTTTTTCATGTCCACTTCTCCAGTATTTCAACAGAATTTAGTGACTTATATGCTGTGGAGAATTTAGCAATTAATTTCTGAAGAGAACAATATGCTTGTTAATGCTGAGTGTCAGACAAACACATAAGTACATCTGTTGCCATAGTTTCATTCTGCTCTGGTCCCAGCTTCTATATACTGTGGTGATCAGTAAGTAAGAAGGAGGTGTGAGTTGAAGAAGCCTCATTTTTCAACGGGGAAATGACTTTTTTACCAGTCTATTCTATTCGATTTTGTCCTCATAAATAATAATCTTAATCTTAAACTGCATGCAGAACATTTACTGTACTTTTCTGTAATAACTCATATGCTGAATACCATTCCAATCACCTGATTATTCAGAAAGCTCCAACATCAGAGCCTTGATTGCTGTGACCAGTTTGTTATATACTTAAACCAAATATAACAGGTTTTGATTGCTTTCTCTGAGGTTTTATTCTAGAATATGGTTTCCAATAGGCTTTCCCTCATGAGATGCCCTGATATGTTGACAGAGAAATCCATAACGTCCTCGACATGACTAGTTCCAAGCGACCACTGGAACAAGTTACATGGGAGCACTAATGATCACTTTTAAAGTCTTGAATTTCAGAAGACTGGCTTATACAATTTTAGATATTTCATAGATTATCCACTATTCAGTATTCCACCTCTTCTGGGATAGTTGCTGCAAACATCTCTTTTTGAGGGAAAGATTGACAAGGCATGCCTGAATACTGTAGTTTCCTTGAGTAGGTTGCAGTTGACTCCTGGAACCATGGGACAACATTTATGTAGACTATAAATATTCATCTAGTTTTGTGATGCCAAACTATATCAACATTTCCTTTGCTTGAGATACAGAATTTTTGTCAAAATTCTGCTTTTCTTTGAGATAGACACTATTGATAGTTCATGCTTGGATAAGGGTGTTTCAACTTTAGCCACTGCCTTGACCACATTTACATATATGCACCATTTTTTTTCTTAGTTTTTGTTTGTTTTAAAATAAATATTTATTCTGTTGTAATTGTCTGTAAAAAAGTATACATGCTTTCTCTCCACTTGTACTACAGCAGGTCTTCTTGGCTATGTTTGTTTTATTATTAGTTTGAAATGTCACTGTACTTTTATGTTTGATGTGCAAAGCCAAATTCTCTAAGTTGGCGTGCTTACCAAGAGGCACTTCTACTGCTCACCTCCCAGCCTCATTTTAATTTGAGTTTGAATCCATCACATGCTTTTTTAGTACCACATCTCTGATTCATAAATCACTGGGCTTTACTTAATGGTACAAGCTTCACTGTTCATTTATATCCATACTCCTCATCACAGCTCTCTAAACAATAATGCCCTGCTGTTCTGCAAAGATGGATTAATAGCATCTAACATTAGCTGTTTAACAAGTCAGTTGTCTTTGGTCCCTCTGCAGTCAATGGAGATGGCCAGAAATTTCAGTGATTCACCTCATGCCAAGAGAGATGTCTAAAAGATGCAGTATGAATATATGCATGCTTATTTTAAGACAGAATGAATCACCTGCTACAAATGTCTCTTTCTGCTGATTGTAGAGGCAGCCTTGTAAACTTGCTTAGATCTGAAACTGGATTTCTAAATGCTTAAAGTAAAGCAAGAAAAATCCTACCTCGCTCATTAACACTGGATGACCTAGAAATAAAATGCCATTCTTGATCTCACTAGGAAGCACATACGTTTGCCAAGGTTGACTGTTATTCCTACGTACCACAATCTTTATTCAGGTGTGATTAATGCCATTAGAAGTACAGCATGCTGCTGTATCAAATACAGGCAGTCTTTCCTGAACTGTTACCTATTTCCATCACAGCAGTAGAAAAAATTCACTCCTTTCCACCCTTTTCCAGGTCTCCCCCAAACTAAAATAGTTTTAAGCAGCTCAACAGTAGATATCAGGCTGCTCAAGACTGTTTCATTATGCCCTTGTCATTCCCTGCTTTTTCCTCAGTATAGTTCTTAGCCAAGTAAAGTCCTGGCCTCAAAGAGTAAGAATATTTTTTTATGATTATTGAATACAGTATTCTTTTATAAGAAATTTCACTCTGACCAAGTTCTTCTCCAACCCATTTCTAATATCCAACTCTACCTTTATCCACCAGAGCCTCTTTAGCAGCCACGTCCGGCAGTTCAAGACACTGTCTCATTGCTCTGGATTGACAGGGAGAAGCGGGCATGGTGAGCATTCTATGGCCCTCATCCAGTCTCTGCTGGGATTAACGGCAACAAGATGAGTGCTTAGATTGTTTGTTCTCTGTTCCCAACTCACAAAGCAGTGATAGGGTCTCTTTTGTCTTGTTCATGCTCCTGTGTCTTGTGATGACAACTATGACTGACAAAGGATGGAGTAAAACTCTGAGTAGGGGTATCAGCATATGGTCTATAAATAGTGTTGTGATAACTGAAATAAATATAAGCTAACACATACGGGCACATCTTAAATCTTCTGCTTCCATTCAATTTCTTCACGAAAAAGGAACACTTAACACTCTGGGGTTTGCTCACTTTTGCACACACATCTATGATGGCTGTGAATGAGCTGATTTCAACTGATGATTTTGACCTATGTGCTAAACAACTACATTACTAGAAACCACGACTATATTATGACAGATATTAACCAAAGTGGTTAGCAGGAAAGCTTTTTATTTTACTAAAAACCTTTCAAAGTCAAAACAAAGTGTTTACATCCACTGGTGTAACGCTTGCCCCAAATTCATTATAAACGAATTGTCAGAACTATCCCTTGTGACTGCCTCAGATGGAGCATGATTAAATGCTGAGGAAATACATTACTGAGAAGATGAATCATAATTCTTCAGAATGAAATCAATGGCTTTACACTTTTGAGTTGGACATTGAGGGGTGGTCAAAAATGTTACTCATACAAACAAGTGAGCAAATGAATCACGTAAACAGCTTGAACAGGAAAAATATACTTAAAATTTGACTGTCAGTCACACTATCAAAGAAACAGTGAAGAAAAACTGAAAATGTTTTCTTAAAGTAGAATTTTCAAATAGAAGTTCCTTCATCACACTACTATGAAATGTAATCTTTTTCAATCACTTCTGATTTTTATAGTTTGGAATAAATGTAATAATTTTACTTAGGGTGGTTTGATGGCTCATTTGAAATAACATTTTAAGTTCCTTCAGTCTAGTTCTAAGCAGGCAGGTTGGTAACCATCTCACAGCAACGAGAGGATGAGGTGCCCTTGCGAGTATCCATCCATATGACTTAAGCCACTCAGGCTAACTCAGTTGCCTTGACACAGGGTGTCTCAGTTCATCCCTGTGTTAGTATCTGCTATATCCATGTGGATATCTCAGACACCTTAGGGCCTTTCAGATGGCGTTAGACACCTCTGCTTAAGCAGCTGAATCAGTTGAATGAGATCTTGCCCACCTAATATAGACAGCTAACTTGAGCCTAACAAACCAGTTAAGTGTCAAAGCACCCTGTTTTGGCAGCTGAGAAAAGCCATGACAGAGAAACCCTGCTCACCTAAACTATTTCATCAAGCTTGTATCTATAGAATCTATCTCTGGAGACCATGAAAAATGCCTGCCTTCCCTTACTCCCTACAGATGCTAAGAGGATAGCTTTGTTATGCACCTGAAGGTTAGGTGGGAAATAAGATGTTTCTGATCTAACTTGACACGCTGACGTTGGTGTGCTATGCTGTGTTAACCAACAAGCTGTCAGCCTTCCTATCCAGTCATGCAAGCACACGCGTAACCGGCAAAGAGTGCACATAGAGTCAGCTGTCACATCAGCAGTGCCTAAAGGAGAGATGCTAAGCTCACCTGTTGTTTGTGCCTGTCCATATATACCATCTCCTTTGCTATTTTATAGAATAATGCACAAGAGGTCCAAATCATAGTTGATCTCCAAGTCATTTTTTGACCTTGACTAGTGTCCTTGATGGATACTGGAGCAAAATGGTCAAGGCTGCGGAAGTGTGAAACTGAACTGGTATCACCAGGACTGAATTTAGAAGTATTCATTGTGCTTCCTCCTTTAGAAATTTCACTTTCCAGAGCTGCCAATCCAATTTCTGTCATAAAGCACACAAACAGAAATGTAAAAATGGCTTTAATGCAGATTGAGGAGTTCTTCAGTACAGAGTATCTCTGTTTCATGGGCAAACCCAGCATCAAAAAGCAATAATGCACACAACCTTTACATAGTATTTCCTCATTAATTAGCGCACACTAATAACACTGCTACTTGAAATCAGACTGACAGATAATATAGATGAGTCTCACAAACCCTTCTTCCTGGAAAAATGTATTTTTACAGATGACAGAGCTCCTAGCAAGGTTATATATTGAGGGAAAGGAAGTATGCACTCTGACGTTAATATTGATAGAAACTGCAAAATGAGCAAAAAAGACAAAGCAAAAGGAAAGCTGTCTGTCTCTGAGGAGATTCTATGTCCCCAGTACAGGAACCTCATTATTATTTCATTACCTTAATGGCAAGCTTCTAAGCCTTGTGTATGCCCTTCATAACAAAAAATTAATTACAAATCCAAAACAGAAAATCTCAAATATGCAATAATTGAAAGCTGTTAGCTATTTCTTCTATACATAGTTCTGAGAAACAGCAAGGTAAAACACAACTTTTCATAAGTCCCAAATATGAATCACAACATATGGTCTTTCTGTTAAAAGATAAGCCAGAGCGAGGGAGGGACAGAGAAAGCCTCTTGTGCTAAAGGACAGCACAATTTTATTTTTTCATACATTAAAAGTAATTGGAACAATTCCTTCCAACTGTTTTTCAATGAGAGTTCTACTAGAATAATTTTTTTTAACAACTGGTTATTGTGGCTGTGCTAATAAAACTGATATACTTGCTCAGCTGAATACGTGTGTGTACACACAGGGTTTTTTTTGTGAAATAATAAAAGATAGACAAAAAATAACAGAGAGAAAGAGTCTAAATTTCAGTATTATTTATCATGGCCAAGAACAATAAAATCTATACTGAGGAAAGAGAACAAACAGAGGAGACCTATACAAGGCATTATATATTTGTACTACCACAGCATCCATGAGCACTTCAGTGCCTCAACCTGCAAAGGACAACACACGAGGTACAGTCTATTGGTTGGGTTTTTACTTTAAAGAGATGCTTGGTTTTCAGATTACTTTCTAAAATGCTGTTTTTCTAGGACACACAGTTCAGGAGTTTTGGTGGATGACAGGAAAAGGTGAGCAAAAATAAACTCTAGCAACATTTTTGATTTGGACATCAGCACATGTAGAATTCCTTCAGCAAAGCACATGGGAAACTGCTACAAAAGAACAGCTCCAACATAACAGAAAAAGCAATGGTGATGCAGATAAAAATATGAAAGAAAACAAATGAAAGCTATATAAACATTTAAATTATTATGTTTATGAAAATCACCAAAAATACTGTCTGAATTCCCTGAGTTTATCATCTGCCAGGATAAAACAGTTGATAGAGGTTGCTAAGCACAGACAAGCTGACTCAGAAATCTTTTCAAAGGTCTCAAAATTGCAAATCTAAAATATCAGCCTGCAGTTCCATTAAATTGTCTACAGCAAGAAAATTTTGTTCTGTTTCACTGCCCACCTCTGGTAGATAAGGACCCCCTGGGAAAACTACTTTAGAAAACCTAGCAAGAAAAAGACATTATAGGCTATGAATCCTGGAAAGCATGACATATAACTAATCTTCAAGGGGCAGGATGTTTTTTCCTAATTTAGGACTGTCCATCGCTGAACTGTCCATGGGAATAGTTGAGGGAACTGGACTACAAAGGTGCTGGACAGAAAAGGGAAAGTAATGATAAAAACAGTTCCACCTTAAAGCAGAGTTGCACTTGCTGAGACAACCTTTAGGGTCTTGCTGAAGTCAATCAGGAAGTATCTCTCCAAGTTCAGGGGGAATTGTTGGAGCTAAGAGGCAAGGATGAACAGCCTGGACAGCATTCACACAGCTGGGCCTTTCACAGTAACTGCTGCTCCCAGGTGACAGGAGACAGCAGTGGGTGAAATATTTTTATTCCCAACCATGATACTAAGCAGCTGCAACTGCACTGACAGCTTCCCTGCACTATTTAAGTCTGCAGAATCTGGAAAGCTAGAAATATCAAACACTGTCTTCCTTGGCATTACCTCATGATTACTTCACTCATCACTGGAGAATGTGGAGGTGAAAAGGTTTATGATAAATGGTTGCTGCTCTGTCTAATGATTACAGAGGCTGGGGGTGACTTTGAGGATTAAATAATCTCTTTCATATTTCTTAGACTTCTGCAACAAAGTACACAAATTAAACTGGTGCTAAGAAAAATAAAAATATCTTGGATGACAAATAGAAAAATATTTTTTCTTTACAGTCAATGCCATCTTCACCATTTAATTGCATCTACATCTTTTTTAACTGCAAAAAAGTGCCACAACTTTATGTAACATCTACAGTGGGATTGAAATCACCTGGCTTTAATGCTCTCAAATTTTGGTGTCTACACTAAGATAGTCATTGAGGCCAACAGAGACACAGTCATCTGCAGATAGCAATTCAGCAAGTTGATCTAAACCATTTCTCCTAGGATGTGATGAGTCATACTTCAGAGGTGCTGTTCTCTCTCCATTGACTCTCCAGACTATCATGTCTAATAATCACTGATTAAATTAACTTTCCTGAATTTGTCTGATCCCTTTTTGACCACATTTATATCTTTGGTCTCCACAACATCCTGTGGAAATCAGTTTCATAATTTAATTAAATGTTATACAATAATTTCATTGGTGACCCTATTTATTGTACTGTAAGAAAGAGTGACTATTTCTTATTCACCTGCTCCTCATCACTCGTGAAACAGCTAGACCCTGCCTAACCTATGCTACATATTTCTAACCAGCTTTACTCCCTTTTTCTAGACTTTTCATGATTTTACTAACTCTTTATTATATGTGACTGTAGTTACAGATAGGATGCTTCACATGCTTATACAATAGAATATTTTTCTACTTCTGTCCTAGTAATTCCCAGTTATTTTAACTGCTATTTGTCATGAACTGGTAACTTCAGAGATCTACCCTCAGTAATGCCGTGTTCCTCTCCTGATTCCTACTAGTTAATCTATAGTTACCAGTATGTTTTGTCCCACAGACATTACCTTCCTCTTACTCCCAACAAATTCACCTGCTGTTTTATCTTCCTAATAGTCAATATTACTTAACCATGCTGCAGCACTTTATAGGCAGATTTAAATCTGACTGTTATGGGTAATCTCAAATCATACACAAACTTTCTCACTTCACTAAATTCCACAAGACATTTATGAATACATTTAACTTTTTTTCTCCCACTCTCCATAAATTGTAAAAATGTGTGACAACTTGTTTTATGCCTACTTTTACCATATTATGCATATATAAGTACTATACAAAACTAGATAGAAGATAGCTTAAACACATTGCTATCATTAAAGGCTAAAAACTTGATAAAATATTTCAAAGATTCATGTATTTTAACAACCTAGGAAGAAGTGCTGTGATTGTTTAGGACAAAAATAGAATTTCACATACAAATTCCCAGTTCATTTCCAACCTTTGTCACTGAACGAGAATACAGTTTTTAGAAAGGCACCTTGTCTTGATTGAAAGCTTTAAAACAACAGATTATCTACCAGGTCTATCACTGGATCAGGCCCTGATTGTGGTAAATGCTACACTGTAGAACTGTTAACAGTCTCTGGTGTGACAATACAGGGGAAAAGTTAAAGGAAATGAAGGAATAAGGTAAAGAGTGGAATAAAATAAAATTGTAACAAAAAATCCCCAAATCCCCAAAACCTAGCAGCAAGAAACAGAATAATCTTAAAAGCTATTGTGGCACTTGCCAAGAGCTTGGAACAGCTAGTAAATCAAATCAGAGGACGTAATAAAAAAACCTGTTGGCTGCCAGAAGGCAAAGAATTGTTTGAGCTGGTTATAGTTGTAGTACTCTTTTTTTCTTTCTTTCTTTTTTTTTTTTTCCCTCTAAATTACTTCAAAAAGACTCAGTATAAAGAGAACCTGTTACAGAATCCTCTCTGGAACTGGAAAAGACTCCAAATGATGGACTTTTGGTAGCGATATTTTTCAATCCCCAAGATAAAAGGGAATACAGAACAAACAATATTCAGGAAATCTGCCTGCTTTTTCATGGTGGAAAAAATCCCTTCATCTTTCCTGACCAGAGCAGCTCCGTTACTAATGCCAAGTGAAAGAGGAGGGGAGCAAGCAAATATCAAGAAATAAATTCAGGGAAAAGGATCAAAAATCTTTTTTCTCACTTATAAAAAAACTGTATGATACTCTGTGAGAAAATGTGTGTATCTTGGAATGGAAAAACGCAGACTTCAAGGCAAGTGGTATAAGAAGCCAGATTTACAAAGACATATAAGCAATTCTATGGGTTTGGACTACTGGCTAATGTAGATGCTGTTACCTAATTGCCTGGGTTTATTTCTATTCAAGTAAGTCAAGGTGACGTTCAGTATAAATGTATCAACCGTCCCTCTGGAAGCTTGAGTGCTCTTATGAAATCTCACCAAGTACCTAAATAGCTATGCAAATCTCATCTGAAGTATTTAGTTGCTGCATTCCCTGCTCAAAATGCAACATAAACTCTGTCACGTCTACTTTCTAAGAATATGACACCAGCATACAAAGCAGACCAGGCACTGAACTTCATAACGCTCCCCTGTGCATCCATGCCTTGTTTTATGTGGTACCACTTCTTAGCACTTTGAAGGTCCCAATTTCTTACACACTGCCACTGTGAAACATTCAGGTTGGCATTTGATTCTTCATAAAAATAGTCAGGCATGTAAATAATCATATGTCATATTAATGTTAGTCCTGGGGAGCTGTATGTCCCAAGCTGTGAGCACACATCAAGAGAATGGTGTAAGGAATGTGCCTGAATAGCCCAATGAAATTACGGGCTATAAGGCTGCTGAGAAACACCAACACATATATAGATGTACACACACAATAAATATAGGCTAAGCTGGTTTTATTATGCAGACATGCTTAGCGTTAAGAGTGTCTGCGCAGTAATACTATGGCTCAGCTGTCAGATGGTTAGGTCACTGTAAACTGATTGTGAATCTCAGCCCCAAGTTGCCCCCTTCTTCTTCCTCGTCCAATCTTTTCCCTGTACTTTTGGCTCCCTGGCAGCATGCTTGACAAGCCAGTCACACTAAATCTGTACCAGCTCATCCTGACTCTTTCTCCCACTTTCTTTCTCTCCTTCCTTCCTACCTGGCTCTTATTCCCTACCCAACACCAATTCTCATCACCCTGGTATTTTATCTTTACTTTCTCTTTTCCATTTTTGGCTTTTCATCAGCAAAAGCAGTGAGGGCAACCATGTTCATAGTATGCAAGGCATATGACTAAGGTAAAAAAAAAAAAAAGTGGTAGGCTTTCTTAAGCTGCCAAGCAATTCATCTGGGCAACACCTTATTGACATTTAAACAATCTTGGCATCTCCAGGCACAGAGATAAGACAACCACTCCCAAAGAGCTGATGGATGCCCAGGCTTCCAGCAGAGTTGTCAGCATTCTGCAGAGAGGCAGCCTCTGAATGGGAGGGACCAGGGGCAGGCCTCAGCATGTTTAAATGATGCTTCACACTACACAATATTTTAGAGCATTTTACAGCAAGCAACAGGTTGTAAAGCTAAGTGAATTTTGGAGCTTAGAACTACACTGTGTAAAGCTTAAACATCCTAAGGCAGCCATCTGTGAAACACCATGATTTACAGGCATGAAATTCAGCTGCAAGGAAGAGGACAAGACTGATACAAATGTCTTCCTCACATGTGAGCAAACATGTGGGGTTTGTACATGTATGTGTACTCCTCTGACTACCCAAAATCACCACAAACTGGACTGTCTGTGATCAGGAAGAGCAGAGGAACCAGCTACATTCATTAGCAGTAACAGCAAGAGAGATGTGCAGCATGTTTTCAGATCCTAAAGGGTTTTTGTGAATCTAACCACCTAAAAAGTGGTATAAGAGGAAGAAGTGTGGGAGGAGTTGATATCCTTAAAGGAAGAGATTAATTTTTATATCCTCAAATAGAAAAAGAGCATTCAAACTATCAGGGAGAGAGGTTGTTACTTACATTTTCTACATGTTGTTCTATATTTCTTCTTCTCTCCTTACCCCAAACAAAGCAGTGGTGAGTGAACCTATTTGTTTGACACTTGGTAAGCAGGGAAACACAAATCACTGTCCTCTCATCCCATTGTCTAGGTTTCTAGGTGGAGGCTTGAACTGGGTTTGTTTGTTTTTCCCAGAACAAATGCAGAAATGAACTTGACTCTTGCTGCTGCCAGTCAGCCCCTGATAAAAGGATAAAATGGAAACAGAAAAGGTATTGGGGTCAGAGATGTCACTGTCATTTGTATTTTCTCTTTTAAAAACTAGCTATACTTTTCAAAAAAACTTTTCAGAACATCTAGGAAAAACCTTTTTTAAAGTTAAGAGGAACAACCAAATTGTTCTTCTGCCCTGCTTGCCATATAGATCCATTGACAAAAATAAAAGAGAAAAAATCTGACAGGCGTGGGAAAACCCTAAGGAGCTGCAATCCTCCAACCAACCAACCAACCAACCAACCAACCAACCAACCAATTACTGTCCTGAAGTTTCCACCAAATTAGTGCCTGCCAGCAAATAAAGCCACTTGACAGTCTGCTCCTTCTTCACTGATGTTATACTTCCACCCTATTCCAGTATCGGTGCTCCAAACTTTTTAAGAAACATTATTTTTCCCTAACTTGAAAGGAGCTAGGGTGATTTATGACTCAAAGAACCTGGCCATACACCAGAGGGACATCAAACTGCCAATCTGTAACTTAATCTGTTCCCTCAAGAAACTGGATGAAAATGGCATTTTATTATTAATAATGACAATAAATAACAAAAATCAGTCACAAATTTTAAAACTTTTGTATGACAAGGGACAACAGAATACTGAACAATTGTACTATTAATGCCAAACTATCTGAAATGACTGCAAAGAAAACCAAAAGAAGATTCTTTTTCTCTAACACAGCCTCCACAATCATGCACAGAATAATAACAGGGAAGTTATTACATAGTAGCAGGGAACTTGATTAATCCAGGTTATTTCTACCTGGGTGGTAGCCATTAGAAGTTGGATATCTATTCTAAACTAGTCATCAAGGCTCCAATGTGCAATGGAGAGAAAAGTATATATACAAAGTAAGTGGGATTAATTGCTCTCTGGCGATGCCTATTCTTGTTTGACTAACAAGAAAGCCTACACAATTAGTTTAGACTAAACATCTAACTTCTAGACAGCTAGAACATCATGAAAAAAGCCTCCACCCCTTGAGCTCAGACTGAGCTGACTCTCCCAGTTTGGGGACAACTGCAGAGCCTACAGCCAAATTGTGCTTCTGTCCTCATGACCCAAACCTAGGTACTACCTGGCTGGCAGTCAGTCCAGTGAGGAGGCAGTGGATCATGGCTGAACGTGTGGGACAAAGTATCAGCTCGATGTCACAGCAGTCCCTGTGCAGACTCTTCCCAGGAAATTGTCCTTCTAACAATACAGCCAGCTACCAAACTGTTTCAAACAGGTATTTGGGGGTCGAGATTTACCAACAAAAATCACACAGCTTTATGTTCTCCGATTTCTCTGGCCTTTGTATAGCCATATATTCATTCAGTTAATAAGCTTCTCCTGAATGAAAAATGGACACTATGTTAACCTAATTATTTTTAAAGTTATTTTTAATAGTTTTGACAGGTTAGTACCATTGACTTGCTGACAGTTCCATGGGGAATGGCTTAGCACCAGCTGGCTCCAGTCCTTGGCAATTAATATATAGGAAAGAACACAAGCATTTCTACAGTATTAGATTTCCATAAATCTATAAACTCATTTTGTATGAATGCATCAGTAAAAGGTAACTTTAGAAAACAGCATCTATCTGGTGTTACATAAAGAATTAGTTGTAACAACCACACTGCATCTACAATGTTTCTTAGCTTCAAGCTAAGTACTTACTTTCAAGCACCCAGAGACAGGTATATATCCTCTAAGTCCTATTTCTCCAAACAGCACAGGTCATTTTGACATTTTAAGAGGACTAAGTTACTAGGTATCTAAGCACAGTGTAAATTAATTAAAGAGGCTGAAGCAGATTGAGTCACACCCAAGGGTCCCATTCCAGACACTGTGTAACTCTCCTTCCAAGTCTCCTGACAGGTTTCTCTAAATTCTTGCTTTTCTTAAAGAATTGTCCTCTGAATACAGAAATAATATGCAATCATCGTTAACCTCAGCCTTAGTTAAGCTTCTTTGATTTGCTTTCAACCATTACATATATTCACTTTGTCCTTGCTTTTGCTCTCTAAAGCAGTTTATAAAACTTGAAAAAAGGACTGCTTTGTATCATATGGAAAATAACTGTGCTGTAAGGAACAATACCAAGGCTGAGAAGCCTAAAATTAGACCTGCAAACTTTGCTTTCATTGGCAGCGATGTGTGTGCATTCATATTGTCCCAATCCTACATTCTACCTCTTCTATTCTTGCGAAACACACTACTCTCTGAAAAACACTCAAGTTTAAAATTAGCAAACCTCTCTGATTCAAGGGTATACTGACCTTGGTGATTGGCTATTTTGATCACATTCACCTTTAGGCTTCAATAATGAATTACAAGATCAGCTTATTTTCAAAAGCTGTAGCAAAGAAAAAGCATCTGCAGAACAAAAAGCTGAACATCTCTGAAATGGTGCCTGGAATAATACTGTAATTTCCAGGTTCTTTTTTTTTTTTTCCCCTCCTCTCCTAAGAAAAATCTAATAGCTGTATTTTTCTACCCTGAAAGCAAGCTAGTGAGGACATATGCACTACATAAAGTGGCTGGTGCTGGGCAACATGGGACTAACAGGGATAATTTAGTCGTAACAGGTTAGCATCTACAATATACCCATTCTCTTCCCAGCTACATCCACTCAGTTCCCGCTGTAGTCAACAGGGGGAATAAATAAGAGCAAAATGTATCCAAAAGGTCAAACTTCATGGATTTTCAAATGAAGAAATCCACAGAGAGGCTAAACTGAAACCGATGCTAGCTACTGCCTTCAAGATAATGCAAGCTGTTGCTAGTGTAGTGTTTATTTTGAGTCTCCTTGTGGAATTTCAGTATAAAATAGATTGACATTGAACCTGAAGGGGGTATAGTCAGAGCAGTCCAATTTCAACAGACTATCACGATGAACTGTTGGGAGTTATTTTACAGGTTTATGGCTATAGCTCACTCTGAAGCACAGTGTTAATAATATTTGTAGAACACTACGATCTAAATAGCGAAACTACATCCACCACCTAGATACCCGCTGTATGCTCTGACAGAGCACTTTTAAGATAATTAAATACCATTAAATCCACCAGAAATGCTATCTTTGAGTTAAGGTATTAGATTCAGATATAAGTAATGCAACAGCTATTTATCCATCAAAAAAACTCTGATGTGGATTGCTAATGCAGCACTAACATTAACAGCCTTAGGCACTAAATCAGGGGCTGATTTTCTGTCAGAAGACAGAATTTAATTCTAGCACTGTTGAAGTGAACAAGGATCCAAATAGTTTCTTGGGAGTTAGGACCAGGGGAAGTCTAGACAATGCTAGTCGTGAACTGCATTCCATGTTTTCCACAGGAAAATCTGTAGCCATAAAAAGTAATGTTTTCAAAGTAAGACAAAGACCAGCCAGAGAACACTATTTATTTCATCACACTGATTTTGTCAGTATTTCCTAATGTTTCCTACACCCTGGAAACTGTGTAGGCTGTCCTTCAAGCTTCACTTACCCAAGCAGCAAGCTCCACGGGTCACACAGTGGCATTTCAGACAACATTATGCTTTTGGAAAAAGAATTGAGACTGGTTGCATCACTGAGACAAAACAGAGATACTAACCACCAACTGCCTCATGAGTGGGCTGTCACAGCACAGAAACCCTGAGAAAGGTAAATACATCTTTCTCAGGACCGGGAAGTTTTGTCCTAGTTCCAACCTCAGGATGAGGTAATTTCTTCCTGGGACAGCCCTTCTTTTGTGCCTGATTAAGCCAGGTAATTACCTCTGGATTTTGTGGGTAGGAACATGATGTGCATTAAGTCCATTTATGGAGCTGTGGTTTCAGTCTCAGGCTTAGCTTTCTATTCTTACATATAGAGAGTTGCTTTTACTGCCTTAATAACTACCATCTTTTAAGTTTCTGTAATTCTTTCAAACTCTTCTAATGACTCAATCACTATGGACATGCCTATACTTGAGTATTAGTTCAGCCTAAAATCAGTAGTGGATATGAACTACAGAGAAACTCAAGGCAGTAACACTCTCATCCCTTTCTTATTCTTCAGAAAAGCATCTCATTAACATAGCTATGTTTCTAGAGAATAACAATTCTCTTAGACTAGGAGTATCTATACACAGAACTATTTCAGAATAGCTTTTTCCCAAAAACATGAGGAACTGGAGAGCTCCTCTTTGCTATTCACTTTGCTACATAAATGTGACCTCTCATGTTACATAGAAGGTATAAGATCCATGGACCTAGGTACTTACAGAAAGAAAATTTACATTATTTATTATTGATTATAATGAATAATCAATAGTAGAATTGATTTTACTACAGGATTTATCAGAAGTGCACTGGGAGGAGAATTACCATATAAAAATACTCTAAACTGTTAAACACTCTGCAATGAGCTGCAGAATCCTTTTTAAACAATTTAGATTAAATTTAATGAAACCTATTTTAAGAGGTTTCCCACAGATCCCCCCACAAGCTATGCACACTGTTTCTGAATACTTTATAAACTTCATATACGCCATACTATAATGTATAGAGGTTCCGCGCAGAGGCAGAAGGTAGCTTTGCAAACTTCTTCTTGAATAATGTAGAGAAAATTAAGTAAGGCTCTTCTGGAGCCAACTGGCAGAGCAGAAGTAATGGCATGGTATTCTGAGACTGTGTTTGAACTAGCTGAGTAAGGAACTTCTCCTCAAAGTTTCACACAGACCTTGGGGAAATGTGAGGTTAAACTTGTGACCTGGGCTTACCCGATGCGGGATGTTTATTTCATAGGGAAAATAGGTGTCTGTGGTGTCTTCGGGTCTTTATTCACTTGGAGTGTCTTCATGGCAAGTGCCAGCTATCATTAAATTGGTGGGTGCTGAGGTGAATTGTATCCTGGACTGCCAGAGTGCCCCATCTCCTGAATACATCCCTGGGACAGCTCTCCCCAGCCCACCCGAGGCAGAGGCCTGGTGCCAGCAGGCTGTGCCCATGCCACATGCAGAAGCAGGACCCCAGCAGCATCCTCTGTGCTTTACTCTATGCCATCCATTCCCCAGCCAAGGAATACTTACTTCACTCCAAAGCAGTCTAGACATGAGCTAATATATATACCATGCAGATGCACAGGAGATTATTACCTGACACAAAATCAGAAGAAACCATCTGATAAACTTAAGAGAAAAAATTTAGACAGGTTGAGTAAGCTTCACGCTAGTAAATATATTCCTCTCATAATCTTTTTGAACAGCTACTTCATCTGCTCACCACAGAAAGGGCTGCCTGCTGCTTCCCACCAGCTGTATTCTGCCTTCCCACTACTTAAAGCTTATTTTTATTTTGGCTCAGTGGAAGGGAGATTTGGAGAAATCCTTGAAGAAATGGCAGAATGCAAGGAGCTGCCTTGCCTACTAATCGATGGATGCTGCCCAGGAAAAGCAGGATGGGCACTCTTTCCTCCCTGCTTGTTCATCTGTTCCCCTGGGAACACGCAAAACCACTGTGACACATTAAGGCATGTGCTGTCAAAGTGCCTCAGGCAGAAAAATAAGCTAAGTATCAAGTGACAGAGCCCTTTCAGCTAGCCATGGGATGTAAGACTGTTCCAGCCAAAGCAAAGTCCCACTGCAAGATAAACCATACCTTTTAATTTTTCATTTAGTGATAGAAGTCCCATTGAACAGTCTGAAGCTACAGGAACAGAATAAAATTTGAAAGTTGTTTTGCTGAAAAACAACCAGACTGTGGATTTCTACTTTCAGAATGCACACCTAAGCTGAAAAGTTTGCTGTAAGAGCTCTGAAGTCCTGCTATGCTGAAGAAAAAATTGTACAACCAAATCTTACATATGACAAATTTTCATATTTTGTCTTCCATAACATGGACTTGGCTGACATCACTTAATAATAACTTAATGGAGCCTGATGGAGTTGAATTGGCTTATAGCCAGTGTGATTAGTGCTCAAATGACTCCACTTTTAAATATTCTGCCATAATAAATAGGAAGTAATGATCACCCTCAGTTGTCCAAAGAAACAGAGATTTTTCAAAGGAAAAACATGGAACACAACTTCTGGACCATTCCACATGAAATACGTACCTTTCATTTTCTTCTGCTCTAGTACTCTTTAAAAAACTGTTTTTACCAGGTCTCAGTCTTTACATTGTCACACCCACTCCCCTCTGAAACAAGCAAGAACAGAGACCAGCCGCTCCTGCCAACTCTTACTGTAGTGACAAATCTCAGGCACAACCCATAGATTAGAAGAATGTAATTAGTTATGCCTGTTTACTGCACTGTATCTTCATGTTCCAGTTTTTTCAGTCAAACTGATTTCTAGGTAATGCTTCACATGTCCAAGGGGAAAAGCCATAAAGCTGTTTAAAATGGAATTTGGCTATATGTTATAGGAGAGCTCTACCATTTTAGACTCTGCCATAAAGCATACAACTGAGAAGAGGCCAGCTGCATGCTTCTTACTACAGGGTAACTTCAAATCCAAATGAGAAACTGATCTGGGACCTTATTTTTATATTGTACTTTGACAACCATGTGTGCATGAGCAATTTTCATGTGTGTAGTGGAGTGCTGACACCTGTATTTTATTATGCGAAAACCTAACATGAAAGAAGTATGTCAAGGACTATGGCTAAATTGATAATTAAAACTGATATAATAACTGCATGTAAATGTAACATAGTGATGTAATTAATCCAATGTAATTAAAACCCAGAGATAACAGAGACATGCATCTCCTCACTAATTAAAGAGCCCAATCTGTGCTCTGCAGCCCACTTCCTCATGAGCTCTAGTCTGAGTGGATCACCATCATCACACCACCACCCAACAGATCCCAGCAGCAAAAGTATAGGAGCCTGGGACAGATGTAAATACCTGCTTATTTCCACTTTATAAATATTCCAAAATTAGACTGGTGGTGGCTTAATGATTTCAATTTAAGGTATACAATAATTATTACTTTTAGTTCATTAATACTTTTATTACTACTTCATCAACTACACACAAGCACTTGCTTCTGTAAGAATTTATAAGGAGAGCCAATATTTCTAAACTGCACTGTTTAGCTTCATACTAAGTACCTCAGAAATTCAAGAGGAAAAACAAGCCTCAGGAACAGGTCACAAGCAGACAACGATAACAACTCTGTATTGCTTCCATTACTCCATGGGAGGATAATTGCATAGTGATTTTAATCTGACATAATCCAGTTCTTCTGCCAAAAAGGGTTATATACTCCAAAGAAAACCTCTCTCATTTTTGGAAACAACTCTTTGCCTAATGTCTTGTGTGTATGTTAGGATTTGTACGGCCATGTGCAAGGCAGGGTAAGAAAAAACTGGCCATGTCCCTTCACAGTGAAGAGAAAAAAAAGGTCATTTGGGGAAGCTAAACCACCAAGGAGTAGGTGGTAATAGGGAAACAAGGAAGTAGGGAAAGCTTCCCTTTCTAGCACATCCATGTGATTTGGTGACCGTATGAACCCAGTCAGGAAAGGTTTGGTTGGGCTGGATGGAGAGCTCAGCCCAAGCTGGTGCCATCATTCATCCTCCCGCGCTCAGGAACATAGAGCACCTGGTCCTGAGGTAATTGGACATCACGTTTCACTCAGGACAGACCTGTGTCGCATCAGAAGTCCAGTGGAACATCTGCTTACATCCAGATTTCTAGGTCTGCATCTCATTCTTTTCAAACACCAAATGTGATCACCCCACCAGCAGCTCTTACATTACTCATGTCTGCCAGATGCAGAAGACATCAATACAGGAATGACACCTGAACTGTCCAGGCAACTCTCTTGAGGAAGAGATTGGACTTTACTGATGTATGGAACAGAAACACTTGTAGCTTACTCGTGAAAAATTTACACAAATGTCAAACATTTTTCCATCTTGACTTGTAACAACTAGAAATAGGTTTTTTGAGGTTTTGTCCAACCTCTTTTGAATTAGCAGTGCAAAGTGAGTTCCTCCCAAGAAAGGAACCTCACTACAGCACTGTGATCAAGCAAATAGGTGAAACACGGTCTACAATTCACTGTGAGAATCAGGGTTCTGAATTCCATCCTCTGCTTTATCATCAACTTTCTAAAACCTCTTGGACAAGTCACGTTTCTGCCTTCTGCTTCATCATGTAATACAATGTGAATGAAATCATGTCAAATTCTATAAATCCGCCAATACCGTAGGTGTCATATCCCATTCAAAACTGACATCAGTGGTGAAAAACTACACGGCACAAATACAAATGCAAAATAATGAGCAACTTGTCATCTGAATACTTCAAAATCAGGACCACAAACTAACAGTTTTTTACTGCAGAAAAGCAGGATTTTAAAAGCAGCAGTTCAGTCATAAGATCACTGAATCATATGATGAGAGAACATATTATGCAAATGCTTCACATTTTTATTTTTCAATCCTTCTCCCCACTTCGTTTCATGTCCCAAATGCCTCTAGACGAGCAAATTCCCCTGCACCCACACAGAACTCGCTGCCAGACAGCGCCTGCACTGAGGGTGTTTTTCTGGTCATTTTTGGGACTTACGTGTATGTGACTTAAACTATCTCAATTCCCCTTCTTCTTCCCCAACAGCTACATCTGTCACTCATCTCACACATACATATAAGAAAAGTTATCAAGGCTCAGCTAGCTAGATTGGCATCTCAGTAAAGCTTCCTCTAAGCACCTAACCCGGATGCTTTTGCACTAGTACAGTTCTGATACAGCTTGGCTATCTACATCTGAGGAAGCAGTTCAGAGAAAAGTGGCAAGAATCAGCTGGATTTATCACTAAATTCAATGTTTCCTGGAAATTCAAATTATTCCTACAGAGTTTTCTCACAACACCTAAAAAAAATCATGAAAAGTGATGAATCTGTTGGTAATTTTCTAATTAATCACCCTTTTTGGTGAGAGGCTCTCCACTCTTTGGTCTTTCCTAGATCTTGACATCTTTGCCTTCTGATGTCTTCAAACACTATCCTACTCCTTTTCCTCACTTCCCCCTTCCTTTTATTCATTTAAAATGTCTTCTCCCTAGCACTGAAATCCTCACAGATCTGATCCTGCCTACATCTCTGACATGATTCATGATCACACCTTCTCCTTTTCCTCAAGTCTTATCTACTTTAGGCTATGAGCTTGCTGAACACTTACACCTACATTTCTAGTCAACTCTATGTGTTCAAATCAACAGATTTTCCCATGTATTTAAACCTAGTCACTTGCAGAAGTGTTTTGGTGGTTCAGGATATACTTTGCACTATTCAAATCCATTCCTTGATCCAATTTTTCCAGTAGGGATCTCACAGATCAGTCACAGAATGAGTCCTTTTATTTGTATGTCCTCGGACTTTGGTACAGCTACTTCAGGATGGGATTGATTCAGAAAAGTAATTTCCAGTTCACGTAGGAATGTGAAAATTCTACAGGAATTTTTAATAATGAAGCCCCATCAAGGCATCCTTCCATTTGCTTCTAAATATTTCCTGATGTCTGTGCTTGTCAACAGTGCTAATGCCAGTGCCCACTGATGGCATAAATTTCCTTTCACTATACAACCACATCTAAGTGACTTTTACTGCAGTTTCAGTTTTTGCAGCATGGCCAAATATCATAGTACAGTTGACACATGGTGACTTAGCTCCTAAAACTTGTTGAATTTGATCCTTTATTTTTTTTGCTTATTCTTCTAGATTCAACATTTATAGAAGAGTATGTCATTACTCAAGTGTCCAGAGTGATACCACTTAGATCATTCCAAACAAAACAAAACCTGCTAATTTCTGCAGACTTCTTGAAGGTATTTTCAATGGAAAACAGAAGTACAAGACTGAAATGGCTACTAGCTGCTGTGTAGGTCTCACTAGAATCGGGAATCTCATGAATTACTATTCTGAATGACAAAATGCAGTGTTGCAGAAATCAGGAATGTGTTAGTTGTCTCACACAGCTTCGGATATTGAAGCCCTTCTGAATATATCAATGCTGACAACAGTAAATGGTTGGGTTTACTGGGCAACACTGAGAATTACAGTCTCCAGATATCTCTATTATATATAATACCAGAACAACCTTGAACGTTTCATGAACTCTTTCTTTTATCTGAAGATGAGCTGACATTGATATATTGTTATTGGTCGTCACTAATACTCTCTTATTGGCAACAAGGTGCTGCATACAGCTGAAATGAGTCACACACTGCAGCACCTTACTACTTATATGGAAAAAGTGGAATTTTCAAGATACCTTTCTGTATCCTCCTCAGCTGACTATGGAACATAAGACACCCACTAAAACTCAAGCCATAGTAAGACACAGTTATTTTTCCACATATTTGAAGCACATGAAGTTGTGGGACTTACTTTATTTATTTTAAGCTATCTGTATTTCACCGACATTAAAACAGCACTACGAAGTAATGATAGGACGGTTTGATACTGAAATACAAATGACTTTATTATTTATATTTATTGTGGACTCTCATACAATAATTCAGAACCTTGTTAAATTGTTTTCATTTATTTGTAGTTGTATATTATGTAAAAAATCTACATTCAGTGAAAAATATTTGAAGGACCTACTAATCTAAGGTAATGTATCTCACAAGCAATACCGATTAACTAGCAAACAGTCCTCTAGCTCATCCTTGTCTAAAGAAAGCAAACTGCTTTGTGACTGAAAACCTCACATTAATCAATTTTGCTATGCTAATTAACAACATAGATGTTATGGCATTAAGTGATATGTACATACTGGTAGGAGGGCCACTGATAAAAGTATGTAGAAATAAAAAATGCCAAGCATGTTATGCTAAATTATTGCAACATTTTCAGTGTCCTATACATCTTCCTAACCTGACATTACACAACCCTGCAAAAAAAACAAAAAAGAAAAAGAAATACATAGGCTGTGTTCCTACTGTGTAGATTTACAAGCTACATCATGGGCCTTGCACTAAGATACAGGCGTTAGGGCACTGAAAAGCAGACAAACACACAGGAAGAACACAGCTGTATTCAACATCTGTTCACGCTGCATTGTGACTGCTTACAGACTTCTTTGGAAATACCAGTCTAGAGATATTGGGATACTAACTCAGCTGTTTAGAATGCGTTCTATAGTGTATCGACATTTCAGCCCCTGCAGCTGGAGCAGAGTGCGTGCCTGAGCCAGCTTTTAACTCACTGTCTTTGCCGCTGCAAACAGCCCCACTGGGGCAAAGCAGAACACAGTGCAGGCTGCATAACCTGCTCAAGGGCAAGATGAAGACCTGAGTACATAAGCCACGCTAAGCGCTGTATTGCTGTGTCTGGCTTGCTGTAGGTACATCATGTATTTGGTTTAGGACTAGTGTGTCAGCATATTTCATTCACAACTTAGTGACTGCAGAATAAATGTATCCTAACTAGCTTTGCCAGAGATGGACTCAGTCACTGCTATCGGACATGGATTGGTTCAAAGTCACTCGATGAAAGTCCTGAACATGCACCTCATTCTGCATAGGTGGTAGTTACAGTATCACTTACATGTTTTTAAAATTTTAATAGAAATATTTACCCTTATAGCACTGTACATAGAGCTGCACTTCCTAGAACATATAAAAAGGCCAGATTCTTGTTTTATAAAGCTCACAGTTCAAAAAACAAACACAAAACCAGAGTTAAAATGCAAGACAAAAGAGACATCCACCATGGTGAAACATGCACAGCCAGGTATCGTTAAGGAGAGGGAGACTCTTAGGCAACAGGAGACTGCTGGAGCAGAATCAAAGAGAGGAAGCAGAGCCAGAGAAGGAGGAAAAAAAGAGATCAGTAAAAGCTGAAGGATGAGATAAGACAGGAGGCAGTTAGTACCTGCTGACGCTTCAGGATTACATTCTCATGTAACAGAGTGAGAAGACTGAATGAGTAATGTTCACCTCTTAAACCATGTAGAAACTAGTATTACTTATTGATCTGTGTTCCAGTAGCACCTCTTTGTGGCAGACACTTGAGAAAAATGTAAAGCAACTAACACCTCCCAACCCTCGTATCTCCCCAGACAAGAATTAAAATAAGTAATAGACACTGAACTAAATAGCTAAGCACTCACCCAATGTGTACCATAGCAAGAGACAGCTCTTGTAAACAAAACTTGTTAATGAAGAATCATAAAGGCTACTTTGTGATCTACTTACCATACATGAGGAGGAAAATGAAGCCTTACAAGCTACTTCTCTTAAGCACTTTGGCATTTCAGTAATACAGCTGCATCATTAGAAATTAACTGACAGAAGGCGGCAGGCATATTTAATGTACTTACATGGGAAAAAGTTTGTGATTCTTCGACTCTCCGGATTTAAGAATGGATAATACAGACGTTTTAAAAGGTAAAACATCTAACATTCTGTTTTCAAGGCCAAAAAGCATGCCAACCTTCTACATTTACTCATTCTGCATGGATGCCAAGGACCAGATTCCAAGCCCACTGGAGCACACTGCAGAGCATCCTTTGACCTTACAATGGAGTTGATGTGATCAGATCCAAGAGTACTAACATACCCAAATTATGAAAAAAAAAAAAAACAACAAAAACAAACAGGTGAAAAATACAGGTCAAACTTTGTTAGAGGGCATTTGAAGTTATGGTCGTTTTCTAGAAATCAGTCTGGTTTGCAAAAATCATCAGTATGATCTGATGTTTTATGCATGAAACTAAAATTCCTTTTCAGGCTTTCATACTTTCAAACTGAAAGCCTTTTATGCACTTCAAAACAGGTATTTCAAGCCCATTCCTGAATTGTACTCATTTGTATAATTTGAAAAAAATATACATTTAAAATGAAAAATACAGTATAAATTCTATTGTAATGAACAAATGTTGACTAAAGCGATATTGACCGGATACATGCTGGATATTAGTAATACTTGCACAAGTAACTTCTTGCAACATTATCCATTATATAAGCTGATTTTATTTTCAGTGCTAAGACCTTGTAAAAATGTTCACTAACTTTTCAAAATCACATTTTTTTCTACATATACACCAATTTCTATTAAAAAAATGCATTTTAATTCAAACTACTAATATCCAAAATTTCATTCTCCAAGAGTCTTCAGTTACTTTATGTTTCTAAATATAGCATATAAGAGTACACAGAAATATGTATTCTAAGAGCTTTTATAAACAAGATGTTCTAATTTTAGAGTACTCCATTCTGAATAAAGTCTAATTAAATACACAGATATTCTCAAATGCAGTCCACAGAAAGGATAATATTCACCTCTCCTTGCTGTCATTTAATTCTATTTTATAGTGAATGATTTAATATCTACTTTTGAGTAAAAATGTTTTCTATTAAGTGGAACACTAATCTTTTATTTTAAAAAATCATTTCCAGTAAGAGACTGCCTTTGTAAAATTATTTTTAGATATTAAAAACAAGTCATAGATACTTTAAGCACACCTGGTTCAACAGCTGACCTATTTAAGATGAATATTCTTCCAACTACTTCAGGGATTGATTGGCTTAAGAACTGGTAATGGAGTCCAGAATTAAGACGTGAGGTGTACATTTTAACGCAAAGGAAAAATAACTATTAGAAAAGCTTAGGGAGAACTGAGATGAATTTTCCATTATCTGTGGTCTTTAAAACAAGACTGATTGTTTTTTCCCCCAAAAAATATGTATGTGTTTCATGACCAGGAGACTAGATAGAGGCATCACTGAGTCATATGTTACAGACTCTGCTAGACACTTGGTTAAAATTCTCATTATTCTCCCTTGTAGAGTTAAACATTTATTAATCTGAAAGCTTTCACCTCTAGAACACAACTTCCTATTTAGCTACAAGTTAAAACTAATTGAAGTAATTTTCATCAAAAGGTTTAGAGCCTTATATTTATTAGTCTAACAGCTCTGTAAATTACTGTCACAGCTTGTTTTCTTCCTGGGTATACATTTAGATTTGTACAGTGCTGACAGTATATACTTCATCAAAGTTTGAACAACCAAGGTAATACCATTGGTTGTTATTATACTGGTTGATTTAACTCACTGGGAGTTAAAACAAAATTCCATGGTTTTCTTATGCTTAACTATAGTATGAAAATACCTCGGTAGGACCAAAAAAAAAGTTAAATTTATAAGTCTTACCATTACAGATCTCAGTTTTTATGTCTTTCCATCAACAAACTTTGAGAAAGTCTAAGTCAGTGAACAAGAAATGAGGAAAATTATGCTTTCTGGTATTTAGTAAACTATATAGTGGGGCTGCACTCTACTGCTTTTCTGAAATCATCAACTATTTAAAATTAAATCTGCTTTAAGTCAAAAGTGATTAAATGTCATTTTAATCAAAAAGTTTAGTGTCCCATATATATTAGTGTAAAAGCTATAAAAATGACCATTACAGCTTGTTTTTTTTCTGCACATCAATTTAGACTCTTGTAGTGCTGACTATACTTTCTCAAATGACTTTGTGATGATAAAGAAACTGATTTTTTAATTTTTTATCATCCTAGTAGGAAATTATTATAATTATCTTAAAAGTTTCACTTGATTACCTGAAGTTATCATTTCTCATGACTTCAGAAATCACAGGTTGTTGACAAACTCAAGAATGTAGCAAACTCTTGCTCTTTGTAAACACTAAAATTGAGGAAGCTATAATATGTTAAGTTTGTACAGTCTGGGATTGAAAATGTGACTTAATGGTGTTTGTTCCAGGCAGAAAATCTTCCATAATATCTATAATATTTCTTCCTTTATCCTTTACATCAGAATTTCAGAATACATCATGTTTAGGTCAACAAAAGATGCATTTGTCATCTCACTCCCAATGAACACTGTTTATTTCAATTAACTGTGGTTTTACAAGTTATTTTACAAAAAAATATTCCGTTCCTTACCCTCCTCGGGGGAATAATCACAAAGAAAAACAGCTTGATATTTTTATTAACACATCAGTGAAATTAAGTATCAAGTGATTTCTATCTTTTCCTCTCCTTCAACTGCCTCCCCAAAACTACTCACTTTTTACAACTGTCAGATATGAGACCGTCTCTAATAACCTGACTTCATTTCCTACGTGTGTATTATTGTCCTTTGGGTCATATTCATATCTAAATGTGGAAAAGATCCTGAAAGCAGAAACCCTGTGTATAATGTCAACATAAAGTTTAAACACAAATTGAAAAAAATATATATATATATCTCCTTAGGAGCTTAAATTATAACTTTAAAAGCAATATAGATTTGAAGCACTACCTGGATATTTTGTATTCCACGAACAAGTATCCTTTTCATCATCTGCTTCATTATCTTTGAAAAGGATTGTTCCTATTACTCTCAGAGCAATAGCATAAAATTCAAGAGATAAGATTCTCTGTTTCTATGAATAAAGACAAGAGTTGGAGCTGAGGTAAGAAAGCGCCTCCCTGTGATGGGAGCCCACCTGGATCCTTATATCTTACCACAGCACATATGCTCACAGCCTTCCTATTTGTGCTGTATTCCGGTATCAGGCAATGCTTTCAGTGATGCCATGTAGCAAAGCTACAGAGTAAGTCATGATGTTTCCCAAGGATTAAGGGAAATAAACCGTGAAGAAGATAATTGGTCAAAAGAAAAACTATCCAAAGATGCAATTAAGGCACAGAAAGATCACAGAAGAAATGAAATTACACCCCAAAGGAAGAAAGAAACAGGCCAAGGATGCATGGAATGGCAAAAGGTATGCAAATGCAAGTAATGGGGGCCCACAGGAAAATGAGTACAAATGAATCTGTCTGGTCTCTTTATAGTGAAGTCAAAATTAGGCATGAGGAATAATTCAGGAAGACCACACAGTTGCTCTTCTCTATTAGTGTAAGAAAGGAAAGTGCAGAATCAACTGTCAATCAAAACACTTCTGAAACAAGCTACTTTTTAGACCACTCTAATGACAAAGGGCATTTAGCCCCAATCCACACTGGTAAAACAATACGCATTGAAAACAAAGGGATGAGGACCAGTGCTGAAAATGTTTGACGTCACAGACAAGAAGGACAGTTTCTCATGGTAAGTGCTGTGTGTTTCAACTCCAAGTACTTTAAAAACAAATTTGCCTATCATATTTTAAATTTTACAAGTTCAATTAGTGTACAATACTGTTTAATTCACAATTAGAGGATGAGCCAGCATTACTTGCCCAGGTGACATAAACTTCTGGAAATCCATGGGAATCTGCAAAATTTACAGAGCACAGAATATCTAAAATACGAGCGTGAGGCATAAACAATATAAAAAAACTCAGGAATGCACAGTGCAGTCAGACATAACTTTAGAATTCCAAAACGGAAAAACAGAAACAGAACTACAGTTTGAAAAGTACACAGTTTTGGAAGATCCCATAACAAAGTTCACCGTATTCACGTGTTTTGTAAAAGGATGCTATATTCTCCAGTTTAGATCCATCCTGCCTGCAGCTATGTTGAGAGTACAGACAGAAAGAAAAGTCAAGAGGGCTATACCATCCCGATACACTGAAAAGAGAAGAAATAGAGCTGTGGGAGCTTGGTACTGCAGCCCATTCCCCACACCCTCAAGGGAGACTGTGCTGGAAAGCACGCCGGATCCCCAGCGCACCCCTGAGATGCTGCAGTCTGCAGGATGTCACACCCTGGGACATACACAGTGCCTTTTCCAAACAGCACCAAAGCCAGCTTCATCGCATCGCTTCCATCCCCCACAGCCAGCCTGGTTTCTGCAGGCTGAACCAGCAGCCTTCTGCTCTGCTCTGCCGTGTCCCACCCTACCCCACCACATCCCAGTTAGACTTTGCCCTACCATTCTGGCCAGGGCATAATTTTTCTTCTAGTTGGTACTGTAGTGTGGTATTAGCTCTGACTCTTCTGATATATTACATCAGGGGAGTGCACACAGGGAACTGTACGACAGGACTGATGGCAGCGGGGACATTGCTGGCATTTGCTCTGCGGTTGTGAGGTTACGTAACGCTGTGATAGTCTGAAGAAGATGTCGCTCGACAACACAGCCAATGTGCTGTCAATAGCTGGACGTTACAGAACACGAGGCAAGATGAAAAATCAACAGTGTAATTCTACGCACAGGTTATGTATTTGTACGGGGCAAGAAGATAGGGTAACCTAACAACTGCAATCTTTTATCAGTTTTCATGTCAGAAAAGTTCATGGCTAAACTCCTTTTGAGCCCAACAAGACAACAATTCAGTCCTTAATTAAAAGGCAGGAATAATACAGAGTGAAGATTAAGAACATGTTTCCATATTTTTTCTTGACAGCAGCATTAGCCCAGACTACTTTATGCTTTGTTTGAATGGAGAAGCAAAATGTAATTAAAGTTTTAATTAAAATTGATCATAGTCCACAAACCTGAAATGGATAGTGCTGTTCGAACACTGTACTGGAAGAACTTTCAAGTAAACCGATGTTCTTAAATGAACTGTGTTATTTTAAAAAAAAAAAAAAAAGCATTCTGTCAAGTAAAAGGGTAGTAGTGAAAACTAATGAGGCTGAAAATGTGTCATAGAAGCAAACTACTAGCAAGCACGTATTCTGAAAGGGCCAGTGAATATGTATTTTACAGAGACTGAGCTTCCTCATGTACTTACTATTCTCTGAATGTGAGGAATCTGTTCCTTACCATATTCCAGCTAGCAAATATGTGCATCTTTTTCCTCCTCGTAAAGAGGTGATGGTAGCTCTGAGAACTGAACTTTCTAATATATGAAGGAAGAGAACACCTATCCACAGAAACACTCGCTACAAAATATTGCTAAAAATATTTTGCCAGCAGAACTGTTCAGAAAAGTACCTGTATCTCAAACACATCTGTTACATTAACATCTTCTGTACAAGAAAATGGGATTTATTCATACATTTGGTCTTTAGCTAATTGGCCAAGGCTCTGGTGTGCAAGTAATCACACTTCAATACTAATGAACAGGGCAGGTTTTTTAATCACGCTGTTATCTGCACGGTTTCTTTGTCAGCCGCGCAGCCTGGCGGTGCCGGTAACGGCCGCCCCCTCCCCCGGCCCTGCTGCGCTGTGAGGGGCGATGCGGGATTTGGGAGCGCGGCTCCCCCGGCGGTACCTGCGCAGCGGGCGGGAGCGGCGGCGGCCCCGAGGGCTCCGCACGGCCGGGCTCGGCCC
>NW_020799097.1:12152980-12174475 GCF_003259725.1 Athene cunicularia
GATTTTTACCCCACGCGTGGAGCCGTCGGCAGCCGCCGCCGCGCGCGGAGACTGCGGTGCGGGGACAGCGCCGTGCGGCGCCGGCTGCGCCCGGGGCGGTGGCACTTGTGTCCCGTGCGGGGAGCCACCTGCGGCCGTCCCCCACGTGTGGAGGCACTGCGCGCCACGCGCTCATCAGCGGCTCAGAACAGCGTGGAAGTTAATCCTAGTTCAGGCCGTGTAAAACTCAACCGGTCCTGCCCTTCGGTACGAAATCTGCTGCCCTTCCCTCGCTGCTGCCGCGGTTGTAGTAGCTGCTGTTCTGGTAGGAGTAAAAACCAGGGCTCTTTCCCCAGGCAGTGCACCGCACACAACTAACTCATCGGTAGGCCCCTTCCAAGGCAAAGACGTACATAAATGTTTACTTTCATGCATGGCGAGTTCTGTCACTGCCTGTTTACAATACATAAATTAAGCATATTTAGCATGTCCTAAGCGTAACACTAGAGCAAGCAGATGTGTACAGCAAGGAGGTGAAAGGAGGGCAAAATAATGGCATACATAAAGAAAGAGTAGCTAAATCAAGCCGTGTCCATTTTTATCTTGCTCATTGTTTCAGAAAAAAAATAAAAGCACAAAGATTGTTTAATACATGATAGATGGTAATAGCTTTTAGTTTATTGTTGAAATGCCCAAAGAATTAAATTATAACGCAAACTAATGCATTAGGTATTGTACAAATGCACATGAAGATACAGTATATTCACTTTGCTAATGCAGGCAATTGAATTAATTAGTTTTCTGTGTGATAAGCAAAAATCACTAATTTTACACCCAGATCTGCTTTTTTTTTTCTTTTTGTTTTTTTCCCCATGAGACAATGATTGTATGATTTCATGCTTTTCTGGACTTTCCCAGAGCATTCCTCTTCCTCAGATCGTATTTTGATTTTCTATAGGTGCAAAAATGCAGCTGAAAATGCTAAAAATACAGGTTGATTCCAGACTTAGCACAAACAAACAGGAGGTGATTCACTTCACTGAGTGTCTCTGAAATTCCTGTTTTATTTCTTCTGATTAATTTAAATTATTTTCCATCATCTTCACATTTTACTACCTCATTGCTTTGCTTGGCCCGCCAGATCATTAATAATCATCTTTAGCATAATGAAAGTCAGAGTGCTGTGGCATCTGCTTGGTAAGTTTTAAGCACATGGTTCCCTCCTATTTTCTGTCTCTTGTTTGGCTCTTCATAATTTTGTCTCTCACCACCACAGTGCAACATTAATCCTGTGTGACCTATTTTGATGGTGTCCACACTGCAGTTGCTGCGTTCCATCTCATCTTGGTAACTCTTCTAGTGGTAGCAGTGTAGCTCTGGGAATGCAGAGCTCTGTGTTGGCTCTAAGACCAGGTATTCACTTGGTGTCTTAGTTGGATTTTGCTGCTGTTTCATTCTTTCACATCTACGGAGGTAGAGCTATCTCGATCAGCTGGTTGAAAGCTGGCTTAGGGTTGGCTGCTGAGTGACTGGCCTTGATAGATGACATGTCTTTTGATATCATTGGGAGTCATACTTTTCAAAAATGTGTTAAGCATTTGCTTGCCCTCAAAAAGCAAAAATTGTAGGTTGTATTTTAAATCATTGTGGCTAAAGAACATTTAAATAGGACTTTCCATATGTCGTACATCTTTTTCATTGAATTCAGTGACAAAATTATGATAAAAAGTGTAGATTAAGCAGAAGATACTATGCAGTGTGTTTTCATGTATGACCTTCCCTGTCTACATGTAGATAATTCTGTATAAAATGAGGCTGCTTAGACTGCATTTTCAAAGGCATTTGAAAACATGATACTCATTCAAAAAAAGAAGTACTCTAAGGTATTATCCTAGAAAACTTTGGCTTATTTTTTCATGTTAAGTCACTGTAACAATGTAATACAAAATCCCATTTGAAATGTGTGTGTGTATATATATATATATATATATATATATAAAAAACCTCCCCATTCACAGTATTATTGCTCAGTCCAGAATGCCCACAAAGAAGCTTCATTTTTCTGTAAATTGTCAATTTAATAAATATTGCCTATTAACCATGCATAGGGTTATTGTTAATAACGACATTATAAACAATTGTGCTATTATGACATGTCTAACACTGTGCTGTCCTACACTGTACACAATTACTGAAGGCTTTTGTAAGCTGGGTGTAAAAGTTTACTAGTTTAGACTGTGGCATTTTCAGCCACTTAACGTTAATATTGTGTTATCCACTGTGGAGAAATTAGATCCGCTGCACTTATTTACCATATAGATGATTGTAGGATTTTTCATTTTCTTGCTATACAGTTCTGATTTTGCAAATGAAACCAATTGTTGCCATTTAGCAACTTTAAATTATTTTTAAACCTAAAGAACAGATCGCTCATAATGGAGCTACAGCAATTTAAACAAAATCAGAATCTGACTCAAAGTTTTCTATTTAGTGTATATTTTTTATTTTAGCATCAGAATGAGCTGTATAAATATAAGAATTCTTAGTTCATGAAGAAATAGCACAAAAATGTAGGTACATGTTTCTTTTACAGTCTGCCATGGCTTACATGGGTCTCCCTTAAACTTTGAATCCCAAACGCTCTGCTTGTGCCTTTGAAAGAAACCAAGTGATGCCCTAAGCCTCTGAACTTGTCAAGGGACATAGATAGGCATCTCCAGAGGGAAATTCAGAATCTAATGAAATCAAGGATCTTCCTCTTTCCTTTTTTTCTCTCCCTTCTTTGCTCCAGAGTAGAGAAGTCAATATTAAAAGATACAGTAGTCTCTGAGAGGAGTCACTATCTTAGCAGGTAGCTTACTGGTAATGAGATTTTTTTAAATTTTTTTTTTTTTTCCTACGACCTCCTGGTTTAGAGACACCAATTTAATTGCAGAATACCATTTCAAGGGTTGCATTTTCCCCTCTCCCTTTTATGCTCAATACTTGCTAAGAATCTATTTGCGTATATATTTTATGAGAATCAACAACAGAGTAACTATAATCAGATGGAATTTGAGTCTCTATCTACATCTATAGCTGTATACCTTATGTTCCGCCAGGCCTTTTGAAGGAATTATTTCCTTTCTCCCCTTTGTGTTTCCTTCATGCAGTTTCTGCACACTGAAATGTACTTGTCTGTTACATGGAGAACTGCAAGCAGCAATGCGGCTGCAAGGATTGACAGAAGGGAGCTGCCTCAAGGCTCTATGATTAAATGAAGCTGCTGCAACATGCTGCAGTTGGAAAAGGGGTGAGATCTTGATACGCAGCAGCAAACAATGAGTGTGACTGAGATTATCGATTTCAAAATGACTGCAGATTGACTTGCTTCTTTAATGTTCTATATATAATTATATGAAAATTACATTTTTATGTACATGTATTATCTTTCACATTCATCTCTCATTCATTTTTAAATAATGCCCCTAAGAATACAGATAAAACAAAATGAACTTTAGTAATAAATCCAATTTTTCTTATTTATGAAATGCAATGATCACCTTTGTGTGTGTCAAACCAATTTGTAATTCAGTCTTCTTATTAATGAGATTGTTTATTAGTCCTCAATTTCTCGGGCTCATGAAATGGAATGTAAAGAAAATACCATTTATGTAACATCACCTCTGATGTTGTAAAATACACTCACAACTGGGGAGTACACGCAATGCCTAACTTTAGATACCTAAATTTGATAGCTACATTATTGCCTGTTGCCTTGCATTGCCTCTAGTGTCAATGAAAATAAAAAGAAGCCCTGACAGGGTGACTCAGACCAGGAACCTGGCTACGAAGAGTCAAGAAAAAAATATATTTAAGTTTGAGCACCTAAATTAAGTGTCTAAAGATAAATGGCACGAGCCCAAGTTTCGCTCCAGTAGGCTGTTTCCCACAGAAGCTGTTCCAATTTGCTCAAGTGGAGATAAAAGGTTGACATTCTGGACCTGAGAAATATAAGCTTCAAGTAAATAATGGGTGTTTAGAAAGATAGGAATGACAAAACTTGGAAGCATTTCATTTTCTGCAAATATCCTAAACATAGCATCATGCTTTCCTCTGCCGTTTAGCTCAAGGCAGAACTCTTACATATACAAAATAATTCCTGTGAAGTCAAAACAGTCATGCAGTCTTGAGGTGTTCCAAGAGGGCTTTCTATGCTTATTTGATCCACAAATGGTTTTCTTTAGCTAAAATATAGTAAGGGTGACATATAAAAATATTGGTATGCAGCTGTAGAAATAACAGTAAATAATGAAATAAAAATAAAGGAAAAGGCCACAAATTTCAGATAGGTTAGCAGATTTATTAATACTGAAATACTTAGTTTTACCAACATACAGCAAAACAAACCAGATGCTACCTAACATTTTTTTTGGACACCGGATTAACTTACTTAGTTTGCTTGCATTTTTGTAATTACTTTTATTATCCATGTTTGTCCTACAGTTCTGTATGATTAATAACACTTCTATGCTGTGATATGAATATACTTTTTATTAAAAATTGACAGAGAGGGTAGAGGAGAATAAAGGTTGCAGCAGGACTGTTTACTTGCTTGTGAACAACATGTACTCAAATCTTGGTGGACATGTAGGTAGTTATCATTTTATAATTAAACTGCACTGTGAGACAGGATGACTTCTCATAATAGTCTTTATTTCAGAAGTAATATTTTTTAATATAATTTAGTTTGAGAACATAGCAGTGAATCAGCACTCTTGGACCATAATCGCAAAAGCAGGATGTACTGCTAAGAGTGGAGATACGTCTCAGAAAGTAGGCTATGGACGCAAAATAAGTTCAAAATCAACAGACAGAAGTGCTCATCAGAGAAAAGATATGTTAAACAAAACACTGAAAAATATTTCATAATTCAATCTGCAATGACGTTTTTTCCATCTGTAATACTAGGTCATCTTTTTCTATATTAACATCTAAAATAAGTGCCAGTACTCTACACATACCTTTCTAATTGTCAACATCTCTATTTGTCAAAAATCATGCTGCTCCTTCTCTCCCCAAAATACATTGCACAGCATTTGGTCTGGTACCTGGTATCAGAGAGGTCAGCTTAAGAAAAGCTTATCAAAAGCAAAGCAGTTACACAATGTTTCTTTCACAAGAACACCTCCCTTTCTAGTAGTTTCAAGTGCAGGAGCATGCAGAACTGGAGTATACAGTTGGATCAGGATACTTAACAGGCACTGATGAGGCTCTTGGTCATGAATTTGTCATTATTAAGTAATTTGTATCTGTGTTTTCTGTAACTTCCTATTGCAATAAGTTCCACAGTTAACTACGCTTTAGATATTTGAAAAATTACTCACTCATACCATTAATACAGAATTGGTTTTTCACATTCAGTGGTGAAAAATGCAGTGCCACACTGAAAAATAAGGTGTGCAATATCAGTATATTAATTTGAAGTAACTTCTAAAATACAAATTTATACATTTGTATATAAAAATTATATATAAATGTTTATATAAAAATACTTACATGTTGTATAATATATATTTATATACAATTCAAAATATAATTTTAATCTTTATATATAATATAAAATTTATACAATTTTTAAGACTTGTATATAAATACATTATAGAAAAATATAAAAATATTAATGCTGTACTGATTTTCATTCTTTTCTATATGATAAAAAATGAAAAAAAAAAAAAAAAACCTTTTTAGGCTTGTAAACAAGTATTCTGTAGCATATCCCATGAACATGTGTGCTTGCTGCAGAATTCAAAGGTCTTCCCCCAAAGTCAGACCTCAGGGAGCACCTGGGGTATGCCCGTGCTGATGGATTGTTATATTTGATGGGGGAGGATGAAGAGGGGTGTTCTCAGAACCTGCCTCCTAAAACTCTAAGAGCTTGTAAATCGTTTACCGGTGATGAACATCCTACATGATTTAGCCCAACATCAAATACTATTCTGAAGTATTTCTTCTTCCCTGAGCCTTCCTGAATAACCTCCACTCCCTTGTGAAGCCCTGTGGTTAGCCCTTGTTGTTAAATTTCCATCCATTCTGTCCTTCCTCTCAGGTTTCTGACTGACCATCCTGCAAAACTGTTTACTCCTTCATTGCTGGCATCTGCCATTCTCTCTGCTGAATTGAATAATCAGTTGCCTGGGGCATAAGCCCTCTTCCAGAATAGCGGGAAACTTGGATTTTTATTTATTTTTAACAATTTGGTAGTTCATTTCATGTTATACTGTACACCATACAATTAATCTTCCTCCAATTTTCAGATTCTTTACTGATCACGATTTTTGTACCCATAAATATTTTCTACGTGATGTCTAAACTACTGGTCATCACACTTCAAATCTTTCCCAGGTGCTTTTTTGTTCAATAATGAGGCCATAAGTGCTTGTAATTTGGGAGGCGAACCAAAAATCATGGAGTAAGTTGAAATTAATTTAAAATCCACTCACTGAAAAAAAACCAACCCAAAAAAACAAACCCCGATTGCCCCCAGCTCATTATTATATGACTACAGGCCGCTGCTAACTGGGTAGTGTATTGTAATATAACACTGTACCAGAGCATGAACAGCAAAGAAATAAAAGCAATGTTGAGTCAGATGTTTTAATAAACCCAGAAAGTAATAGAAGCCTTAGACTAGATATTTTAACTTACTGTTATTTATAATATCTTTTTATCAGATGTAACAAGGTCTAGGGAAATGATGAGTATATTTTACTTCATGTAATCACAGAATCACATAATGGTTTGGATTGGAAGGGATCTTAAAGATCATCTAGTTCCACTCCCCCTGCCATGGGCAGGGACACCTTCCACCAGACCAGGTTGCTCAAAGCCCCGTCCAACCTGGCCTGGAACACTGCCAGGGAGGGGGCAGCCACAGCTTCTCTGGGCAACTTGTTCCATTGCCTCACCACTCTCACAGTAAAGAACTTCTTCCTTACATCTAATCTAAACTTTTCCTCTTCTACTTTAAAACCCTTATCCCTCATCCTATCCCTACACTCCCTGATAGAGTCCCTCCCCACCTTTCCTGTAGCCCCCTTTAAGTACTGGAAGGCTGCTATAAGGTCTCCCTGGAGTCTTCTCTTCTTCAGGCTGAAGAACCCCAACTCTCTCAGCCTGTCCTCATAATGGAGGTGCTCCAACCCCTGATCATCTTCGTAGCTTCCTCTGGACTCACTCTAAGAGATCCATGTCCTTCTTATGTTGGGGGCCCAGAGCTGAACACTTCCTGGGAGAGTGTCTGAGGACAGAGTACAGGGGCAGAATCACTTCCCTTGACATGCTGGTCATGATTCTCTTGATACAGCCCAGGATATGGTTGGCTTTCTAGACTGCAAACACACTTTGCTGGGTCATGTTGAGCTTCTCATCAGCGGACACCCCCAAGTCCTTTTCAGTCCTTCTCTGCCCAGCCTCTATTTGTGCATGGGATTGCCCCAACCCATATGAAGGATCTTGCACTGGGCCTTGTTGCACTTCATGAGGTTTGCACGAGCCCACCTCTCAAGCCTATCAGGGTTCCTCTGGATGACATCCCTTCCCTCCAGAGTGTTGACCGCACCACACAGCTTGGTTCTGTCAGCAAACTCGCTGAGGGTGCACTCAATCCCACTGTCCATGTCACCAACAAAGTTGTTAAACAGGGCTGGTCCCAACACTGACCCCTGAGGAATGGCACTCACTCTCCACCTGGATATTGAACTATTGAACATGACTCTTTGAGTGTGGCCATCGAGCCAGTTCCTTATCCACCAAGGGGTCCATCTGTCAAATCCATGTCTCTCCAATTTAGAGACAAGAATGTCATGCAGCAGAGTGTCAAATGTTTTGCACAAGTTCAGGTAGATGGCGTCAGTTGCTCTTGCCTTATCCACCAACACTGTAAGCCCATTGTAGAAGGCCACCAAATTTGTGAGGCACTGTTTGGCCTTAGTGAAGCCATGGTGGCTGTCACTAATCCCATCCTTATTTTCCATGTGCGCTAGCACTGTTTCCAGGAGGATCCACTCCATCATCCTGCCAGGCACAGAGGTGAGACTGGCTGGCCTGTAGTTCCCTGGGTCTTCCTTTTTTCCCTTTTTAAAAATGGAGGTTATGTTTCCCCTTTTCCAGCCAGTGGAAACTTCACTGAACTTCCACAGCTTCTCAAATATGATGGGTGATGGCTTAGCTACATCATCTGCCAGTTCTCTCAGGGCTCATGGATGCATCTCATCAGGTCCCATGGACTTGTGCACCTTCAGGTTCCTTAGACCCAACAGTCCTGAATTTTTGAGCAGTAGTTTGTCTCTCTAGATCAAAAGTGTTAGATGAATAGCTAAAAAATGTCTCTATAACATTCTTGTCATCTACTGCTTTGTGTAATTTTAAAAAGAATTTAATAAGGAAAATGGTTTACTCTGGAGGCTGTTATAAGTCAAAAGAAATCATATCTTCCTAGCTAAAAATTTTTGAGCATAAATAATTTTCAAATAACTAAACAAGATCTGAGTAGGTCTATGAACACAGCAAACCTATTTAGACCTGTTCCTTTTAATTTACTGTAGTTTGGCATACATTGATAGACAAAGATTCATCATAGCCTGTACACATATACTAGGATGTGTATGTGGTGTATATGGTTAAGACATATCCTTTCTTCACATTTCTTCAGTACCTGAACTATGAGCTTTCCAGAAGCTGATTACAACGTAGAATTCTTGTGCTCTTAACTAGTTTCTTATGAAGGGACAAGACAGAGGAAGGATGCAGTTCCTCATTCCCTTTGCTCTGAAGAGCTGTCTGCTAATGCCGAGTGTGTTCTTCTCTGTCATTTCCAACAAGAGCAACTCTACGGGCATGCACAATCTAGAAACTCAAGAGAAAGCCCAGACCCCTCAGCCTAGATGTCTGTTGCAAGCATCAGTCTCAGTGAGTTTAATGTTTTTCCCCCTGTGATCCCGCTGAGCTTGCCTAGTGGAAAAGTGACTGCTAACTATTGGTTAACTATCGGTTAACTATTGGTTAACAGTCAATAAAAGAACAGTGTTGGTCAAAAGACTTGTCTGTGCTTCCTAATCCTATTTCAGATAGAGACACATCTAATCCTGAATGAGTTTACTTAGGTTCCAGCAATAGGATAGTCTTGCTAATGCATCCCTGAGTCCAGATTTATTTACCCCCGGTCCAACTGCTTCCTATATGCATTTTTTTTTTTTTTTTAAGTTTGTAACATTGTGTTCTGCAATGCAGCTCATTACACAATCTTTTGTCCCACTGTTTTCTCTCCAGCTTCCTCTGAAGCAATACTTTACTAACTTCTCAAATGATTAGCATCTAATTGCAAACACGTGGGCTAAGATTCACTTAAATGAATTTAGACATCGGAGTAGCCCTCTACATTTGAGTTAGCCACACTGTTGCCAGTGTAGTTAGTTGAAACACATAGACATTTTTTAATTGTTTATCTCTTCCTAAACATCTAAAATACTTGAGATTTAATGTCAGCCCAGAAGTGCCTATTTTTTCCCACTGTCTATAAAGGGAACCTTGAGTGGTTCACTCAGATGCAGATGTCCTAAATTAGGTTACATGAAAAGCACCCTGTAGTTTTCAGACTGATAAGAAATATCACTAATTGTAAAAATGGCAGTCCTGGTGTTCAGATCTGTGGGATCTACAGTGCTGACCCAGTTGCTTCACTGTTTAATTTGCATTAATTTAGATTATATTTTTTCTTCTGACGACATAATGTATTTTAGAAAACACAGGGAGGTCCAGTCCATGTGCCATATTTTGAGTCTAATAATCTGTTAATTAGTACTCTGGTTTTAATGTTATCTTTTAGATAAGTTATGTAAGAAACTGGCAATAGGTCAACTACAGATTTACCTCTTGGACCTACAGCATGTTGATCTTTCAGCAATTTAGATGGAAATAATTGTACTTAATTTAATCTTTATTATAAAGAAATTGCTGTTAGTGCAAATCATTTAACGCTTTCTCTGTAGTTGGGGAGATACCACCACATGGCAGCACATCTTTTCTGTTTTAAGAGATTTAGATGAATCACCATCTAGATGAGTCTCCCACACTACACATTTAACTTTTAAATTACAGAAGTGAGGTGATAATTAGCTGAAAGGGCCCAGAGTTTAGAGCTCATTTGTTTATTATCAGGATGATCCCTTTCGGGTGCAATATCCTAAGAAAGTAGTGGTCTAGGTTTTAATGTTCTACATTTCTTGACTTTGCAAAACAGCTAGTAATTCATGATCTTTCACTCTGATGCCATTTCAGACTAATGATGTTTTGTCCCATTTAATTTAATGTGGACAATAGCGTAACTGAGATTCTGTTGTGGTTTTTGAGAAATTTATCTCATGGTCTGAGTTTTTTTAATGTGGGTTATTATATATGTAATTTGTGTGTGTATATGCAACTACACACACAAAATGTTAATTCTACATTATTTATCGCCCAATCTCATGTTTTAAATTATTTATTGTATTCTTTACAAAATCAGTTTATAAAATTTTTAGGCTGTTACTTACCTGCCTCTTGGTCATTTTTTAGGTGACTGGGTAGTTTGATTTTTTGTAGCCTTTCTACAGAATAGTCCCTTTCACCAATTTGTTGATGGTTAATAGGACATCTGAGCTATTTCATCATCTTTCTTTCCTCATTTTGATTCTGTTCTAAAATTCTATCCACAGTTGAAATGGGGATTGAATGTAGGAACATAACTGTCATTTTCAATGTATACCTGTGTCTACACATAAGAATGGATTTTATATAAATTTGTGTAAACTTACATAATTATGGTACGTAATAACATATAATACTTTTATGTAAGTATAAAAACTATATATATGTAACTGGTGTTTCTTTTATGTGGGAACAATGCTGATCGCTTTACGAGATACTTTATAATAAAGAAATGCCTGCAGTCTTCTGTGTGATATGTTGATAGTTGACCATGTTTAAGATTGGGCCAAACAGGAGCTGGAAGCTATCTAATTTTGCAGTTGTTCAGCATGAAAGTCAAGAAAAAGCTCCATGTTCTTGAAGATTTTTTTCCCCCCTAAGGCTTTTATTCAACACAACTTTCTAAGTCATATTTTTGAAAAATAACATTAAATTCTTTCTGGATTTATGGACCCAGTAGACATTGTTCTTCTTTTTTTTTTTTTTTTTCCTTTTTTTTTTTTTCCCTCCCCCCTAAGGCTGTGAAAAATATTTAAAAGGGAGATTTTGATCCAAATAATTAACTGATCTCTATTCATACCATGGGTATTACTGAAATTCCATCTCTCTTTCAAACTAGCAACACCTGAATATATGAAAACAGATTAGAAAGAATAATTGCTGAATTTAAAAGCAAACTGCTTATTAAATCAACATAGTCTAGGAGTTGTTTTAGGAAGCAGTCCGTGTGGAAGCCATTTACCAGTTGCTAGGATGTCTCATTTATAGTGTTGACCTTCAGCTATATCAAATCACTACATGCTGTGAAATAGTGGAGAGAAATAGCCTACCTACCTGTATGCTATGCCTGATTCCTGGGGCTTGCTGAAGACAGATACAATGCTCTTGCAATTTACAGCAGTGTCAGGAAAGCCCAGGATCACAGGAAAATGTGCTCCCATCCAGCCCACCCAACAGGATGGGCAGAACTGAGTGCCGATGAATGGACATTTTATCTCCATGTTTGCCTATTTTATGTACTTTTACTTCATTCAAGTGTTTTTCTGTGTCTGTGAAGATTTTCATAAATATGTGTATAAATTAAAACTGTAGCTACACTGTGACTTCATGGTGTATGTCAGAAAGCATCTTGTACATGAAACTACATGAACATAGGGCCACTATTTTTTTCAAGATGAGAAAAAGCCAGGGATTGTTATTATAATAACCTATTGTCTGATTTTTGAAGATTTAAAGAACTAAAAAGGAAGAATTCTGTATTGGTTTATGTTGTAGAACCATTGCCTAACAGTGGCATTCTATCTGTTCCGTTCTTAAAAATAAAAATGCATTTTATTTATTTTTATTTATTTTATATTTATTTTATATTTATTTTTAACAGATAGATGATTGCTTATATTAATGGTCACATAACATTTTTTATCATCACTTCTATTCTTTAGCATATGACAGTATTCATTTTTCCTAGACTTTGCAGTATTACATGCTAACAAATTAAAATATACATCTTAATCTACAGTATTTTTTCTATGTTGTTATAATTAGAGAATCTCATTCAGACTAAGATAACTTTAAAAGATACTAAGAGGAAAGTGTCATCCATTATGTTTAAAATTAATTTGGATAAAATGTTTTAGGTTCACTCACTTTCACTTTACAAATTCTGCACAAAAGGTGTCTAAGTATTATTTCTGAATATTCCAAATTCAACAGATGATTGTGAATTGTGCTTCCACAGGGAAAAATATTAGAATTTTTATTATCTAGCCATTTAGAGTATTTAATTGTTATAACCTACAGTTTCCTCAAACACTATCAACAGTATTGCTTTTGTGATTCTCTGTTGAGTTTCAGCTTTGTCAATATTGTTTACATAATTCATATTTTAGTCATGATTTTAAATATAGTAGATAATTTATTTACAATAAACAACTCCTAATGGTTCCATATTAAATGCATGAAAAGACAGTTTTAAAATGCTCAGTTATACAAACTATGTCATAAAAAGTGAGGATTGAGTTCATAAAATCAGCATATTGCTGTTCTGATGTAGTAGATATACCCCATAGAGATGTTCTAGATGTGCCTCTCTCTTAGATGCTTTGCAACCTAGAACTGAAAAAGCATAAGGATTTCAGTTTCCAAAGTACAAGGCTCATACAGATGTGATCTGTAAACATAAAAATATTTTTGCATTGGCATGATTATAGTAAATTGTATTTTGGGATGACATCTGAGACCTAGGAGAAGATTTTTTTCTGTAGACCATAAATTTAATCTAGTCCAGTTTTTGGAAAACCAGGAATTAGCTTTGACCCACAGTATTTATATTAACAGTCATGACATCTGGAGACTTCACAAAATTAACAGGTAACACATACGCTGACAACATGTTCAGTGACACACTTCAGTTACTTATTAGTTCTGTGTGTCTGCCAAAAGTGAACCCACGACAACTGCATTTTCACACTTGACTAAATGAGTGCGTTTTATGCTCACATTTGCTGCCCACAACTAATACTATTTATTAAATCAGAATGGTGGGGGAGAATAAAAAAGAAAAATAATGCATTTATCAATTACAATGTGCCAATTCCCTTATAGTGTAAGCAATAAATTTAATTTCTTGATATTTAAACCTTGATTCATGGTTGCCAAATGTGTTACAATCACAGTAAATTAAAGAATTCAGAAAATATTTATCATGGCTGATATACAAGAACAGCAGAACATACATCTGGAGGAGGCCTTTAGTTATGGACTGTAGATGTAAATGACTGGGAGTAGATATTTTGCTAAGAAATATGTCTTCAATTGCCATCCCATTACAGGAAACAGTTTCTGATGTCCAGGTAAGACATTTTAATTTTCAAGAACTTATGGGATGTTAATGTGTAAGGAAAGCACCCTCTGAAACATTTGCCACGGAATAATGTGCTCTTCAAGTTCCAGTCAATTGTTCTCAGAGTCAAAACCTTCTATCATTAGAACAAAACATACTGTTATGCTATTCTGCCTGCTGAAAGATCAATGTATCTTCTTTTTGATCACTGGAGATAAACTTTTTGGAAATAGTTCAAATAATCAAAAACGAAAGAAAGAACTCATTCAAAAATCTTTAACAGATTTAAGAAGGGATGGATATTCAACTTGCATAACGCATTGAGTTTGTAAGGCCAGTTTTTTATTATTTCACTAATATTTACTTTTGATTACTTTTCATTAGTATCACATTTCAGAATACAGTATCTTCTTGAAAATGTAAAAATACAGAACATTTTTAAAGCATTAATAGCAATCTGAAACACATATCTAATAAACAAATGTAAAAAGGGCCATACTAGGTATGGGTCAGATATATATGTCTGACCTGTATACAGATGGCACAGTATATTGTCTCCAACATTGGTCAGTAGCTGATGCTTAGAGAACATGCATAAGAAATGATGCAAATATAAAATAATTCTTCACTTAGTACCCTCTAGCTTCTGACAATCAACATTGTGCAATTTCCTGAATTTTAGTTTGCAATCAAGTCATTGCGCTTAATAGGTTATGGAGGTATCTTTCCTGAATTTTATCTTAATTAATTTTGAAACCTCTTTATACCTTCGAGCCTCATCACTACATGCTACTATGAGTTTCCATAATATAATTATATATGAAAAGTACAATATTTTGTTTGTGCTAAGCTTCTGGAACAGTAGTTTTAGTAATACATCTCAATTCTTGTCCTGCAAGGAATTTCTCATACCCTATTTGACACATCCAAAAATGATCTGGAAAAGGAAATGCATAGCAAAACATGATGGAGTTTACAGAGGATATTGACTTATTTAGGGTAGTAAAAATGAGAACTACATGTGAAGAGCTGCAGAAGGACCTTGTGAGATGGGGCAATAAACTGGTAGTTGAAATTCAGTTTGGAGTGATATAAACTGCTGCAGAGGGGAAAAAAAAATTAGTCCTAGCTTCGCATTTAAAATGATGAGCTCTGAAATGCAGAGGAGCCAGCTCTTCAACTCATGATAGATGGCTCAATGAAAATGTCAGTGATCAGCACCAGTCAGAAAAACAAGCTGAATGTTATAAACTATTAGGAAAAGTATAAAACACAAACCAAAGAATATTAATATGCTGCCAACTTGATTACTATATGCACTTCTGATCCCTCATCTTGTGGAGGATATGGTAGAATTATAAAAGGCTCAGAGAAGAGCACCAAGGATGATCAAAGGTATGGAATTGCTTCTGTAGTGGGATCAATCAAATAAGACTCTTCTTCGATCTCTAAAATAGATTCCTGATCAGGATGTGATACAGGTCTAACAAACATGAGTAGCATGGCAGGGGCATGTAGGGATTGAGTGTTCACTGTGTCCTTCAACACAAGAGAGGGAGGCATCAAAGCAGAGCACTAGTTCCAAATAAATAAAAAGGGATTGTTCTTAAAATTATTGAGGTTAAGTTGTGAAATTATTTGTTCCCAAATTCTGTGGCTACTAAAAGTTTATGTGGAATTAAAGGGAGACTGGAAATAAATTTACTGAATATAGAAAACAAATACATATAAATCCTGAATACATAGACTGTGACCAAACTAGAAATGGTTGCAGACTGAGACTTCTTAGGAGATGCACATGTTTTATCCCATTCTTGTTCTCTTTACAAATTGTTTGTTTGTTTCTGTGAATAGTCCTTTTCTTTTCTCTGTTTTATACTACCAGTGACTTTACAGACTCATATTTTGTTCCCCACTAAACATCCCTTTTATTCAGTTAAAGTCCCAGTATATTTAGGTTTTTTGTCATATGAAGTTGTTTCACATTGATCATCACTGTTGTTTTTCTACATTTTCCAGTTCTATTATATACATTTTTTCTTTTTTTTTTATTTTCAGGTGGGATGACCAGAGTGCCCTTCACTATTAAAGATTTGGCCATACTGTGGAGTATAGAAATATAGTTTTGATAGTGCCTTCCCAATACCTTCTTACTTTTTCTCCTTTTTTTCATTGCTGATGAATGTTGAATTACTGTTTTCAGAGATTGTCTGCAGATTCCCCATATCTTTATTTCTGAGTAGTAGTAGCTAGTAAGTATATACTAAATGTATATGCACAATTAAGGTTCTTTTTATTCTACGTATTAGCTCCCATTTATCAAAAATGAAATTTATCTACAGTTTTATTATGCAGTCATTTAGTATTGCAGAATGATTCTGGGATTCTTTGCAATCAACTATGAGTACCTCCAATAACTGCGATCTGTCTTACATAGTTTTCCAAGTAATTTATGAGTATGTCAAACAGCATAGTTCCCAGCACAGGTTTTTCGGAAATAAAAAGAGAACAAATAAAGGCTTTGCCAAGTCCATCAGTTTGTTTTATATGAAGTTTGATGGCTATGGGTGGGCTGAATACATACTACTCAAAAGTACACTTCAGTTTTTGATTTTCCACTTCAAAAGTCGCTTTCATCTGGCACACTTAATTTTCATCTGTTCTTGCCAATGAAAAAGGCATTATATCTGAATAATTTTAAGAAGCTAGATGAGAAGTGACTGAACAAGACTTCAGAATTCCCCTGATAAGACAACTACAAGAGTTCATTGTTTTCCTGCCTCTGATACAGCCCCAAATCATCATGAAATGATACCTCATGCACTTTGCCAAATACCTCTGTATGGAAGTCCAGGAACCAAAATCAGTAATCTGCACTGCTTTTGTTGCCTTAAGGCAGTCGAATACCTATTTTAGTTGTCCTTTTGCTTATACAGGAACTGAGGGGCAATCGATATAGGGAAAATTATCTTGTGAAACTTCTCAGTTATACAATGGATTTTTTGTACTTTGATTATATGCTTTGGCAGAATGTTACGTGGGTGCAGCTCACCCTTAGCTTTTGTACTGTGGCCCTCCCAACATAAACTCTATTTCCTGTGAGTTTCTGCAGTACTTCATCACCTCTTAAATGGCTCCACTTGTCTGAGAAGCTGCCTGAGCATCTAAGCCCTGCAACTTCTACAACACACCCAGTTAGTAATGGCAAAAGGGGTGCTGAGTCTGTTGTTAACCAGGCTTATTTCCAAGGACATAAAAAACTACTGATAAGCAGATGTGGCTATCAGCTTTACTATGTGACTCTGAAACAGCTGTAAACAGTATTCAAGAGGGAAGCAGGAACTGTAGATACTTTGTATCTTCACAACGTGTTTAAAGAAGAATCAGTTATTTAAATGTAATCTGTTATTCTTAACTAGCTTTTTATCAGAAATAGATACTACTATAAGACTAAGTGAATCACTGTGCGCCTTACTCATGTATTACACATGGTTTAGTTAGTCCATACGTGATAAGCATAGAGACTAAAAAAAGACAGCAACACTGGAAGATGGATTGCTTAAAATGGGCTATAACTAACTTCTCGTAGAAAGCACTGGGACACTGGGGAAATCTCCAACTTATACTCAGAACTTGACTATAAAAGCCCCGAGCAGCCTGATCAAGGATTGAAGTTAGATGCAACTTGAAAGCTGGCTCCGCTCTGAGCAGAGTGGTCCAGATGATCTCCAGAGGTCCCTTCCAACCTAAATTTTTCTGTGGCTTTATGAACAAGCCTGTATGTTCTATGCAGTACCTTGAGCAAAAGTGAATCAGGCTTAGGAATCATATGGACTAGGTTAATTGCCCTGCTAGCATGAAAAGGAGAACACAGAATTCTGAGTGCCTTCGGATATGTGTGACCTGAATTCAGCATCACTGCAGACTTTCAACAAAGAGGTTTTGAACTGTCTGGCAGGCAGAACTATTTTCATTGCCCTTTATGAAGAAGATGGATAGTGGCAGATAAAATTGGGTGAAGATCCTTTGTATCTCTGTGTTTAGTGCTCTGTATACAAAATAACTTTTTTTCTACTTCTGTTTTGGAATTAAGCTGCAAACAAGGTATTTCAGGTGGAAAATCAGAAGATCTTTGGGATTGTACAGGGAGTTAATATAATAGAGAATGATACAGTCACAGCAATGGAGTGGTACGATCACTACATCAGGTGATAGGAAGAGAATGTGTCCAAAATATCAAGTCCAATAAACACCAGTTTTTATTCAGAGTGACAGCTGTCAAACATGTAGGACATGAGGCAGTCGAGCAGTGACTTCATTGCAGTGGATAAAATAAAGGGGTCATAGAGGGGTATGATTCACCCTACAGTTAAATAGGAATGGCTTAAGTTCTTAAACGTCTCTTAAGTGTGTTCTTTCCGTATCCTTCCAGATGTAAAATAAGACCCTTTGAAAGCAACAGAATAGTCTATTACCAGCGGAAATCAGAGCACGAAACCACCTTCAAAGAATTCAAGTTGTCATTGTGGCAGTCAGGCAGCGGTGACAGACCAGCGTGGGGAGAAGACGATGTGTGTCAGATGCATTCCTTTCCTCAAGAGTTAAAGAGGCAAGCTTTGTCTTGCACTTCCATATTACTCAGCTTTACATACAATGCCTTGTGGATCTCTCCCAGTGGATATTCACACACTTTGTTCCCCTAGTTTTACAGCAGTATTTTTTCTTTCAGTTTAGCTCTGTATGAGACTACAAGAGAAAAAAAAAAAAGAATATTTTTTTCAGAACAGCTTCCTTCCTTTATGGGGCTACTTTGTGTCAATCATGAAAGAATTGTCACCATTTATAATGGCAGAAACCAAAATAAAAATGAAGTACAAAAATGAGAGGAAGTAAAAAATAATAGCATCTCTAGAAATGCTACTGAGCAGTTACTAAACTTTTACTAAATAGCTCTCAAGGATCTGTGATTTTCACAATAGTTTTATTCCAGATCCAGCTTTGAAGGACTAACATATCATTGAATCACTCTAGGACTGTTTCTTGCATGCACAAGGAAGCTGATAGTAACATAGTGTACCTCCTGCGTGATGCTTTTTCCTTTGTTAGTCAGTATGGACAGTCTGCTGAGAATATGGAATTAATACATGCAATGCATACATGATTTGAAGTACATTGGGTAAAGCTGATGTTCTGTCTTTATTCTAACAAAGAACATTTAGCAAGCTTAACAGTATCGGTTATAGGGGGCAATATGTATTAGCCTGGAACAGAGGGAAGGACAAGTTTTTATTTAAGCTATTTCAAAATTACATTGATAGATAGGAAGTATGTGAGTTAGGGCTGCAGATACACCAGTTGTGATAGAAAGTATTTCACGCACCAATTTTTAAATGAATATTTTTAATAATGAAGTGATTGTGTGACATGACAGTAAGATGACAAAAAAAGGTAGCTTGTAAAATAAAGTTTTAAGAATGTCAATGACCAATGTCCTGTTTTCATAAGAAAAGTAAGTATCAAAATAAACCTTTTCCTAGTAAAGCAGTAAATTCCCTTTGGAATCTTAATTATGACCTTTGATGAATCAGTGTTACAAGGTGAGCTACTTTCAGAGTGGAAATTTTTAGCATTACAGCTCATGATAGAAATATGATGGATTACAACAGTCCTTCAGTCTTGAAATTTCATGTTCTAAAAAGGCAGTTTACTTACAATGAATTGTAAGGACAAGGCTGCAATCATTAAGCTAGCACAGCTAAATTGAGATAAAGGACTTGAGCCAAATGGCACTGTTTCACTTGACAAATCAAGATTATCAAATTTTTGGTGTCTTATGGATCACATGGAGTAGCATAATTATTTTTGGTGCTGTCTTTGTTGATATTTAACTTCATTTCCTAATACTTATTCCTGACCTTTATTTTTTATTTTGCAATGTTTTTTCTTTTCTAGTTTTCAATTAAAAAAAAAAAAAAAAAAAAAAAAAAAAAAAAAAAAAAAAGAATAAGAGCCACAAAAACTTTCATAAGAGTTTTAACTAATGGTTTGAAGAGAAGGAATATTTCTGAGTATTGGTTGGTGCATCAGAACCCAAAACATCTTTGCTGACTTCATCAACTCAATCTGTCAACTTGCAAACATAGTGTAATAATAGTTATATATATGACACATGTGATAGAAATGTAATCAATTGACAGAAAGTGAAAGTTTGAAATTATCAAAATTCTACAACAAAAATGTTATTGAACCAAGTAGCACGGAAAGCAATTATGTCTTTTTTCCACTCCATTGGTACAAATATGCTATATTCAATTTGTCCTATCAGTAAACAAGTAGTATGAATAAATTTTCTTCATGAGTTGCAAACTGAAAAGTGCAGAGCATGCAGGAAATGCTTCAGTGGAAGTCTGTCTGCCTGTGCTAGGTATCTAAGTTATACACAACAAAATCAGCTATAGATGTGAAACAACAGGATGGGGTTTAATAAACACTCTTGATTTGTAGCTGTGTAGAAGTAAGAAAAGACCTTTTTCTTTATTTTTCATGTAATTCTAGTTATTTCCATTGTTCAAAGACATGAGTAATTTTAAGCTGACTCCAATTTACTTGAAACCTACCATGCATACTAAGGGACTTCACACTAACAGGCAAGTGGGGGAATATTCTAATCAGAAGACGTTAGAAACAATTGTGAACACTATAGCATTTCCACTTCAGAAAAATACAATAATATGTCTTCCAGGAATGCTTCCTAGATGCTATTCCAATGCAGAGGAGTAGCCAGTGTACGTGTCATGGTGAATCTCTCTTACATGCCTTAAAATCCTATTTCTAACTTATATTATGACCTTCATTCCATATAGTATTTTAAATATTTTTAAATGTGCATGGAAATGACTTGATTTCAGTCAGACTATTTGTTGCTTAAGAATAGACAGTAATCATATATTGTTACTAATCGTATATTGTTACTAATACTTATTTCTTAACTATTAGAAAATATTTATTAGGCAATTTATTTACAAAAGCAGTTGAAAACTATCTGAAGGCTCAGTTCTACACATCTCCTGTATGTAACATTTACTGTCAGGACAAATAGATCTGTTGGGCTTCAGTGGATTTGTTCACTGTAGTACGGACGATAAACCTTAAAAAAAAAAAAAAAAAGAAAAAAAGATATTTTTGCAGCAACAGGCCCTAAGGATGTTTCTATTTTTATTGCCCATCCTTCACAGTATTAAAGCAACCTGCTGGTTTAGCGCAAACTTTAAAAAGTAACCTTTTGGAAATGGAATTTCAGCGGCTGAAGAGGAAGCACCTATTTCAAAAGCGTGAAGCTGAATGAATACTTGTTATTTTTGGAATAAAGTCCTTGGCTGAATCAACGATTGCTACTGTGAAAAAAAATGAAGATAAGGGAATCGATGTCTTTTCTGCTGCTTGTTAATCAGAGAATGATCGTGGAAAAGGGCTGTGGACATGAGTATCTACATAGGCAGGATCTCATGCTTTTGGAATTAGGCAATATGGAAAATACATCCTGCTTGTAGAAATAATTGGCGGCTGCTTGCTTGGCTCTAGGTGGTGAAGCTCATTGTTCAGGCGCAAAAGCAGGAATGTTCCAACTAAACTGCAGTTTCTACAGCCTCTTGGCAGACACGCGCCTCAACGTGAAGCCTTTGGCGCATAAATCCCAACTGGTCTTTCTCGCTTGCTCCCCGGGGGCGAAGAGAAGCCACCGGCCTCTTTCCTTTCGGGTGGAGGGACACGCCGGCACAGCCCCAGCGAAGGAGCGGAGCGGTGCGGAGGAATCCTTCCCGCCCCCAGGGGCCCTTCCCGCCCCCAGGGGCCCTTCCCGCCCCCAGGGGCCCTTCCCGCCTCGGGGCGCCTGGAGCAGCGGGTCGGGCGGGCGCCGCCGCGGGGCCGCGCTCCGCTCCCCGGGGGTCCGG